>NW_026571447.1:21175814-21650814 GCF_026225935.1 Boleophthalmus pectinirostris | reverse complement strand
GTCTTAGGGGTAAAAGGAGAAGGTAGTTGGGGGATGTGGAGGATCTGTGTAAATGTGTGTCGGCTAAACTGCAGTGCACCTCCCCAAACATCTGTTATCCCATTCAAAGCAAATGGATCATGGTTCCTGGCCAGCAGCACGATTGGCCTCTAAACCTTGCGCAGTGCAATCAAACTATGATGATTACAAAATGGAACAGGATTGATCTGGACATATCCTGATATTAAAGCCAGCTCAGACATAACCAAATGGAAACAATGATACCTTGGATATATAAAGTGCAGCATTGTCATAGCTCTACTTCTTTGAGTTGCATAATTTTAGAAGACATGTGGCATCCAATGTTGGATTAATATTATTAGCCAAATTAGATCAAGCTTCTGTTCAACAGCGTATTAAGTAGAATTAGATTCACAATAGTAAATGGTAGAAACTTTGGTTAAATCAAAAGAAGTAGCAGGACTGGATCAAAGCATAAACCTAAAGTAGGAACCCTATTCTACTACGTTTTTTTGCATTGTTGAAAATATTTTATTTTTAGGTTACTTTTGTATTGTCAGTACTAAAGTAGTAAATGGGTTTGCAATATATTTCACAGTTACAGCTATTTAACAGTAGCAGAACATTTAACGGTGGTGCCAGCCTTTAAGTGTTCTTGATGCATGTGTTTCTGAATAACCTTAACCACGCTCCTTGCATCGTTGTAGATGTGCTTATCATTCTTAGGGAGATACTGGAAGAAGGCCAAGTATTAAAAGCTCTAAACGCCTGGTTAGATGAGTCCAGCACACTGTACACTGCACACTGGCCCAACCCTTTTGGAAAATCAGTCAGAGTTAAAACTATTCTAGATCTGGGCCTGGTTCCAGAGCACAAGAGTAAGGACTGCAATAATGAAACAGACTATCCAATAGAATATTTAAAAAGCCATTTTTGAACCAGTCTTGTCAATGTGAAAACCAAGCTATATATTTTGTTCTAGTGTGGTTTATTATAGACAAGAAGACTGGAGATATTTGGCACCTCACTGCAAATAAGTTTACACCAATACGCTTAAAGATTCATTCGTATTGTTTGACTTAACAGCTCATTAGCTGATGCCAACCTCCGCTCAATAACAGTTACTAATAACCTACCAGTCATGTATTACCTAAATTATGGATGATATTTTTCTTTAGTCAAAAGAGTAAAGAATAAAAAGACAATGCTACACCAGTGAATTGAACCAAAATAGCCTAAAGTCTAAAAATAGCGCAAGAACAAACTGCATTCTAATGGTGCCAGTCCACAAATCAAGGTCAGTTGAAATGACTGGATGCAAGGTGAGTTCAGGCAACTCCATCCAATCACAGCTGACGGAGGAGCAGGAGAAGCATCCTCCAATGAGCGCTGCCGGCTGTGGTGCCGCTCTGCTCCACGGCTCTGCTCCGTCCTACCCACTCGCCCCTCCCTGCGATGATGTAATGTCATGAATATTAAAACAGCTGCCTGGAGGTGGAAGGGAGGCGCTCGATTCAGCATCCCCTCTGCCTCCCCATCATCACCGGCCACCGTCTACTCGCATCCTTCGAATAATCCAACAAACGACGGTAAGGGCTGATAGTTCCATGTGGTTATAGCATGTCTCATCTTTTAGACAAACTGTGGTCCTGTTGAGTCGTTCCGACAGGTGTAAGGGCGAAGTGGTAGGTCCACGTTGACTTCTGTGCAGCGTAGGCCTCGAGACACTTTGATTTACTGTTGCTGCTTCTAGTTTGGGAGGACGTGACACAGACATCCGGGCTGTAAAAGACTTTTATGCTCATCTTGACGGTTTTAAAGCGACACACGCGATGCCAGTCGACGCCAGAGACAACAGAATGCGTCAAAAATGCATTTTGAATGTAATGTCCCCATACATTTATCACTGTAATGTTGGATAGAGCTTATGTGGAATCATGGACACAGCATAGATACCATATGAGGTGTAGGCTGACTTGATTAGTCATAATTAGCCCAATAAGGCCCTATCCTCGATCCTCAGATAGTATGCTGTTAATGTATAGTTTAATCTGCCTAATAGCACAAATATAGGCTATAGGAAAATCTTTATATATTTATAAAAGTTTGTTTGTTAGCTTTTGGATAAAACTTTGTCCACTGGCTATTTTTTAAAGAATGGACTGATGATCCGGACAATTACTCTAGGCCTATTCTTTTCTGATTTTCTTTCTTTGAGCTTTAATTATTCTCCCTCTACATTTGGGAGGGGGTCTCCACACCCCTCTCGTCTATTGTGGGTTACCCATTACGCGTCCTACAGCTGATCCCATGTTTAATCAAATGAGCAAACGCGTCACTGGTGGTCACGTTCACGTCGCTGCAATTAGCCTTGTTAAAGTGATAGGTTAGCTTATTTAAATGGAAACTCGGGTCCAACAATAATGTGCGCTTATTATCTGTAGAGAAAGGGATGGAGAATGCTCTGAACCTCTGACACAATGATGAACCCATCTTCTGCCGACGCGTCGCGGCAGCCAGACAATAGGAGCCGGAAGCAACAGCGCTCGTCCTCTCCAGCTGGGGCTAAAGACAGCGGAGCTAAAGCCGCGCACAAGCCCAAAGCAGCATCCTCCAAACCCGCCGCAGGTGGAGAAGGAGGCGGGAGGAGCAGCCGCGGCCATTCGCCCGTGTCCACTGGCGGCAGCGTCGTCTCGGACCAGCCCAGTGCATCCAAGTCCCCCAAACTGAGAAGCAAAAACCCGCGAGGATATGACGCCAACAACGGCAGCAAGAAGAGCTCCAAAGGCACTGTGGGATGCGGGCCGGGCTTCTGGAAAGAGGGATGCTTACAGACAGAGCTCATACAATTTCACTTAAATAAGAGCTTGGGGAAGAAAGGGGCCAAGATGCAGGTAAAATCAGTGTCTCCACCGACCTCAGAGCCTGAACTATCGCCAGAACCGGACAGTCCACCACAGTCGGTTCCCCAGGCGGACCCGGGGCTGCAGGAGGAGATAGAGCGACTGGAGGACGAGAACGAGGATCTCAAGGTAAAGCAGACATGGCTAAATTATGCAGTCAGCATCAGGAGTTGTTGCAACTGCTATAGGTACAGTTGACATTGGATACCAGAATATGAAGCTGAAGTTCCATAATGTGCTTGGTTCGGGTGCAGCATAAGTCTATATGCCTTTCTTTGTTTTCTGTACCCAATAGCCTACAATAATTAGTAGAATATTAATGTAATAATTTGCATTGCATTTGCTAAAGAAGAGCACCATCTCATTTTATTTCCAACTGGGTGTTTAGAATGAGATTGAGGAGATGCGAGCAGAGATGGACGAAATGCGAGACACTTTCTATGAAGAAGATGCGTGCCAACTTCAGGACATGCGGCGGGAGCTGGAGAGAGCAAACAAAAACTGCAGGATCCTTCAGTACAGGCTGAAAAAGGCTGAGCGGAAGAGGCTGCGCTTTGCTGAAAGTGGCCAAGTGGACGGAGAGCTGCTGAGGAGCATGGAGCAAGATCTGAAAGTAAGATTACAGGTCAGATAAAGATTCTTCATAGGCCTGCTAAGTGACATTGTATGCTTTTTCACAGGTGGCGAAAGATGTATCTGTTCGCTTACACCATGAGCTAGAGAATGTGGAGGAGAAAAGGACTAAAACAGAAGATGAGAATGAGAAACTGAGGCAGCAGCTGATCGAGGTGGAGGTCACTAAGCAGGCTTTACAGAATGAACTGGAGAAAACTAAAGAGGTGAGACTGAGTGGAGGAACCTGATCAATGATGTTCACTGTGTTTCTTGAGGGCTCTTCCTTTTAACCATTCACTGGCTTATGAGATCTAAAATATACCAGAACAATGTTTTTTACCACTTCAAGAAGACATACCATGCTTTTTTATGACACTGTTTCCATAAAAAACAAAAACAAAAAAATAAATTGAACATTTGTGAATGATCATGAGTCTACATTTTTGGAATAATTGCAATTACAGTAAGTACAGGGATGTGGTGAGGATAAGGGTAGGGTAAAACTTTAATTGTCTGAGCACTCATGCTGCAATGACAATACAGGATTTTTCAAACATGAGTAAACGTTTGATGAGGGAGACCCATTATAACATGATTGAAGTCAATTTTGCATGACTCCTTTGATAATGATGCAGTATTATCATACCCTAAGATTACTTTCTAGATTTACTTTTTCACAATCACTCTGGATGAGATCACTGTGTAAAGAAAGATGCTATTGAAGATTATCATGTGATCACTGTATTATTGCAGCTTTCACTGAAGCGGAAAGGAAGTAAAGATGTTCAGAAAGTGGACAGGAAGACTCCTCAGACGCCCACAGAGGTGAGTCAGCATCTGTAAACTGCAGTCCAATAAAAGTTGATTCATAATGAGATTGGTTTCAGAGTCATATAACATTTTTACAAGCTGGAGAGTTTAGTGTAAGAAGGCTAAAATAAAATAAAACAGACATAAATATTGTACTCTGCATTTCAGGAGGAAAATGACGACCTAAAATGCCAGCTAGCTCTGATCAAAGAGGAAGCCATCTTGATGAGAAAGAAGATGGCAAAGATTGACAAGGAGAAAGACAGACTGGAGCAGGAATTGCAGAAATATCGCTCGTTCTATGGAGATGTGGACAGCCCCCTGCCTAAAGGGGAAGCAGGAGGCCCTCCAACCACCCGCGAGTCAGAGCTGAAGCTACGCCTGCGTTTGGTAGAGGAGGAGGCAAACATCCTTGGCAGGAAAATAGTGGAGCTGGAGGTGGAGAACAGAGGGCTGAAGGCAGAGCTCGATGACATGAGAGAAGACAGGTAGGCTATAAGACTGCGGATCTTCTGTAGTCATTTTGCTGCATGGTCAGATTACAATGGAATCATGTATGTAAACTTGTCACAATAACACATTTTATAACTAAGTACAATATATTCCTGAAGTATATATAGGCGATAAATGATAATATTGAAACTAATTTAATAGCAGATTTATACCACAAAAAATATCCCAAATCTACAATATTGTTAAAAAAATAATGCGGTGCACTCAGTAAATTGCAGAATGAAACACTTAAGTACTTGCATCTGTAATGAGTCATAGAAGTTATTAATTCAACCTTTTATAGTTTAATTGTATCCTATTGCCAAAAAATTACCAAAAATGTGTCATTAGTGCAAAGAAAAAGAACCCACAATAAATATTGACCCTCAAAAATTATTGTTCCATCTTTCATATATGGAACGATATAGTAATGATCGTGACAGGCCTACATGTAACTACTAATTTTATTGCTCTGTTAAATTCTTATTAGCAATCTAGTGGCTAGGTAAAATACCACTAGGTTATCATCTCTCAGTAGAACAATCTTGAGATGTATATATTTTTATCTGGCACCAATCTGTAAATAGTGTCAGTTAAGTTACATTAGACAGCTGACAAATGCAATAATCATCATCAGAATTTTCCTAGGAACTAATGTTTTTATTATAATAAGACATGTGTAATAAAATACAACGCAACAAATAATAATTATGAACAAAATGTGTTTAAATATGCCTAAATCTTTTCTTGTTTATGTCTCATCCCACCTAAAGCAATATCCTCAAATCCACAAATTCATTCATGTATACACAGACACTGGAGCAAAGCATTTCAAAATGAATTAATATACTAATATACAACTATAAAATAGGATGCTTTGTGCATTGTGTCCTATAGTCTGGCTGCAGCAGGAGTCGACAGCTCTGGCACTGGGGGGCAGCAGTGCAGGGAGCAGGGGGAGGCACTGTCTGAACTCAGGCAGCAGTTGCAGCTGGTGGAGGATGAGGCTGAACTTCTCCGCAGGAATTTAGCTGATGTAGAAGAAGAGAACAAAAAGGTCAGTTGTTTAAGTAAACCATTACATTTTCAAATATTTGTTTTACGAATACACCGGGAAATGGGAGATTCACAGTCATCCAAAATAAATTAATTAACAGTGCAGTCAAGGTATTTTCACCAGCACTGACTATGGGAATAACATTTTTTCTCATGTTTTAGGTGACAAGTGAACTGAACAAACTGAAATATAAAGCAGGCTCCCATGAAGCTGGGTCAAGACATGGAGGTTTGTTTGATTTAGCTTTTTATCAACTGTAACGTTTCTGGTGGTCTCCCTGGAAATGTTACTGCTTTGCCTTGACTATACCACAGTATATCACTAAAATATCATTAAATATGTCTATCTTGCAACTATTCAAATACAGATGTATTTTGCTCAAAAATACCTTGGTGTCTCCAGCTTGTTTCCATGTAGATATAAGTTAAGCAATAAGCAATAACATCTCCGTGGATACAAGAAAAGATGCATAGTGCACCTTTAATCTGTGTCCAAACATTTATAAAATATGTTTGATAAAAAAAAAAAAAAACAGGTGGGGCTGATCCTGCCAAGATGGAGGGTCTACAGGAGGAGTTGAAAGCAGCCCGTCTCCAGATCAACGAGCTGAGCGGTAAAGTCATGCAGCTCCAGTATGAGAACCGCGTGCTCCTCTCTAACATGCAGCGCTATGACCTGGCGTCCCACCTGGGCATTCGGGCCAGCCCTCGAGACAGTGATGCAGACAGTGACGGTGGTCGTGACGATGACACTCCATCCTGTTCTGCCTCCTCGCCCCGTCTCCTCCCACCCCACCGTAAACGGGAGGGTCCCATCGGAGGAGAGAGTGACTCAGATGAAGTCAGGAATATACGCTGCCTCACACCCACACGCTCCTTATACTCACCTGTGGACAGTCGTTTTTTATCCCGTAGTCTGAAGGACCGGCAGCACATGATAGATATTCGAATGGAGGCGGAGCGACTGGGGAGGACCATAGACAGGCTCATAGATGACACTAGCACTATCATCGCAGAGGCACGAGTCTATGTCACCAATGGAGAGCTGTTTGGACGACTAGATGAGGATGACGAGGGGGGCAGGTAAATAAAACAAGTTAAAAGTTCAGTGTTTAGTTTCATGTTTAAACACAAAGAATATCTTCTCCAGAATAAGAGAGCATGAGTTGTTGTATCGGATCAACGCTCAAATGAAGGCTTTCAGGAAAGAGCTACAGAGCTTTATAGACCGCCTCGATGTCCCCAAACAGGAAGCGCAACAAACTGAGGAGCCACTGTCTGTAAGGAAATACCATCAATAATAGTGTCAGTTATAACTTAATTTGTATAAATGTAGCAACTCTTTTTTTGTCTTCCCTCCAGATGTTTCAGCCTATCATTCTGCTGATACTCATCCTTGTTTTGTTTTCATCATTGTCCTATGCCACTATTTTTAAATTGGTATTCCTTTTCACTTTATTCTTTGTTCTTTAAATCATTTCCCCCCCTTTACGTTGATTTTTTTGTTGGTTTCATTTTAACTTTTTTTTCCTACATATATTCAACACATCACATATCATGTTCTACGCCTGACCCAAGAGCTGCTCTTCACTTAGATGCTTCAACATATACCAGAGCCCAACCTTGGCTCTTAAGTTAATGGGTGAGTAAACAAAGTTTTGTACTATGCACATTACAAATGCATTGCTGAAAGGGTTATCTATTTATGATAATTACACCCCTTCTTTTATCATGGCTCATCTATAGAGAACTTGTTCTTCTTTATAATTTCGGCTGGGCTATAGGGGTTGCTTTGTGGAAGTTATTACACAACTATGTATGTATTATAATACATACAATAATACATATAATATAATATATTGAAATGTCAATGTATGGGCAACTGTACCCCATATAAATCACACTCATAAATATTTAAAAAAATGTGTGTATATATTTCCATCGTGTTTTGAAATCACATGACATTGGAGAGTGTAAAAATACTCTGGGCAGGGTCTGTAACTCCAGCCAAATGTGCTGATGTTGGGTCTGTTAAACCAGCGAACCTGACCAAGTACGGGGGCGGGACTGGTCCACTCCTTTCATCCCACCATGGGATGTTTGACGTCACATATTAGAGCCAGCTGTGGACAGAGGCAGAAAAGAGGGGAAAGCACAGTTTTATTTCTGCTAATGACGGCATGATTTCTGACTTAGACTGGTGCCCCTCAACTCTTGCAGTTTCAGACTAACAGCATAATCTTTTTAGCCTATTGAATAGATGTAGACCAGGACTGCATTCCAACACAAAAGCAAAGGTAGGTTTAAGACAAATGACACGTGGTGCATGAAGTTTGTCACTATAGTTGCGTCAAGCATTACGTCTGGAGACTGCACTGGGTAAACAAAGTGAGCAGAGTGGGTTAGCTGTAGTGTGACATGCACAGTTTAGTGTAAAAGGGGGCGGTGCCTTGCTTGTCCCAGTCCTGGATTCATCTGTTAAATGAATAATATCCCACAATTCTTTGCTTGCCTCGTGACAGTCATCCAGCAGTTATTCTAATAGCACAGTTTTTTCTAAAGAGAAGGTTTACCAATCATGTGGACATAGTCTTCTCGTCTTCATTCTCCCGTTAAACTGGTAATAAGGCAATATTATTTCGCACTTTACGCATGGTTAAGTGTTGTATGTGTTTGATATTGGTGGGCTAACTTCAGTATTAGCTCATAGTTTGTCTGATTGAGATTTAGCCTGTTGTCTCACTCTCGGCTCACCTCGGCCTGTGTGAAATAATATGAAACATCGTAAGGCAGGTATGATGGATCTTGGGCACACGACACGAGGGTGTTGATTAATTGGCACATCGGGCCATGTCTTCCTGACGCCAGTGAGCTATGCTGCTAAGAAAAATAAACTCCTGGTTACAAGGGGTAAAAATATACCAGTGTGCTAGACGATATTTTGGGACCGTCTCCCATCGCGTTAAAGTGGTTGCTGGGTCTTGCTGTCCCCGTCAGCTCCGGGCTGTCGCTTTCAGTTCAAAGAAGAATGACACGCTGCGCGCAGAGAGGAGACGAAATAAGCGTGTGCAAAGGGTCAGCGATCGCAAATAACGGATTTTAGTGCGTAGCTCTGAGAAAGCTAACAATGGATTTTGGTGCATAAAGATCTTTCCGTGGCAAAGACATGAAGGATACTGTGTCATTTCCCGTTGACTGCGAAACTGCAGAAAAGACAGCTGCCTTGGGACAGCCGGAGGACTTGGTCGGATTTGGATAAGGGAATAAGCCTACTTTACTGGAAAGCACGCGTTTCGTTTACTTTTGTAGTTTAATAAATCGGACATGGGAATCAGTTTTGGCGACTAATTTTAATTTTCCCTCTTTATGAGAAATGTGGAGCGCGTTTATGAATGGTTCTGGACTTCACGCGGGGGGCGGTGCTGGTGGGGGTTATGTCCCGTCTCAGGGATGGGAGTTTGTGCCCTGCTCCAGGATGGAGAAGGCAGACAGAGGCAAAGGCAAAAACCGTAATCCTCTGAAGAGGATCTCTTCTCCACCCACTGTCTTCAGTCAGATCTACGAGCAGCAGTTTCAGACTTCAGGAGCAGAGCACGGACCCGGGGCTCCGTCTGAACTCCTCAGGGGCCAAATGTGGTCAGGGCCAGAGCCCCAGCCACAGCAGCAAACACAGCACGCCCGGCTTAAGAAGAAATTTGAAGAACTCAAAAAGCGTCACTGTGAAGACAAGGAAGAATGGATGAGAGAGAAAGAGTCATTATTGAGAGAAGTAGCAAATATACAAGTATGCATCAATATCAGATCTGTCAGATGTTGCTTTAGGAAAAATCCTGTTTATTTATTTTTGTTGTTAATACTCTTTTTATAGTAACTCACTATTTGTTAATTTTGTTGCTTTTTGTTGGTTTTGTAGGGAGGTGAGAATAGAAGGATTTTGCTGGATCTAAAGACGGTTTTGGAGGAGGTGCAGGTGGAGGTGAAGAGAGAGGAGGAGAAGAGGAGTGAGTTACAGCTGCAGTACACCAGAGACAGGTGCTCCTGGGAGCTGGAGAAGGCTGAGCTTAAACGCAGGATTGCACAGGTAAGAGACTGATGTAATGTATGGACAATGGTAGCAGTTTAGACATAGTGAGCTGCAGATCAGCTACAAGCCAAGTTTGTATGTAAAATAAATAACCTTTTTAGGCATAATATATGCCCACACATAATTTCTCCATTTTACCCACTAAATATAAAACTAAACCAACTTGCTTATAAGCTAGTATAAAGATCTTAGCAATATGTAAAGCTTGCTTGCATACCAGTGCTATGCTGTGTCAAGGACTATAAAAATCCTTTGAACATACATGCAAAACCCAGTCTTTTGTTAAAGTAATCTGGTTACATAAGACCCTGTACATTTATTTATTTGTCTGTCTGGCTGAATATGCTGGTTCAGTGGATGGGCAAGGTATCCGCCTTAAATCTGAGCCTGATGTTCTGTGATGATTAGATGTTCTTTGACTTTTAATCCCATTGGTTTGATTTTTATCAGAAGTTTTAAGACTCTTTCAATGCACATTTTGTTCTTCTGTCAGGTTATAGTTTTTTGTCTAGATTTGAGATGGGATTCCTGTCTGTGATATTTACCTGCAAATGTCTAAAATGATGCTGTTGCACTGAAACATGCCAGACCAACACATACATACATCTCATAGTCTTGTCTCACTGCTCGTCTTGTCTATCAAAGTCTAGCTGGAGAGGCATTTGCTATGTTTGTTTTGCCTAAAGAATTTTACTGCAATTGCTATGACACTGTACATAATTCCCTGTAATAACAGTGTAATATTGAGGTGCCCATGGGCATTCAGTTGTTTAAATCAGCACTGGTACTTTTTGGAGTGACTAAATGAATACTTTATGCATGTAAATTTCGCTTTAGTGTAAACACTACAGCTTAATTCATGTGAAAGGAAACATTGCTATGCACATTGGCAGAACTTAGATGTCTGAAGTGATTGCACAAACAGGCCAGGAAAATGTGACTTGAAGTGTAGCCACAGCAGGCGTGGTTTAATCCATTGTAAAAGTTGTTTTGTTCTGATGCTACATCCTGGTGCTGTTTATAAGAGTGCATGTTTACTACAAGCTACTTTTGGGATGTTTCTCAAAATTCAAAACACAGTAATTTGTTACTGGATGCAAATATCTGAAGCTCACCTGACATAGTATATAGATGCTACACTCATTCTGGTTGTTAGATGTTAACAATTCTACCATAGGTGAGAAACTTCACTGTCATTTTCAGAACAGTGTCCTCATTTTTCAGAAAGGCTTTACTCTGTAACACTCACACAAAGAAGGCAGAGATCTCAGACATACTGATGTTAGGATCTCCCATTTCCCCTGAAGTGGAGGGACATGACAACAACTTAAACCTTGATACAGATATGACCAAGTTTGGTGTATATGGCTGTATTTCACATTTCCTATGCAATATTCATCCTTTAACTGCTCCACCCATGTAGATGTTTATTTTAATTTAGTTTTGTCATTCTTTCTCAAAACCACAAACTTCGTATGATTTCACCACTGTGATTACAACTCAAAAACACCTTGGCCTGGGTATTTCCAGTCATATATTTCTTTATGTCTCTTTTCTAGCAAAACTGCTGGCAGCTAAGAGACATCTCACTTTGTTTCAGCTGTGACTGCCCTGTTGCCTTTACCTCAGCTCCCACCTCCCCGAGGAATGTGACTTTGTATAAGGCTGCATGCCCACTATTTATAGGAGGTCACTGACACAGTTACCCGCATATACCTTGTGCCATATGAGAGAGGGTGGTCCAAGTAGCACTGTGGATTCAAGTTAAAACAACACACTTTATTAACCCATCTGTACCAGTGTTGGATCTCTGTCTCAGAGAAGACAATACCTTTGTCGTTATCCTTTGCCCTTTCACTTCCATGGGTCACATCAGCAAATCATTGGCCTCTTCGACTGCAGGAAATTACTTTACAATTACTCTTGCATCTGTTATTTTTATCAAAATCCATTTATCTAGACTTGGGATAGTAATATAAATAATTAAATTGTCTAATCGTGTGACAGAATGAAGATACCAGATTATTTGGTCTTCATCAGTTTAGTCTTGCATTGCATTGCAGTTCCAACTGGATTGAATTTTCCTTCTTGTTTGTGTACATTGTGCACTTGTTTACATGTTCATGCTTAAATAGACTGTGGACAGCACCCATCATCGTCTATATGTAATTATGCATAGTTTTAAGTGAACCCTTGCACAGACAGAAAAGACAGAGTTGTTTTTCTGCACCATAGTTTTGACCCAAGGCCACAGGCAGAAATAGCACCGTGACTGAGGCTTGTAAGAAGGCTTTGGTCCATGTCTGTAGACTGCACACTCAAATAACACACTCTGGCCTCTTCATATCATGCTACAACTTACACATGTCATGTGAGCATTCTAAATTTACAAGCCAGTTTATTTTTTTATTTTTTGGCACCAAAAATGTTTGTTTTTTAAAAACACTTGCTTTGAGTATGCAGTTTGAATGACAGTCTAATTAAGAGAATTTCCCTTTTTTCCATATCTAAGGCTTGGCTCTTTTACATCCAGAGTATTTCATAACATCTTGCATATTCTTTGATAATATGTGTTTTGGAGAAAGGAGTAGTAAAATACAGCCACTGGATTGAGGCCACATAGATTTTGTCCACACATATTTTGACATGCCTGAAATGGGATGCATCCTGAGCTGTATCCGGTGTTAGTATGAGACCTTTGAGAGTCTGCAGCCCTGAGCCAGTGAACTTTATACATAAGTGCGGGGTATTTTCATGTCTCTATTCTCTAAACACTTCCCTGTGATGAACCCACTCACACTTGTCCCTCTGGCTCATCATTCTCACACATCCTGCCACTCCTTCATTCTCTTAATTCCACTTTGAACAATACATCTTTGACTACATGTAGTTATATTCATACACACTGGCAATACTTCCCATATGTTAATTTCTCTATTGTCTACTCCTGCAGTTGGAATCTAGAGAAAGCTCTCGGTTGACAAACAGAGAAGTTCAAGCAGCAGCAGCAGGTCTTGGGGCTGGAGGAGTACTGCAAAGTCCTCAAAAATATCCGGACGAATCGTTGTGCAGGGAAAGAGAGGAGCAGAGGAGGATTTTGGCGGATACCCACACAACAGCTATGGACCTACGCTGCCGTTTGGAGCACAATGAGAGAGACTGGCTACGGGAGAAGGCAGACCTGTTGGAGAGATTTGACGTGGAGAGAAGGGAATGGGAATGTCAGCTGAAAGATATGCAGAGGAAAATAGAAGAGGTAAAATGCATACAGCTTAATAGTTTTTAATATTTTTAAAATATATTAGTATGTGACATGTTAGCTCAACCTAGATTCTTTGATCGCATTTGTCATCTTTTTCTTGAAATTTCCTGTGCACCAAATAAACAATGGCTGCAGCAATACAGCTGCACGTTATGAATGGGAAGTGGCCGTGGAATGTCTCCATTGTTCTTTTTTTACATTAGGATGTTTTGAGAGTGGTGTGTGTGTTTGTGTGTAATTAATTAATGTAATTGAAAAATCCCAATGCTATTTTGATTCAGTTATCATTTGGATGAAATGTATAGGTATATATCTTTGAGTTATTTAATTTGTGGCTATATTATTTTCTATGGGTGGTTAAGAAGTGTTATAATTATTATTTCATTTAAACTACAAAACTTCTCTTTTCTTTGTAGTTGTATTGTGAGGTGAGGGCCAAAAGAGAAGGGACTGGATTGGACATCAGAAAACACTATGATAACAGCGCTGCCCGCAGACTCAGCATCCCCTCGACTAGCACTGGCTCCAGCTTCCTGAGCAGCAGCAGCCAATCAGAGCAAAGATCAACACTGTTTACTGGATTTGGCAGTAATAACAAACTCAACAGGGACAGCGACACTCACCAGTCTACTGGTTACCACACGGACACACATGATCATGGACAAACTGTTTATGAGGAGGAACTGAGATTGAGTGGGACTTGGCAGCAAGATGCAGCCTCTCAGAGAAGAGTCATAGATACAGAGGATTTGGATAGTATTTTACTGCGCCATGGATGTGCAGAGTCCCATAAACCCATTGCCAAAGAGAATGAAAGTGTCCATCAGAATCAGAGACAAAATGCTCCATGGACAGAGCTGAATTATGGCAGTGAGAAAAAACGGAACACCACTGCTCTTAATGCTGTGAGTTTTCCAAATGCTCTGCTTTCATATTTATACATAGAAATACATTATCCGTTTTAGTATTTTAAAAATTACCAACCCTTCATAGTATACATAATGTTACATTTTTTCCCTTCTAGGCTCTGAAGGAGATTGCACGTGTCAGTGAGGAGCTGTGTAGCTACCAAGAAGAGATTAGGCAAAAGAGTGGAGAAAACAGGTAACAATATCTATCTTATCCAGCAGATACCTTTATATATGCTTTTAGCTCAAAATAATATTATCTGTTATTTTTTTCAGAAGTCACCCAGAGGAGAGAGAAATGTCACTGTCCTATAGTAACCCTAGACCAGATGTGGTTGAACCATGTGACCTCAATGAAATCTATGATGAACTCAGAGCATTAGAAAGGGAGCACTGGGCCATCTTGTCGCCCGAAAACACATGGCGATCAGTCTCTGGACCTGGGTCATCCTGGAAAACCAGCCCCTCTCCTCCAGACAACCACCAAGAGCCAATCGTCAGTCCAGAGACTCTGTCGGAAATAGACTCGGCAGCCCCTCCCATCCCACCTCGCTCTTCGTCCTGGAATCTGAGCTCTCAACAAGATGCAGATCTGAACATGCCAGAGTCTCCTATAGTCCCAGCCAGGAAATGCCACAGCCCCTGTGTGGTAGTGGACAGGAAGTGTACCAGTCCGTCCATTGTGAGAAAGTTTGAGGCCATGCTTCAGGAAAATGAAGGAAAAGTTTTGATTGATGGGACAGTATCTTCGTGCTCTGTACCTGCCAACCAAAACTGTAATGTCAGCTGCTGTCATAACCGCTGGTCCTGTGATGCCAGTAAGCTCACAAATAAGGTGTCCTCATATGGAACTGTTCAGAAGAGCTTCTCTGAGGTCAACATTGTGACTGCTGCTAAAAAGATGGGCACGGACTACAGCCTTACTGGTGCTAATGTGAAAAGCCAAGAAGTGCATCCCAAATCTCCGCCTCTGATAGAGACTCCTATGCTCCTCCATGCTCCGGAAATATCTCCTGCCAACCCTGTCCTGCAGGGCTCCAAAAGAAACATAACACTGGAGCAGAAAACCGCAGAGTTCAACCGGTGTCTCTTTCAGGCAGAGATGGGCCGTGGGGTAGAGGAGCAGGACACTTTCTTACCTCCTGATCTCACCCCTGTGCTCTGCCAACAAGTGCTGTTAACAAGTACTGCCTCAGGTGAGGAGCTGCTTCCCAGGGAAACCCAGTTAAAGCAACACTACTCTGAAGTCTCCAATCACTGCTTTGGAGTTGAACCCAACATCACACACTCTTTCTTCTTCTCAGATATCACAATGCATAGCCCAGAGGCTCCAGCACAGAGCAGGTATGGGTCAAGAGGTCAACCAGTCAGGATAGAGCAAGAAACCCATGATCTACTGTCCAAAGAGCTACAAGCAGCACAACAGGAGCACACCACAAAACCTGCACAAATGCCTGAGTGCTACTCTGAGGTCAAGCTCAGTCCTTCCAGGAAAACTCAAATCAAAGCAACCACAGAGGCTCACTGCTCTGAGCGCCTCATGTCTGAAAATGTGCAGCTGAGCGTGGACTCCTCCAGCTCCGAGAGCGACCATGAAGAGGAGCCTCAGCCCAGATCAGCAGTGTCCCCACAGCCCTCTGCTGAAAACAAACTGAGGCCAACAGGAGGGCAGCAAGTGCAGCCAAAGCATGTGTCTGTCCTGTCTGACTGTTGCCGGCCAGGGCTCCGGATGATGAATGAGCATCCCTGGAAACCCCTTACACTGGCAGCCTACCCACGACCCGAGGGCTCCCGCTCCAACTATGGAGCAGTGGAGAGGATACTGAAGAATTATGAGACTGCAGCCAAAAGCATGAACCAAATAGAAACCGGCTCCGGTCCCAACCTGAGTGTGAGAGAGAAGGGCGAGCGAGAGCTGGACATGCTGGACACGGACTCTGTGCCTACTCCTCTGTTCATCAGAGAGACTCTGCCACGCTCTCCCAGCACCCACAAGGTCCTCGAGCTCAAGGAAATTCAAGTGAATCTGCAGGTGGGTTTAGTGTATTACTATATATTCAGCTTAGGTTCACAATTTCAACACCACACTGAAATTAATAAAATAATAATAATTCATCTTCAGTAAAAAAAAAGGAGATATAATAAAGAGAATTGCCTTGAAACAGCACTTTAAATAGAAGACTTTGCACATTTTGTTCTTTAACACTGACAAAGGAAATGCCCTTGGCCGAGGACACTTCTGATGGGAATGTTGTTTATTTCTAGTATGTGTGAGCAGACAGAAGCAGGCCAAAGCCTCTATTATAATCTAGGCATCTGGGGCATTCCACTGCTGTAAGGCTTAAGTAATGGGTTTTGGCATATATTGTCCATGACTCGGGTTAACGATTGTGCTTTTCTTTTTATTGCAATCAAACCTCTACAAGAAGCCAATCCAGTAAATCCCCTTGGTAGACCAGGAAAATGGGCTTCTGTGGTTGTGTCTCAAAGTTATAAAATGTTGCATGTATGAGTTGCTTGGCCTATTACAAAGCTTTAATTTTCATAAATACACATACATATTATTAATCAAATATGTACTGGTAATTTAAATATGTAGAGAAAACCGGTCCTAATGCAGTAAATGTGTAATGTCATAAAATTCCTTCTATTTTCCTTTTGTCATAATACAGTTTTATCAAAGGATGAGCAGCAACCTTAATGTTTTACATATTTTACCTGCAGTCCTGGTACTGACACCAGCCAAGTTTCCTGTGGCCTCAGGAATAATGCTGCAACTTCCCAAGTCCTTCCACTATTCATATATTTGAACTAAGCTTGTTGTTTCTCATAGGATCAAGATGTCTACAGTTGGGACTGATGAAACAAAATGTAACGTATCTGTGTGCTCCTGTGTTTGCTGAATGGTGTGAAAACCCTAAATGGTAATATATTTGTCTCTCTACAGAAAAACCAAAAGTCTTCCACCACATCTTCAGTTTTAAAGCAGAAGAACTTCTCCAGACCTGCATGTCCGGCCAATCGGCGGCTGCCTTCACGCTGGGCTGGCCGCTCTCCTTTCTCCAGATCATCTTTTTCCTCCTCTGCACCTGCACCGCCCTCCTTCAGCCTCCAAAAGCACTCCTCATTTTCACATTCACATGCCTTTCATATGGAGTCTGTCATCATCTGACCCACCCAGAAGCCTTGAGTGAACCTACAAACTGTGAACTTGTTTTTTTCACATATACATATGAAATACTCAAAGACTGAAGTGCTTTAGTGAGATATGACCAATGTATAGCTGTAGAATGTGTTGAGTTCAAAAGAGCCGAGCTGACCAAAATAACGGAACTTTGTTAGCAGCAGCTTTGCATCAAGAAAATGTGACAAATCAACCAGGCGTATTTCCAAGGAGCAAACATATCCACTGCATCTCAGTTTCAACTCAGGTGTGGACTTTTAGCCTTGACTATTGTAGCCTTGCTGATACAGTACTGTATAGATTCTCCATTCATACAGCTGCCTATTAATATCACACAATCACATCCAAGTGGCCAGATAAAATCCAATATGATGTAAATGTATTCAGTATTGTATGCACCATTACAGGTATACCATGCACCATTTACACATTACAATGTGTTGGATTCTGAAGCAGAATATGCTTCACAAATGTTTTTTCCAGTACTCATTACATGTTGCTGTGTTGCATTATTCAATACTGTCTTCTGACTTCATATTTTTACACACACTGTAGACTGTACCTGCCTTTGACAGAAAAAAATAGAGTTACGTTTTTGTTAACACATAAGTTTGATTTGTATAACTGTACCAAAGGCTGGTGTCTTTTTTTGAATTTAAATATACTGTCTGTTATTGTGTTATGTTTAAACTGCACATGATGCTGGAATTTATAAGCATTTTTCTTTTGTTTGGAACACACAAGTCTGCATTGGTGCATTACATAGCATTTAATGGAAGGCTTTTTTGTACTTTGAATAATCTCCCGTGGTCGCATACAATAGTGCATTTTCAGGCTAAAGTGCTGAATATAATGAAAGTGATGCCTTTGATGTTCTTTGTGTAATAAATAGTCTGATCTACTATTGTTTCTCCACACTGTTGATGTAACTATATTGGTACAATGCTTCAGAATCGGACTAGGTCTCACACTACAGGAACCTGTTTTTGCACGTTCTTTTCTCAGAATAACTTGCCAACATGAAATGCTTCTTGACCTCACCAATCATACTGCATGTATCTTAATCCATGTTTGACATCTTGATGACACTGTGATCTATCACTTGGACAGCTATTTGAAGTCTAAATCTGCAACAGTTCCTGAGTTTTACCATTTTTTTCTCTACATGGGCATAACAGTACTTGTTAGTAGTGAGTGTTAGAAATTATTTTAGTTTATGATGAATGGACTGATTTTGGCCAGTGCCATAGAGACACTACTACTGTTTACAAACTCTGTAGACTGGGATGGACCACAACCCTCAACATGAAACCTGGCACCTGCAGTCTGACTGAAATAACAGGTGTGATAAGGTTGTGGTGCCAGAAATCCTACCCTAGTGATGATATAAATATAAATATTGTCCTCATGTAGTAATGGCGCGGGTTACAGTCACTTCATTTTCCTGTTTTAACAGTCTGGGCACAATCTGCACTCCACTGTCCAGATGCTGAAAACATTCAGTATCCAGTTTTGACACAACTTTAAAATTGCAGTACTAGCTTTTTTTTTCTCACAAATGAGTAAATTCAGTTTTTCCCTTAAAAAGGTGTATAGTAACAGCATAACTTGACAAAATCAGACTGCACACTGTCTTCAGCTAATTATAAGTCTTAAGAGTTTTCTGACAGTGTCATGATTTGAGATTAGATATTCATTTATTATGTATTTTATGCAAAATCATGTACATATGGTGGGAACAAGTCAGTGCATTCTTTGTGCAAGATCCAAGCCCAGACAAATGGAAAGATATGTGTCAGGAAGGGCATCCAGTATAAAATCTGTCAAATGTACACTAATACAGGCATAGTAACATTTCCTGAAGAGAAAAGTCAACAGTCATGTTTCTTCACTCTATTTTAGGATGTAGCCACATACCTGGTGTACAGATTGATTTTTCATCTTCTGTATCTTTAACATTTACCATGAAGACAATCCTCATTTGTTCTCATTTGTACAAGGCTCTTTGAAGCCCCTCTGAGAGTCTGGCACCTGCATCCCTCTGCTTTGAACTTACACTGCTAGTGACGTGTGTGTTTTATCTGGGCACAGGTCTGGAGCCACGCTGACTGCAGCACATTCCCTCACTTCCTGTGGAGTCCCAAACAGCTGCATATCGAATGGTATGTGGGTGCATCAGAGCAGGGCCAGCACATGTTTGATTTCCATACTTCTTGGGGATAATGCAGTGATGTTGATTTCCTGATCCTCACCTTAATGATGGTTATTACATGCTTAACCTCAACCTATTAACTGATTCACATCGTGGACTTGACTTTTGTATCCATAAAGGGGGCAGGTCTTCATGATGTGAGTGTGTATACAGATTTCCAGCTCCACAGTGTGTTAAATACCCACTCAAAAAGACACATGTCCCATCACATCAGAAGGCTGTAATTGGACCAGCTCCTGTTATCAGTCTGCATATGTAGCCAACTTAACTAAAGGGTTCACTTCAAACAAAATTATAACTCAAATAGTATTAATATAATATTATAGGCAAGTGCATCTTATGTGTTATTATTGTCTCATTATGTCTAAGCCAAAATTACTGTTGATGTAAATGTTGATCTACCAGTGCAGTCCCACAGACCCATTTTGAGGTAGGCTTGGTCAGGACAACTTAGCTGAAGTTTTTGGCCTATTATGCATGTTTTAGGTTGGTGGGGGAACCAGAATATCTTGAGACAACATGCAAACACACTTTGTGAAGAATTTAAGGTAGAGGGATAATATACTGTAATACAATTTACAATTTCTATATCCACTTAAGTACTATAATGATTAAAATAAACCAATAAGAAATATAACTTTTTTTTTTCGTAATTTGTTACGACCCAGCTCGTTTGGGGTGAGGGAAGTAACAAAAATAAAACCAAGATGTAAAATGGAATAAATTAAATAATGTTTAATTAACAGGAATGTAAAGGTAAATTAACAAAACACAAAAAATATACAGAAAGCAACCTAAACTAAGAAACAGAACAACAGAATAAACAGTTTTGTGCCAGAAAATGGGTCACGCAGGTTTACAAAAAACGAGTGGTAAAACTTAGGGACACACACTAAACTAAAACACAAGTTCCCCAAATTAAACCACATAAACCCACAAACAGAATCGAGTGACCAAATCAAAAAAGGCACAAAACAGAACTAAACTAAACTACACACACACAAAACAAAATGGCATACTGGCCACCAAGGCCAGCAGCCCCGAACAGGTGCTGGTAATCTCCTTAAATAGGGGGAGGTGGCTGCAGGTGAGGTGGGCGTCGACCTGCCCCACCAATCACGGACCAGGGCTCCTACAGCAGGAATCAGGAGAACTTGGCAAAAAAAGTCACACAAACAAATTGGAACAAAGGCCTGGGGCCATAACACCCTCCCCCTTAAGTTACAAACTAGTTTTGTAATAAAAAAAAAAAGTGACTGGCGTTATTCTTACTAAGGGAGCAGGTGACTGAAAGGTGGAAGGTAAGGCAGTGCATGAGCCAGGGCTATAGGTCACCAGAGTACAGTTCAGGCAGCAGTGTTAGCTGTTCCACTACTCCAATGAGACGGGCCAGGAGCACTAGGAACCAAGCCGCATCCCAAGGAATCTGGAGAAAGAGAGAAGCTCAGAAGGTGGTGTGTGAACGGGTGATCAGGCCGGACACAAACCACACCTGGAGCACACTCAAACAGACACACATAACTGACACCAAACATTAGCCACAGACAAAATTAGCACCCGTTCCACCACCCAATCACCATATACCAAGCACCAAATTTAAAATTTCAAAAAACCCAATTGAAAAACTTACCTAATAGAAACCTATTAATCATTACCAATTTACTGAGGTGGGATAGAGTATTCTTCCAAGTCCGAGGCCATGGTTCTCGACCGGAAAAAGGTGGCTTGCCCTCTCCGAGTGGGTGGGGAGTCTTTGCCTCAAGTGGAGGAGTTCAAGTATCTCGGGGTCTTGTTCACGAGTGAGGGAAGGACGGAACGTGAGATTGACAGACGGATCGGTGCAGCTTCGGCAGTGATGCGGTCGCTGTATCGGACCGTTGTGGTGAAGAGGGAGCTGAGCCGAAAGGCGAAGCTCTCGATTTACCGGTCAGTCTTCGTTCCTACTCTCACCTATGGTCATGAGTTCTGGGTAGTGACCGAAAGGACGAGATCGCGGATACAAGCGCTCGAAATGAGTTTCCTCCGCAGGGTGGCTGGGCGCTCCCTTAGAGATAGGGTGAGGAGCTCAGTCACACGGGAGGAGCTCGGAGTAGAGCCGCTGCTCCTCCACGTCGAGAGGAGCCAGTTGAGGTGGCTCGGGCATCTGTTCCGGATGCCTCCTGGGCGCCTCCCTCGGGAAGTGTTCCAGGCATGTCCCACCGGGAGGAGGCCCCGGGGAAGACCCAGGACACGCTGGAGGGACTATGTCTCTCGGCTGGCCTGGGAACGCCTCGGGGTCCCCCCGGAGGAGCTGGAGGACGTGTCTGGGGTGAAGGAAGTCTGGGAGTCCCTGCTTAGGCTGCTCCCCCCGCGACCCGGCCCCGGATAAGCGGACGAAAATGGATGGATGGATGGATGGATGGGATAGAGTATTATGATCCCGGACGAGCCCCCAGTTTGTCCTCAGGTCAGAGTGACACTCAGACACAGGTTGCAGGCCACAGCTGAGTAAGCTGTATGTACTGTATGGAGAGGAAGAACCTGCCTGTCTGAAATAACTGCACTGTCCCATTGACCTCACTGGATTCCTCACTTTTAAATAGACACCAGAGGCTCTGCTCACATAAGTCTGTCACCCACCACATTGTTTCCATGCACATGGATGAAAGAACACCTCACAAAAAAGCAATCATCTGCAAAATCATTAAGTGCAGAGTACAGAGCATAGTTAAATGTCAAACATCAAATACATACAAAATAGTTTGAAAGGTTATCAATGGTGCTTTCGTATATAGTCTAAAGAATCCCCTATATAACTCATAACATAGGTCTACATCTGGAATAGATCAACATTTATCATGTTGTGCTTCATTTATAACAGAATTTACATAATTTAATATTTTTAAAACAAAACCCTTATGTTCAGCCACACCTCTCTTCACCTGTTTGCTTATGTAGGTTTATTGCCTACTTCAAAAGAATGAATGCTGATTATATTGGTCTGCTTCCATAATCTACAAGTAAACCCTGAAGGTTCCAAGCAACAAGGCAGTAAAATATTCTTAGTTGCACATGTGTTTTCGCAGAGATATACATGGCTGTGAATAGAGGATGTGTGGAGAGCACTGAAGGATTTATGCCCCACAGCCACAGAGCAACCCACAGGTCAGGAAGCGTCTCAGCCTGCTCGGAATATAGCACTCCTCCATTTTATTTAGTCTAGCACATTGCACAGACTTATTACACTATTACTGCTTTTTTTTTTTTTGTATAAATATTGATGCTCATGACAGATTTCCATTTAAACTAACATAGGCCTAATTGTTAGTACAAAATCCGGCTTAGAGTCAGTTACCAATTTTACCTACAACACAGTGTAAAAAAAATGTTAAATGTATGTTTATTATTGGGCCAAGTTGTAGTATGTGTATACTTCACTGACAGATTCCTGTGTGTTGTGGCGCCCTCTTGTGGATGATTCATGTACGTCCTATACTTTCTGCTTTGACCTTGTTTCTAGTGGGAATTATTTCAGAGTAGCACATCGGCTCTGCGGCTGCTGAGGTGAGTGTCATTTGTTTTGAACTTGATAGTTACATATTTTCATCATCATTCGGCAACATGATGTAATTTAACCCATCATATGACACTGCTTGTGTTTGGCTATCAACCATTGTGCTCTGTAGGCTTTTATCAATACGGCTAGTGCGGATATTAATGATCAGTTATCTGGAATCCAGACTATGAATCACATTGCTATGAAGTGCATTGCTAAAAAAGATTTCTACATGACCTTTATGTCACTAGGTCCTTCACAGAGACAACAGGATGGTACTTTGTGCTGTGAGGGTGCTACTGAGGAGCTGTAGTGCCCCTGGAGCCAGAGCCATGTAAGGACTTCATTACAACTAAGGGTGTGCAAAAATATCTAAATATCGATATATTGTATCGTTTAATGTGATGATAAAGTATCAATATCATGGGCTGCTGTATCAATATATCGCCAAGAGAATGTTTTGATATATTTTACTAAATGATTTTGTTACAGTGCTACAGTTGTTGTTTGTTTGTCACTGTTTTGATGAGTAAAATGGTGTGTTTCATATGAACTTTGCACAAGAAATGGTTTAACAAAGACTTTTAGTATCACAGCCATGTTTTAGCCTTTATTTTTTTTACTGAACCGTTTCGAATCAATTTGAAATATATCGTATCGAACTGAAAGATCACTCTATCGAGACGTGTCATTTGGTGGCCTATGTATAGAGACAATGTCTTAACGATACCCAGCCCTAATTACAACCGCTGTGAACATCAAACTCACATAATATAGATACACTGATCCTGAGGGAAATTCCAGTTTTGCTGCAGCAACATTTACACTGCACTTCTCAGTTGCCTTTGTGTCTCAGTCAAAAGTCTCAGTGCAGTTTAACAAGAGGACTGGTCAGGCAGGGCCAGCAGATCTGTGTCGGGACAGTTTGAGGAGAGGAAGAGCCAAAAGTGTCCCTCCTCTGTGTCCTGTAGCCCAGGTAGTTATAGACCAACTACACATTCATTACTTTTCTTTAACATTCAGTGTTTTCTAAGCTGGTATGTTTTATATGTGCACCTTTCTATAGATCTTATGCTTGTAAGCAAATGTAACTACAGTTTTAATGTTTTATTTTAATGTTTACACCAGACTATCTCAAAGACACAACAGTGGATGGGTTTATTCCAGCACACATGGCTTCAACCCAGATGAGATCAAAGAGAAGCTGCTGGACTTTCCTGGGGGCTCCATTGATTTGTACAAACAAGATTCTGGGATAGCTTTCTTAACACTTAACAACCCTTCAAGGATGAATGCATTCACAGGTAAGATTAGGCTACATATGCAGTGTTGAAGATAATGTTCTGATTTTCTGCTTATAACTTATGTTCTTAACTTTTCTCTTAGGCAGTATGATGGTGGATCTGGAGGAAAGAGTGGCAGAGCTAGAGAACTGGCCCGATGGTAAAGGCCTTATTGTCCATGGAGCTGCAGGAACATTTTGCTCTGGGTCAGATTTAAATGCTGTCAGAGCAATAGCAAATCCACAGGTTAAAAAGTATACTTAAATCATGTTTACACTTTTTCCTGTACATTTTTACACTCTAATTTCCCTCAATTATTTGACTCTTAGGATGGGATGAAGATGTGTATGTTCATGCAGAATACACTTACAAGACTACAAAGGTGACTTATTCAATCCATTCTGGAAAATTGCATATTTTACTTAATTCATATTAGAGGTGCGCGGATGGGCTACTTTTTCATCCGCAACCACATCGCAAAACTCATCATCTGCCCGCTATCCATTTGCAACCACAGTTTTTGTTCAGTTTTCAAAACTGCACCCGTCCGCCATCCGCTCGGTCTCCTCCCAGTTGCTCCGAGTTCAGAGTTTTTTATTTGAGTAGTGAAACCGCCACCCGCCCGAATTTAATTAAAATATTATTTTTCATCAAGTCATCTGCCTGACCTGCAGTTTAGCCGCGGAGTCCGCGGCTGTAACCGCTATCCGCGCATCTCTAATTCATATGTATTCTCTCAGAACAGGTTGCCACTATTATCAGTGGCTCTTGTGGAAGGAAAGGCTCTAGGAGGAGGAGCAGAGCTTGTGACAGCCTGTGATTTTGTGTAAGGTCTGCATGCACTGATATGGTATAAGTTTATGACCACTTGTTAGCCTTATTTTTTTTAAATACAACCCTGAATATCACATGAAATAAAAATTGCTAATCATATTACCATCTTGTGATCATAAATTTGCCTTCAGTATGAAAGTGTTGCTCAATAGTTTTGAATTAACCTTATTTCTTTGCTGTGCCACAGACTAATGGTTCAAGGCAGTGTTGTCCAGTTTGTCCATAAACACATGGGTCTGGTCCCAGGATGGGGCGGTGCTGCTCGACTTGTGCGTGTGGTTGGACCTCGAAATGCCCTAAAGCTCCTTGGGGGCGCCATCAAAGTCGATGCTAAACTAGGATTACAGATTGGTCTAGCAGATGATGTACTTGAAGATGTTCAAGACCAAAAGACATTGCTACAGCAGACCGAAAAGTGGCTGAATAACTGCACTAAAGGTCCTCCTGCTGTAATTCAAGCTGTGAAAAAGGTAGTAATATCAGGGAGAGAGCTTCCTCTTTCTGATGCTCTGAGGATTGAGAAAGAAGTGTTTGGCACTGTGTGGGGCGGTCAAGCTAATTTGCAGGCCTTAGCCAGCAAATTGAAACATAAATGAGAGGGATCAACTCATTTTAATGGTATGGTATGTAGGATGTGCTCATACTGGTTTAAAAATGGTATTGCAGTCACAACTGAACCTGGGTTGCCTGTGCCTTAACTTGCATATTGAGGATACCAACACAAGTTTTGCTCATTCTCAGTGTACTATAGACTATAGATAATACTATAGATAGACCATACTGGAAAACTCAAAACTTTCTGAATTAATTCACTGGGGTCTAGCTACTGTTAGCTGCATTGGCACCGATTTATGCTGCAGAGGCTGGGATTTTGGGAGTGAAAGGTAAACATTAACAATTTGTGCATCATATCCAATGCTGGGACATACGTTTTAGAAATATTAAATAAAGTGAATACTCTATTAAACGTACCATTTATTGTTATAACTTTATTTATTATTTGTTACCAACTTTGCCTTTTAATTATTTGCTAGTTTTTTGTAGGTAAATCGCAAATTGATTAAATTTGATATACGATAGATGAATATTTTGGTGTCATGTGTCACATGAGAAGCTGTCTCTCCTCAGCTCTGATTGTGGTAATGATTTGTGGCAATATTAAACACTTAAGACAGAATGTAGCACTGGACAGAGATGAGGTTTACTTAGCGCAGTGTTATTTGGAGTTGGCACAGAAATGCTGCTGCAGTTCCATATATTTACTTTTATTAAATGTCAACATAGTAACATTTTATGGTTAACCTATTTCTAGGATTATCAATTTATATCTTTTCTGTTATTTGGCATAGTAAACATTAGCATTGTTGCCCAGAGTTATGATGATTTGTCAGACCTGTAACTGTAGGTCATCATGTTATCGTGACATGGTTGTAAGGAGGACAATAACTTGAACAGCAGATAAGCAGGATTAAAGATTGATGATGATTTAGTGGAGAGAATTTACAGGAGAAGCAAGCAACTGTTACACCATTTTATTAATTTGCATTCAAAGCATGTAGAACAAAAATAAAAAGAACATTTAAGTCTAAGTAATGGCAAAAATGTTTGCACTGTTCTAAAATGAGCTACATTAACAACACAAAAATATGGTTTACTCAAAATAAAATAAAGACAATGCAATTGTCAACAAGGTGTTGTTCAACTCTCTTCAAACAGGCACATTCAAATTGATAAAACCACTTCAATTTAATGCAATTTCACATCGGGCAAACTTCAAGAGGCTGTGCCTCAGAGTAAAGAATAATGACAAAGTCATGTTAAAAGGCAAGTGTAAAAATGTTCACATTCTGTTAGTAATTAAACACTAAATATTTCTGAAGTTGAAATCAATTAGGTCAAATATTTTTAAAACATCGAGGCAGCATTTAAGATAAAGTAGAAAAAATGTATGGGATAACAACAAAACTACCTTATTATGTCAAACCAAAAAAATTATTAGAATGAAATGTTACACAACCATTTCCATTTGAATCAAGTGACAGTAGATAAGAAACAAATTAATCTTTGCAGTTGTCACACATATTCATGTTCGCTGAAAGAGTGTACAACTACAACTCTATTATTCACCGTTCCATTTCTGTGAAGAACATCATTTATGCTGTTTCTAAGTTACTGAGTGTAACTAGCACTAATCATAAAACACATTTCAATTCATAACCGTGAAGAGGCGGCATAGCTGTAACACCAAAACAGGTCAGATATGAGTATGATGAAATGGCTTAAAGTTAGCAGAATGATTGTGCAATTGCCATGATAATTCTGTTAATCCCACCTAGTGAGATAGATAGAACAGTATACAAGTAGTTACATCTCATTACACCTGTTTTCATAATGCATCAACCTGCCCTGGTATTTGGAGTACACTCACATTACTAGTAGAGAAAACTTGTCAGATGTAATTTTTCAACTTAAGCAATCCACCCACATCAGCTCTGTGACAGATTCAGCAAAATAAAGAATAAATTAATGAGTGGGAACATTTGTCAATCAGTGGTTATACTTCAGTCACTGTACACTGGCCATCAGGCATCCTAGACCTCCGATTTGAAGGAGGAGGAGATGTGGAGTCAGCCCCAGGAGGGACTCTGTCCTCTGGGCTCAGTCTTTGCCTTCTCGGCCTCCCTTCCCAGGGTTCCACATGCTCTCCCTCCCCACCCTCCTCATCTTCCTCTTCGTCGTCACTCCAGTCTCCGGAGCCAGACTCGTCCACAGATGTGTGTGGCTCTGATGATCTGGAGGGTGAAGTCTCCTCCTCCTCCTCTTCCTCTCCTTCTCCTGGCTCTGAGCGCTCCTGTGAAGGTGTGGGTCTAGGGCTGATCTGCAGCTGAGACAGAGCGTCCTCCAGAGAGGGGCTACTGCTTCCAGGTTGAGCCCCGAGTGAAGTGGGGGGTCTCACAGTAAGGGGGAGGGGTGGAGCAATGAGCTGCGGCTGTACACCTGACGCTGTATCTGCTCCATCAGCTGAACTCTCTCTTCCTACTGCTCCAGCTCCCCCAGAAACACTGTCAGTATCCAAGCGCAGTCCAGCAACACCCTTTTTTGGGATGTCTAAAACGTCCCTTTTCATCTTTCGTCTACGACCATGCTCATTGCGTCGATACTGCACCATATTCTCCAAGTCGGCTACGTACAAGAAGCCAGCTATGAGCATCTCAGCAGTTTTTTTGCCCTTAGAAAAAGCGTCCTCCAACTCACGGCTGGTTCGCTCATCATACTGCCACCATCCATTTCGTCCCTCATAGTACCAGGCATGGTCGTTTGCTGCTCCGCCCCTGC
Source organism: Boleophthalmus pectinirostris (assembly GCF_026225935.1). Classification (NCBI taxonomy): domain Eukaryota; kingdom Metazoa; phylum Chordata; class Actinopteri; order Gobiiformes; family Gobiidae; genus Boleophthalmus; species Boleophthalmus pectinirostris. The sequence continues at coordinate 21,622,300 of NW_026571447.1, read as the reverse complement.
CTCCTGCTGATGCCTTTAGCTCCTCTGGAGAGAGCAGTGTTGGCCTTTCGAGGAAGTCATCCGGTACTTCCTGTCGGCAGAGAGCACAGCGTTTGCTCTGCCATGACGCTCCCTTCACACACAAGAAGCAGAAGACATGGTGGCACGGCAGCTGGACCGGGTGTATGCAGGTCTGCAGACAGATGGCACATTCTGGCACAGGAAGAGAGGCAGTTGGATTACTGGAGCCAGAGCATGGAGACTCTGCATTGCTTCCACTTCCACCACTGCCACTACCTTTCTTACTGGATGGCAGTGAACTCACTGAGTGGTCAACTTCACCGCAACTAGCCATCCTGAAGAAGTACTGCAGAAACAAAGAAGTAATTTATATTTTCTGTATATTATGATGCAAATGTTACTTTGCATATTTGAGATATCAATGATATCAATGTACTTACTGGAGATGCCTTAATGGTGTTGTAGCATTAGTGGTTCTAATGGAAGTTAGGACATTCCACTGTTGAGAAGGAAAACACTTTAACCAAACTAAAATATACAAAAGGATGGACGTTGAAGCTTTAACCTTATAAGACAAAGTATGGTTTGACTATTTAAGATGATCTCAGTGAAAATCTGTGACAAACATGCAGTAAATATGATGCTGAAGAGATTAGCTAAATTAGGGTTAATTCGTTTCTTTCAGCTCTGGAATGATGCGGGAGTCACTTGACTCTGCTGAACAAAGAGCTGCTCTGTGGTATGAGACTGATCAGTGGGGAGAGGACGGATCTGACTGTTATAAACTGTAAAGCCGAGAACTCTCACTATTATGTAAAGAGCTCAAATGGTACAGAATTGACATTGTGATGTTTTGGTCACAAGGTAACTACTGCCCAAACTACAACGCCGTGCGATTTATTTAGTTAATGCTTTAATCGCAGCAATGACATACTGTTTGAGACAAGCAGAAAAGAAACACGATAGAGAAAAGCATGTCTAAAATGAACAACTCTTCAATAGCTCGAGCAGAAAGACGAAGTTCGTTAGACAAAGCTAAAGCTAGCTTATTTTCGCAGCACGACACAAACAGCAGAGGAAAACGTTTCCCCGCGAGCCTGGCAATCTGGCAAATATGGACATGGTGTACCTTGAGGTTTCAGCACGCTGATGGGTTGTATTTGTACTATGAATATCGGTATTAAGTTGTAATGAGATCCTTCCTGCTGATTACATCTGGCTTTGTTTTCCTTCCGAAAAAAGAAACCAAAGGATAAAGACAACTACGTAGCTGTGCGTCCAGACGCACACTGACGTAAGGACGTACGCACGCTTATCTACAGCGCATGTCCGTTAGCAGGTCTTCCTGTTCGCTCGTGGCTAGAGGACGTTGGTGTCACAGAGGAGAGCGGCTCTGCAGGTACTTCACTTCACTAAACTAAGTAACTAAGTTAATCAGCCAAAATGTTTTCACGAGCCGTAAGACCTACCATCAGCCTGGTCCGCGGTCTGTCTACCACATCGCAAAACAACGCCAAAGTAGCGGTGCTTGGAGCGTCAGGCGGAATAGGCCAACCTCTGTCTCTGCTCCTCAAGAACAGCCCGCTGGTGAGCCAACTCTCCTTGTATGATATCGCCCACACTCCCGGGGTGGCCGCGGACCTCAGCCACATCGAGACCAGAGCCCATGTCACCGGACACATCGGTCCAGACCAGCTGGGCTCCGCTCTGCAGGGCTGCGACGTAGTAGTGATTCCCGCAGGTGTGCCCCGTAAACCCGGTATGACTCGTGACGACTTATTCAACACCAATGCCACCATTGTCGCCACCTTAGCCGACGCTTGTGCTCGCAACTGTCCTGAAGCCATGATCTGCGTTATCGCCAACCCCGTCAACTCCACCATCCCCATTACATCAGAGGTCATGAAGAAACATGGAGTTTATAACCCTAACAGAGTGTTTGGTGTCACAACCTTGGACATTGTTAGAGCAAATACTTTCGTGGCAGAGCTCAAGGGCTTGGATCCAGCCCGTGTCAACGTGCCGGTCATTGGAGGTCACGCTGGGAAGACCATCATCCCTCTTATCTCCCAGTGCACACCAAAGGTCGAGTTCCCCGCTGACCAGCTGAGTGCCCTGACCGGTAGGATCCAGGAGGCGGGTACTGAGGTGGTGAAGGCCAAGGCTGGAGCTGGTTCTGCTACCTTGTCCATGGCTTATGCTGGTGCCCGCTTCACCTTCTCCCTTTTGGACGCCATGAATGGAAAGGAAGGTGTGGTGGAGTGTGCCTTCGTCCGCTCTGAGGAAACGGAGTGCAAGTACTTCTCCACTCCTCTTCTCCTGGGCAAAAACGGCATTGAGAAGAACCTGGGTCTGGGCAAGTTGTCTGCCTTTGAGGAGCAGTTGGTGGCGGATGCCATTGGTGAGCTCAAAGCTTCCATCAAGAAGGGCGAGGACTTTGTGTCTAACATGAAGTGAACTGTGGCATTTAGTTTGTAGAGGGTCATCTGTGGTTGTGTTTGTCTTATCTACAGCATCTGGACACCAAACATCAAACGAACCAAACATCTGTTTCCTCATTGTTTTTCTTAAAAGTTACCTTGATTCAACTATCTTTCCCGAAGGATCATTTACTGTTCCTATACTGTTAAATGTGACTTTGCCTTGCACTTATAATTTATTCATATACTGTATCAGCACTTGTCCATTTGAAAATGTAAATTTTAAGAAAAGTATATTTTCATGTAATGTGTATACAGGGGTTTATCTGCTTTGATATACAACTGTGCTTAACATACAGATGCATAGATGTTACTGATGAGCAAAACACTCCAACAATAAACAGTTTAGACCAGAGAAAATGATTCTCTTTTCATTTATATAATCAGCAAATGCACCAACACATTGTTAAGCATTTATAATCAAGGCCTCTGCTACACTCATGAATAACTGGGGGTCAGTCAAGTTAGGTTCAGAAGGTGCATGTTCTTTGATAGTACAGCAAATTTACACACTCATACATGATGTAACTTAAAACTGAACCTAAAATAAAAATAACTTTACTTAAAGGTAGTACTTGAATGTATAGTACACTGAAATATTTTGAAGTTGCACAACCTTCACAGTGTTTGAGATCTGTCTGCAGGTTATGGTTTATGGATCAGCCTTGCTTAAGGTTTCCACACAGTATTATGACTTCACTTGGAATTAGCTGTGTTTAAAAAATGTATAGAGATTCTGACACAGGGACAAAATCTTTACATTTTATTTGACATACAGGTGCTTTTGTTTTCTATTCAGGTAGATTTACTGAGAGCTGTTTTATTTAGCCTACACAAAGAAAACCAGTGGCAGAATGTCATGCTTTGCACAGCATGTACAGAATGACAAGTTTCATACCTTGTTCAAAAGGATTCAAAGAGCACGAGCAAAAATAATTTTCTTTACAAAACTTGCAAACGAAGTAAAATCTATTGAACAGGAACAACAATAATAAATTCATCTACATAATGTTGCAACAAATCTACATTCAAAAACCAACATGGTACTAGGGCCCCTTTAAATAACCATATCAACAAGTATATAGTATAATTCTGTCTTTGTCCATTTGTCTGTTCAAAGTTCAGCCAGTTTTACTTTCTCTGCTATCTCAGTAGCATCTCATGTTCCACTTGTTTTATTTAGCAGAGACACAGCGGTGGAAGTAAAGTCATTTATAGAGAACTTTCAGCTTGTTGTGGCCCAAGATGTCTGTGCACAAAACAGTTCCAAATACAGGTACATAGCAGCAACACCCCTGCAGAGAGGGGCTAATAGAGAGACAGTGCGGAGAATGAGACGGCACAGGGGGCTCAGTCTTGGTGTCCTTGGACACTACTGCTGTGCTGTGTGTTCTCTGAGTGCTGTTCTCTGCGTCTCCGGTGCTCTGTTTTGTTCCTGTTGTCAGAGTTGTCGCGCTCGCCTGGGTCCCTGTCCCGCTCTCGTTTCCTGTCCCGGAGCACCTCTTGACTGGCCTTGTCTCTTCTGTTGTTGCGGTTTCTTCTATCTCTCCGCTCATTCTTCCCTCGTCCTGGAAGAAGAAAAATAGTTATTAAAGGGTAAATTATTGTATGTTTACAAAACCAGAATTTACACAACCTGCCAATGGGATTACGGATTAAAATTAGCTTGCACGGCTAACTCTGGCACATTTACATGCTTTACTAAAACATGTTTATTGTGCACTGTCCCATATTTAATAAATAAACACCCAATATAGTAGTAATATTTTGAAATATGTGTTTGACTTTAGTTGGGTGATTTAGCAGTTACCAGGAGAGTGACCTGATTTGAACTGACTTGAACTCTGGACCTGGATACATTACAGGATTGTGAAGATTGCTGTGTTATCACAGATACGACTATACTACTATTATTACTATTACTATTTGCTGCGTATATTACTCATAAAAATTATATTATATTTCTCTATTAAAACGCTGGCAAAATGAAACTTTTTTTTAAAAACCACATTATCCCCGAACAAATGCAATTCCTGATCATCTCCACTAGATGCCAGTGTTGTATTACAGATCCAGCACAGTACCAGCTGCTCCTTCTTCCTCAATACAGACCTTTGTCCAAAATAGAAAGCCTTTAAATAAATCCCAAATTTATCTGTTCTTGCAACACCATGTCATAAACAAAACCAGGAGTGCTGGTATGCTCCAGGTTTATCTCTGTCTTAGATAGAGTTATTAATGATAATAGTTAGCCCCGCCTCCAGGGAGGTTGGAGACAGGACTGCGAGTGCACGCACAGGCCCTTCCTGTTGTTGTAGAGCGGCTGTCGGTGCGTGAGGGAGCGGGGAGGCACAGAGGGCTGGTGGTTGGCTGGCTGTTGGGGATTGTGAAACTGCTGAAGTAGGCAGTAGGCACCAGAGCAGACAGATCTCTGCACTTTCAGCCTCCTATCCCCCCTACACTTTCCCTCTCACCCGCTGTTCATTTAAGCCAGGATTTCTAAGAAGGACTCTATGTCACCCCACAAGGCAATGTTGCTGTCTAATAAGGCTAGTGCAAGTGCTATTTAACTTTTTCTAGCTAGCATACCTATCAAAACTATACCTAAAAAGGCACATTTTATCTGTTTCACACAGATTATATATTCTCTCTTCCAAAAGTCAAAATTTAGTATTATTATTTTCATAGTGGCATGATCCATGATAAACTGCATGTCATCTCTCACTGGTTTAAATGGACCAGATCTCACTGGCTGGATGGATGCAGTAATCTGGTGCATTGACTCATTCAGTTCTGCCTCTCTCCTCTATAAACACAGGAAGTCCCCTTTGCGCTCATTGTTTTCTCTGTCCCGACACTATAACTATTTACAACTTCAGTGGATTAGTCATACTGTAGCCTCTGTGCTCTGGTTGAGGAGAAACCTGATGTGATGATTAGCAGAGTGTTGATCATTCCAACATGCATTTATCTTGTTGGATAAATTTCTGAAAATTTTTGTAAATTGTGTCAACAAATGGATAATGTCCAAATGAGATACCTTGGTTCGGACAACTTTTCAGATATTTTCTATTATTATTGTAGTCTATTTATTTGGAAAATGCATGTTAATTAATTGATTAGTGAAAATGTAATTCAGATGACAAAACTAATGAAACCAATCAAATAACAAACATTTCCTCTTTGAAATTATTATTATTTTTTTTTGCACTTGAAGAGAAATGTCCCAATTCAGGTTGATATCTTTCCGTAAGTACTGAAGAAGTGTGTAATCTGGCTCCCAAAACAAGGCAGATGTGGCAATTTTTTATGAAACAATGATGCTACTAAAAATCATGTTAATTGTGTAATAATGTTGAGTTTGTTAAACACAAATAACACTTGCAATAAGGTCAGTGTATGCATTATTTAGCACCAAGATAATAGCTTTCAGGAGAATTACCGTACATTGTTGTCACAGTCACTCGTGTATCTGTTGTGCATGTTCCATTTATCTGTCATCATTTTGTGTGTGGGACATCCCACGCAAATCTCTGAATAATAAGATGGGAATGCAAGCCAAAATGTGGTGTCTGTTCTTGTATAAACGGCGAATATGTTTCCAACTGCCCGTAACTATAAAATGATTCACCGGTGGGCACAGGAAATGATTGCAGCCAGTGCATTGTCCTCTAAAGTGATGGATCTTGTGTGTATGGTTGAAGGAGCACTGTGTGTTTTAATGATGCCATATCCTCCACGGCAGGCGCTGCGTCGTCCGGGGAGCTTTTGGCGGGAGCCAGGCGCGGATTAAAGGCTACAAACTGTCCCAAGAGAGGAATGCCCGCCACATGACCACCAGGATGTGTGTGAGTGGACTGACACCCCTGTCTGACTCCTATAATTCAATTATCTGTCTCAGTGGGTAGAATATATGAAGCATTGTTGCAGTGCTGGAGGTGAACAGGTTGAGTGAAGGGCAAGGTAAGTGTGCACATCTTTTGTTTGGCCTGACAAAAGAACTGAGCCATTCTTCCTGATTTGATATCAGTGATTTACCACTTTAAAATGTCTGCAGACAGTACGCCTTTGGCATCCTTTAACAAAAATTCCACTGTTATCTTGCAGCATTGTGGTTGAAATCGTCTGATGCAGAGTGGATCAAATTTAGGCTTTTATTTTTAATATAAAACAATAAACCTGTTACATATTATCATTTATTCTGTATGTTATGAGGCTGCCTTTCTTGTAAAGAGCATAACCCACACTTTTTCCTTTTGATCCCTATTGTTCTCTGTAATATGACTGCTCCCATTATTACATACTTTTGACATCTTACACGTTTCTCTTATTAATATCATAGTTGTAAGTTGCATTGCAGAGACAAGAGTGAGATTGTAATGAAAGGAGGAAATGGTCAAATATGAGTGAAGATGTGTGTAACAGTTGTGTGGGAGTGAATGGGGATGTGGCAGGAGAGCAGAGGAGGAGGATGTATCAGTGTCTAAGGGCTGCTGAGGATTACACAGGGTTGTGGGGGTCAGACCATCGACCCTGTAGCGTGTGTGCACAAGTAAACAGCATATAGAGGACGCCCCAAAGATACGTTAATTAGCTCTATTCAGTGGGGAGGCTCCTGGACGGGCCAACAGGGGAATGATATGCTGAGGCAATAGACATTAAAAATTATTTCTAATCAAATATCCTTATTTCTAAACAGACTCTGATATAAACTGGTTAAAGTACAAGCTGCAACAGCCAAGCTCACAAGCACCTGTCGCACTGTTAAGTGATTAGTGCATCTTGACTGTGACCCAGGTAATGCTTTCTACAAACATAATGGATCATGTGGAAGTATCTGTGTACAATTGTTTTCACGAGGTGTGTCTGGATTATTGAGCTGGTTTTCTAATGTGTGTGTTGGCAGCTGTGGGGATAAACCATCACTGATCCCCTGGTCGCCACATGGCTCCCAAGGGGAGAATGTTGATGTTGTGCTGGCTGTTCCTACTCTTTTTTGCTGCATCACACACACACACACACACGCACACGCACGCACGCACACGCACACACACACACACACACACACACACACACACACACACACACACACACACACACACACACACACACACACACACACACACACACACACACACACACACACACACACAGAGACACACAGACACACAGACATAGACACAGTTTGTTCTGTCAGTGTGAGGCCCCGGGGGGCTGGATCTCTCTTAGCCTGTCTGCGATTTGTCATTTAACACTACTGAGTCCAGGCTCAAAAACAAGCAGACGCGGTAACCACACACACAGAGCACATAGAGCACCAGGGACTTATAAAGACAGCCGTCTGAAAGTAGTGTGCACCTGATTCATTAGAAATTATCACGCCATTCCTAGTTTACTAGGCCTACAGAACCTTTTCCTCTTTAAATCCAAAGATTCTCGTCGGAATACACACAGATATTGCAACATCACATGTGTATTCCCCCACCATCCTCAGCCCAACCACAATGACAATCCTCTGAGTAAACAGATATAGTCCTGAGCGGAAGAACACCAGCTCTGATTGTACAAGCTCAAGCCAACGTCTGGAATTCATACAGAGCTCAAACTGTGCCATATGTCACAAACACTATTTTGGCACAAACGCCATCGGTCAGCAGTTGCTACAATATGCAGAGACTAAGCCTGGGACAATTGACAATTTTGTTCAATTTTTGTACTGTCTACTTCTGCATGCAATTTCTAGGATCCCGTGGAGATTGTTCTAGGATATAGAAAAGACTGATGAATAGATAATTTGTCTGCGATTACTAACCTGGGCACTTTTTCCTTTTGACCAGGCACTCCTTGATCTCAGAGATCTCTGGGCAGGGCCGTCCAAAGGGTGATGGATACTGCAGGACCAGCCTGGTGCGAGTCTCCTGACCCCTCCTGAAGCCACAGGTTCTCCCAGAGCGAGAGCAGGGGCTCCATTCACTCCACTCGCCCACCTCACAGTGCACTGTCAGGAGGCAGTCTAAGGTTAGTGCAGTTTTACATAGACATCAGAAAGATCATCACAGTTCACTGATGTGAGGAAACGTTACACATGGCCGGGTTTGATCAACATGGTTTAGGCCCCTCTCTACAGAACAGTCTTTAATGTCAGTGTCTGAGGGAGCATTATCTACTACTGCTGACCTTGTGGAGAGCACTCCATGAGTCTGTCATTGGGCTCGTAGTCCTCAGGGCAGACATGGTAGCAGCTCCCCTGGAGCTGGTACAGCCCTGGTCTGCAGCGCGTGCACAGCTCGCTGTTCACACAGGCCTCACACTCTGCAGGGCACCCTGAGACAATCACAGGATTAGATGACAGGACTAAATCCCACATGGTACTACTGTAGTTTATATGACACACTCACTGTGCACACACTCGCGCTGGATGTCGCTGCGCATCAGCCCATCGGGACAGCTCTCCAGACACTTGCCCAGGTGGAGGTAGTAGCCCGGCCGGCAGCGTGTGCAGAAGTTCTTGTTAAAGCAGGAGTCACACTCAGACCTGCACTCTGACAAGGAAACACAGACCCACCACCTCAGTTTATTTAAAACAGACAAGTTATGGTGTGTGTCGTGCCTGTTAAATATACAGCGTGTCTCTGAGTGTCCATGTGTGCTCAGGGATACAGTTGAGAAGAGAGGCCACTGTGGGCAGATTCATGTCCGAGTGATGGATGAGTCGGAGTAAGACAAACATTAGATTTCATTTAATGTCACCAGAAATATTATTCACAGATGAACAAGCAGACACATGTGTGCTTATCTAACGCTATGGCCTTTTCAAATTGGCCTTGTAAAATAATTCTTATGGAAGAAGTGCTTTAAAGAACTGCTTATCCTGATGGCTAATATGAAGTGCATGTGCTCATTTACATATTTCATTTCCTCATATGCTGGCTTTTGACAATCTAAAATGGCTCTGTTGTTAAAAATACTAACTAGCTATTTACTTTGAATTGAGCCAGATAATTTGAATTAATTGCAAATTAAACTTATAGATCAGGGGGACGCTAAGCTAAGTTCCTTTGTAACACCTTTGGAGTAGAGTTCCAATTGAAAGCCTTACTTGTGCAAGTGTTTCTCTCCGGTGAACGAATATCGTAAAATCCCGGAGGACACGATGTCATGCACACTCCGATCTGCTTCATCCCAATCCTCTCCAAGTGCATGAAGAATCGTGGCTTACACGAGAGGCAGCCATTGTAGTCGGAGCAGGTCAGACAGCCGCCTTGCTGGCACCCTAAGCCCCCGCTAGAAATCTCTGTTGAACACAAAGCAATTATAAATATGAGCAGTGCAAATGTTTTGAGTGGAAAATCAATGTTGGTAGTGGGCCAAAAACTATATTATTTTGGCATAGGTCAAGATCTTTGTTTACATCCAGCACCTTTTCTGTATCATCTAGATGTACTTTTGTGACTCAATGGAAAAAGCATTTACTCAGTTTGACCTGTTTGAGCAATTACTGTGTATTTTTTGTCAGTAGTCTTAAGAATTTGGCATAGTATTGTGAAAATATAAAAAAAGCATAACTTTTGCAACGTTTGCAGTGAATCTAAACTTTTTCCTCTGCCATCTTAATATTTTAGCTGCAGTTAAACAGTTTGGCCACGGACAAGTGGTGAAATAAGTTATACAACTGTATCCAAGCAAGGAGTCCAATCCAAGTCCTTAATGATGTCTGGCTCCCCTCCATTTACATTATGCAGTACCTCTGTTTTAAAACCATTTGCAGTTGGTTAGTTTTAGGTTTTTTAAATATTTAAAACTTGAGGTTAAGAGAACAATTTCAGAGAAGCAATAATGCGTGACTAAGGAGTCTAATTGTCTGCTTTTAGTGACATATGATAGCAACATAAATGTGTCCAGTGTAGACAGTCTATAGCTTGGCCGTGTTTACTTTATTTTGATATAGGCTTCACCATATAGATGTATGCATGTATGGACCAGCCCTCTCCTGTAGATAAAAGCTGTTTTAATCAAAGCGATTGTGTGTTTACATCTGTTCAATGTATCTACAGTTGCAACATGAGTATAAAGCAGAGAGTGGAGTCGGAGTGGAGCTAGGATCAATGTAAATGACTAATAGCCTATGCATTCTTGACTGATGATCACAAATGCATAAGGTCCTTCATGTGCTTGCATAAATAGTAACTGAAACGTAATCATGAATATTAACCCTTTTTAAAGTGCTTTTAGCTTGTTCTTCTCTCCATGAAGGTTTATGATGTATAGAAAATAAACCACTCCTATTATATATCTACAGTATTAATTATTACAATAGATCTCTGAATAGTTCATGTTTATAGTTTATATTTTATATTTTATACTTAAATATTTATCACTGGAACCCACCTCAGGGCAATGTTTCAGGGAGTTTTTGTCGGTTACATACAACATGTTGTCCTGTTCTCATTCTCCTACTACCTCTTTGTATTATATATTTGGTCTTTTATATACAATATACAATAAACAGACAAATGGCACCATTGGGGGAACAGGTGCATGAATATCAAAAAACTCTTAAATCTTAAAGTGAAACCAAGCTTCTGAATTTATGATACATACTGAAGATTCAGATGCACTGAAGATAAAATGTGCTCACCTGTAACATATTATCATTCCCTTGTTTCACTGTAGTCCTGTTTGTTTTGTTTTTCTTTAAGCCTGGCATCTGCCTAACCCCTCTACCTTCTTGGCTTGCCAGTTTACCATAGATCACAGTCACTTTGTTTGAAAATTTCAGCAATCTGTACAATTGCTGTCCATTTGGCCGCATGCTCCTGCCAAGCCTCTGATTCACAGAAGACTTAAGACACTGGAATTTGGCCTTGCCCTCGCCTCTCACTGACAAAACCTCAGTAGCTCTGTGGTATCTGCAGATACATACCAACAAAGTCACATATGAATAAACACACTCACATGCTCACACATAGAAACAGATGGTGATGGGAGAATGGAGTTGTGCAAGAGGTAAAGAGATAAAAGACTAACCCTGTCATTCAACACATTTGGGTCTTTTTTGACTCGCAAAGATGAGAACTGACAAGCTGCACTTTTCAGTACCTCAGAATTAATCCACACCATATTTTCTTTATTTATGTGACCCCTTTCTGGTTTGTCAGTGATTTTAGAGCTAGCTCAGCATACACCTGTGGACCAAGAAGAATGCATGTGTAAGACCAGTGTTTTTGTTTTTCACTGTGTTTTATAATCTCCATTCAGTGTTTACCAACAGCCAGTCATGTGTCTTGTGGAGCTTGTCCCTACGCTGTTGCCATGATGACCAAGTGGCCATTGACTCTCATCTCTGTTACCCCCTTGGATCCTCTGAAGTCTGCACTCATTCACCCCATCACCAGCTAATTCCCTGTCCTCCTCTTATCAGGGGAAGTCTTTCTACATATCACACTGCAAATTATATCACCATAATGAAAGATCTTATGCCAGAATCCAACTTCTTTCAATTTAAATTAGATTATTCATGTTTTAGATTGAAAAAAAATAGCATTTTCTAATTGTTGCTCCAGAAATTAATGGTAAAACCGGAACAATGTGTGCAATATTGGGCACGGTCCAAGGTTTTTCTTTTGCCTTCTTTACACGTAACATGATTTTAAAATGTTTCTAGATCAGAGTAAAATATTTGTTTTAAGTAAGACATAATCTGTCAAATATGTTCATAATAATTCTCAACACATTTTTTTTTTCACAATTGTAGACTGATCCAGACTGTTTCAAAGCACTCCGTTTGAACAGCATCTTTCACACCTCCTCCCAGTATACAAAATGTCTTTCGAATACTTGACAGAGGTTGACATTGCTGGGTGTCGTAATTTCCTTCTCCTTCATTGGCATGTTTTCAGCCATATGACCAAGCACAGTGTATGGACAGTTGCACTCTTCTGGACAGGACAAACAATCATAGCTTAGTCTTGCAGGGATGACCTAACCTACATTGAGCAGAGCTGCCAAAAGCTAGTAACCCCCGAACCCCTTAAACCACATAATAAACAGCTCACCTCGGATACTGTGTTTTAAAAAGGTTAGCTGTGGTCGTCGTAAAAAAGGTGTGGGAAAAGGCCAAGTGCAAACAGAGGCATGTGGGTGAAAGTAAAAAGATGTTTAAAGCAGGTAGCAAGTATTATCATAGATCACAGACAGTTTTGGCAAGTGCTACATGGAATATTCCAGTTATCTTGTCTCCAGACGTTCACACACATCTGGACACACTCGGTGAATAGGTGCACAAGAACATGCTGTATTACACCTACTGGTACTCTTATAAAGATTGGGGACTTTAATGTTGATCATTATTATTTGATTATCTGCTGTGCATGGTAATATTTATGATTATCTCTTTGTATGTGTAATATTTAATCCAATATACAGAAATATTTAACTACACTTTTTTTTTTTTTTTTTTTTTTTTTTTTAAGTTATTTAGAAAAGACAAACCCTAACTAGTCCCATGCGCCCCATGAGTGTTGTCACTTCTCGTACCGCTAGAGAGCGACGGGGACCACTGACTTGAACTAAGCTGCAGTCTTTTTAATTATACGGGCCACCAGTGAGATAACCGCTACGTTACAAGCACATATAAAGTAATCTGCCCATTGAGCCAGAAAGAACACAACACGGTTTAACTCATGCGCGTTTTATATAGGAATTCTCTTTATACAATGTAGTTGCCTGCTGGAAAACTTCACAAAACGAAAATCGGTTTAATTTCTCATCAAATTGTAAAATTTCAGTCCACTCAAACGATTCACATAGGCCTGTAAAAGACAAGCAATATATTTTGGATGAACTTCATAGTCTACCTGGTGGAGTAATAACGACGCGACAGTCGTGTATGGTTACGTTTTATACTCACGTTTGTGGTGCCGGTGCCTGGAGCTGCTGTGCTGACCGCCAGTGTAATCCATACAGTACAATATGATCAAAACAAAGGAGATCAGTTGTAATTGCATAGTAGCCCACAGAGAGGATAATCGTAAAGCCAATGTCAATATAGAGCACAGAACTTAGTAGATAAGATCCTTTTAGTTTCTCCAAAAGCTCGCAACTTCAAGTCAAAAAGTCAATTCCTAAACACCACGAGAGCCCCTGCTATGTGATATGAGATCGTGGTGATAGTGTACGCGGGCCCATTGATGCCTGGCCCGCTCGGACTCTATCATCCTGGATGGGCTCTTCATTCGGAGTTGCACTGACTCAAAGCAGCAATCTCCGCGCCGTTATACAGAGCATCCCATAGGAGAAAACGCACTTGCCAAGAAATGTCATCAGTCTTGCACGAGAGCAAGATATTAACCATTTGTGAGAGTAAAAATAATGAAAAGGGTGTGTTCATTCCTTGAAAAAAGTTACATTTATTAAATCCATTTGTAGAGCTCCGGATAGATTGTGCGTCCCAAAATGTGCCGTGCGTCCCGTGTGCGTAAAGGAGCGCTTAAGATCTAGGATTATTCCCAGCGTCAGTTAAAACCTACAAAACTAAAGATTTCAGCCATCAACTCCAAATAGCACTTGGCCAATTTTTTTAAATGCAGTCGTCGCGTGGTTATCAAACTCTCATCCCGCGTCTATCGGCAGCGCGCAACAGAAGTGAGCCAGAGTGCTTCTACACAGCTCCAACGCTTTCTGCTTTGCGTGCAGGACCCATTCACTCCCTCTCGTAGTCCCGCTGATGACTTCAGCCCTCTGCTGTCTCTCTGTCTCTCCCTCTCCCCCCACGAGCTGCAAAGTTTATTTAGAGGGCAAGCCCCCCGCGTCAGGCACAGAAACAGAAAGGGAGAACACACAGGAGTTATTTTAACAAGGGTTGTGTGTTCTGTGGCGGCTGTGATACCTGGATTCATCACGTAACACGTTTGATGTGGAACAGACTTGGAGGACGAGAGGAAGCTAATTTCAGTGTCACTTCTATTGTTGTAGTTATGGTGGTATTGCCTGTTGGTTTAAAACACATTTAACACTCTCTATGTTGCTGTTTTTTATTGTGTCAGGAAGCAATAATCTGACACAATTCACTTACACAAAGAAATAGCCTACGTTTATCAGACCTGTTGACTTCCACCGTTCACTTTACTGTATCAACTGTGATGTGCGCCTGTGATTATCCCGAGGCGGAGGCCGGACGTGGGGACTTGTTCAGCTTAGGGAGAGCTCAGACCAGTAGTCTGTTGTAACATCCAGCTTCATGTGTTTTTAGGTTTTCCATTGGTTCGTGTGGACCCTACCAAAACAAATATGCGGCACTATCTTATTGTTGTGACACTAATGGGCTTAGCGATTGATAGCCATTTCCCTCAATTAATTGCTCTTGACAGTAGATCACAACGGTGTACAGGTTTTCGCCTCTAGAGGGAGTTAGCACCATAAAAGCTTGAGGCACATTTCACTGTCATCTCCGTATTACTGTGCGTAATGGTGTCTGCAATTAATGGCTCATTTGGTGGCTAACGTCAGGTGATAGATAGGAAATATGTCTCGTGTCTATGTAAAATGTTTTTCTTGATGAAGTTATCCCTGAAAGCACTCTGTCTTTCTGAGCACAATAATACGTTGTTTAACATCAGTCAGTGGTCTATTTTTCAGCAGAACCACAGTCATTATGTTCCGGTTTGAAGGGGTTTGGTAATAAATGTTGAATGCAGATGGAGAAGTGGATTGTATGGCCTCATTTGTCTGACTGCTGTGTTGATGTTTCAGGGTAACATGTCCACTGCTTCTCCTCACTGTGGCTTCTGCTCCCTCATCAGTCACTGGGCTGAAGAGTGCTATGCAAACACAAGGCACACATCTTCTTTATGGTTGTACTGCCCTATAGTCCAGGACTTACTCAGGACCGGAAACAGTCTATATTTGAGTCATTACTCTTTCAACTTCATGAAAAATGTTTCGACATAAACAAAATTATAATGGTTTAGACAGGCACACTCATGTTCATGCAGAATCAAATATGTTATAATAGAGGAACAAAGTTTGCTGTATTATCGCAGTGTGTCTTTTGCCCTTTGTTAAATCAAGATTTCAAACTATAGGCCGCGTTTTTGTTATCTATTCTCACAACCTTTAAATAAAATGTGAAAATGAAAAAAAAGGTGACGCCATATGGATGAACACTTGAACAAAATATGAAAATGAAATATTATTGTGTAAACTAGTGAAATCCCCTTTCTCTGGCCTTCCCTGTCCTATCAGATCGGTGTACATAGGGGAATAAAGGTGGTCTTTGTGTTGTACTATTCTGCACCAGGCGCTCTATCCCATGGGGGCAGGAGAGGTGTATGTGTTTGGGTGTGTGTATGAAGGATCGGGGTGCCGAAGGTTAAGGTCACTTGGTCAGTCCCTGGGACCGTCCAGTGAGAGAATCAGTCGACACCTGTAAATGAAGTCGGCAGGTGCATAACCCTGCCATGGATGGATACACAGTACTTTTTTTTATGTGACATTTTGTGCTATTTCTGTCCCAGTTAACTTGTGTCTTAGATGTACCTTTACCCCTTTCCTGACACACTTTTATTAGTTGTAGTGTTTAATTGTAATATGGAGCTTTCATGAGTTTAAAACAACAGGTATCAATGACATTACATGGATTTCCCAAGTGAGTAAAACTGCCAAGAGCATACTTCCATATAGGGGTTTTGTCGCAAGATTTATATTGTAAGGGAAAAATATGAACAAGGTAATCCACATAGAGGTGATAATGACTGAAGGATGCAAAAAGTTGTGTTTTGAGCATTTTCAAAAAAATCTGGTAACTTGGTTTTAGTATATGATAAGATTTTGCTCAGCCCAAAGTTTGCAATGTGTATGGGTAACCTGATCTGCAAACACAACGCAGTGTGTTTTACATAGAAAGTCACTGGAGTATTTTGGTAACGATCCCTACTTTATCGTATGTTAAATACCTCTCGTCTGGTCCTAACCCTCCCATGTCTCACTCAGTGCCTATCTGTCATTGTTAAAATACATAATAGTAATGCTAGTAAAATTCCCACATGACTTTGACAGATTTTATTCACTGTCTTTTGGCTTTTGAATTGGGCTGCCCTCAGAGCGGACACCAGTTGATAGCACGTGCCTGTCTGGACCCTGAAAAAACACAGTGGCTTATAGTGGCCCTCTAAGCAGGTTTTCTGACATGGCATGTGTTAATGCTGAGAAAATCCTGGTGGCGATCCTGCACATTCCCTCAGCATGAAGCAAGCATACTGATACAAGATCATAGGCCTGGCAATTGACTTCAATAAGCAGTGCACATGTATGAAAATAGAGGAGTTCTAATGTATACATACATGCTTCCTGAAATCCTATTGAAGACAGATGACCAGGATTTCTCTCATCTAAATATTGATGAAACCTGGGGCAAATGAATGTAGATGTATATGCATTAGTAATTGAGTGGATCATTTTGTAATAATTGGGATTGTGATGGGAGTCAAGGACAGATCAGAGTGAACCCGCTGTCAGCTGTGCACATGTAGACAATGTGAGTCTACAGAGACTGAGGCTATGGCTGTATTTTTGGGACCTTCTGTGAGAGCATACTGTTGGGTCATAGATTTGAACTGCTCTTTTTCAAGCCATTGGGGATGCTTCTCATGGACCTTGGCTTCATAAGATGTATCTGAAGATGATGCACTGGCTTAAGCAGAACTTAAATGTGCCTTGGAGAACTGTCTGAGAGCACTATCTTACCCTCTTAGGATGTAACAAAACAAATGGCTTTCACTTTATATTATGGTAGGTATTCTTGCGATTGTGGAGTTAAAACAACTCATCTTATTGAGAGACTTTTGACAACCCAATATTCTGATTATTGTTCCCACTTTCCTCTGTAACATCCACAAAAATGAGCTGTGAAGACGATGTATGCCATGGAAGTGACCCTGAGAGACATCCCCTGCACAGGCCTGACTAATCTGACCATGAGTGTGGCATTAACTGCACATTCTTTCCAAAGCAGCACCTCTACTTACCCTGTTCCCCCTCAGGAGCAACATTTCAAATACACCTCTGGGTAGAACTATCTTTTTTATTGTAGAAATCCTGTCATTTATATGATCATTAAAAAAAACCAAAAAACTGTTTAGCTAATATGTGTGAAAATATCTAGAAGATGCAGTGAATGATCAGCTGTTTTCAGCAGATTTGAAACTTTCAAGGAAGGTCAGTCATTGTCCAATGACTGGTTTGTGGCTAAATGGGCATTTTCTTGAGGCCATATCAGCTCTTTATCCCATTGTAGCATAGAACCTAAAACTAATGTGTACATTTATGTACCCTACCCATTGTAGGATGACAAAAAGACAAAAAGAATGGTATACTTTTTTGAAAAAATCTGTCACCTCTTGACAAGACTTAAGAAAATATAACATTGCACTCAATCAGTTTGTTTCTTATGGAGCTTTGTTGAGACCACAGCTGCCGAGAAAAGTTTAATCATCATCACTCCAGCTTTTTCCCATCATTGTTGCCCGGGGAAACAGATGAGGTGGACTCAGATATGTGTGTGGTGTGAGTGAGCATCTTCAACATCAGGCTGTGCACAAGGGAACCTGTGGGTTACTTTATTAATGTGCATTGTGCATTGGGGAGTCCTTTCTTTGGACTGATAAGGGGGGCTTTGGCTCTTGGCTCATAACAGGCGTCCTGCATGCCCTCCATTTTTGTCTGTGTTCACTGAGCTCTGAAGAGTCCTTTCTTGGGGCATCACACTGAACAAAGGCTTATGTGCAAGCTGGGATGAAATATACGCAAATCATATACTATATCATTTTAAATTTAAATTTTTTAGCCAACTTTTTGAAATTTAAAAGGGCAATCTTAATGATTTCAACAAGTAATTTACAATTGCAAGTGTTTTTAGTTTAATCATGAATGTTTTTGATTTTAATTCACAGTTAAAGCAGTAACCTAAGTATTACAAATGTTGTGTAGTGTCTTGATTTTTACCACTCTGTTTTCTTATTACCAGAACATCTTTTCAGCCATTCAACCAGCACTGCAAGCATTAAGACAGCATGTTTGAGAAATTCACCCTTTTTACTTTGTGTCTAAATTATTTCTGTTGATTTTGAACAAACACATGGTTCAGGAAAAGCCCTCAGAGAAACTCCAAAACTTCTCACTAAAGTCTCAAAGTTGAAAGAAGGCAGATGGCCTGAGCTTTATTTTTCTAGTGAACAATTTCCTCTCAATCTGAACACTCCAAATGGAAAGAGGCTGAATTAAAACATGTGTGAAAGTGCAATTTAGCCCTCGATTCTTACTTGGGCGGAACAACCTGGACCAACCACCCTCTAAAGAGAATTTGTCCTTTACTAAGCAAATTAATGTGGACATTTTTCCACACAGTAAAAACAGGCTTTCCTCCGGCAGCAGCTCGGGACACATCTGGACTCTTTACAGCAGTGGCTAGTGTTAAGTGATTCCAAGGACTGCTAAAGAGGCACAGTGCTTTCATAATTATTGCTCTCTACTTTGGTTCATGATTGACTATTTTGAAAAACAAAATGTAACCTTATGACCTCTTGCTTAATTAGGAGAAGCCCACATACTTGTGTTTTGCTCAATGCAGAAAGTGCCAACAATATGTTAGCACTTTAAAATAAAGCCCGTTACTTACAAATACTTGTTATTTTGTTTATTTGGATGCATGTTAATGAATTTACATTATATTCTCTAAACATGGCAGCTTTTAATCATGGGCCCATTTTTTCCCCCTTTTCCATCTGTTTTTCCCACATTCACTCTCACAAATGCTCCTCTTTTCATACACCAGCTTATATGGACACTGGAGACAGAGTTGGTGAAGAGTCTTGCATAAGGACACAACAGCAGTACGCATTAGTCGGTGTGGGAATAGATCAGACAACTTTTGTGTTGGTGGATGAGCACTAACCACTTACTGCCGCCCTTTGTAATCTAAACTTTAGTTTAGTTTATTCCACCATGTTATTATCTTGTTCATTTATAGTCTTAAACTCGGTTTTAAATAAGTCCAGCTGTTATTCATTACTTCTGTTCAATTACTCATACACAAGTATTAAGCAAGAATATTCAGTAAATGAGTCAGAACTATGAGTCAGAACTATTTAATACAACTAAATGACTACAAAATAAAGACTGGATAAATAAAAATCATACTATATAATATATCACTTGCAATACCTCCAACTCAAAAAGACCTCTCTTCAACTGGCATTGGAGCTTTCTTATTGTCTTAAAAATCCACACATGTCTGGTTACTCACCACTCTTACAAGCAATCCATTTTGTGTTTGAACACCAGTCAAATAAAAATATCTCAGACCTACAAAACTGCAGGAGTTAAGGACTGCTGTTTACAATTAAGACAAATGCAACTGACCAAAACACTAAGCAATGCATAGCTAAATGTTTACTCTCATCTAACCCGGATTACACAAAGAAATGGATGTCTCTTTCTACCTATAATTCTTAGTAAACTCTTTTGGTAACTGTAATAACAAGTAAAGTAAATAGTATCGTGCTCTTGTTGCATGCACATGTAGCCCAGTAGCTCAGCACACACATGTGGAGCACGTGGGGGCAGTAAAACCAGAGTGATGTGTACACGCAGCCGAGAAGGGGACCCTCTGCTCCGCCTGTTTATGGCCAGTGATAATGGCCTCACAGTAAAAGCTACAGTGGCCCAATTACACTGCACAGTTTGTCACACTCTGAGGCGGTAGTTAGTTTGAAAATCTTTGCAGTTATTTGTAGTGATGCGTGTTACAACATGGTTTAGTTCACTTAAAGTCCAGTTGTAAATTGTATTAGCTCAATAGGCTTCAATTCTACCTGTAAACAAATCAAAGACAACTTAGTATTTTGTATTTGCTGCAATTTCATAATACAAATCTTAATACAATAAAATGCATATTGTGTTGTGGAGGAGAAACAGATGGTATGACTCACCAATGTTGCAATTTGAACTAGAATAATGTAATTTTTTTAACCTTAGTTAGTTTTAACCTTAATTTATGTCCATTTGGGGGCTGTAGACCATAGTAATTATGTTTGTACACTGTCCAAATGACAATCATGAACTCCCGGAGGTAGACAGCCCTGATTGAGATTACTGATTGCAACTGCTTAGGCCCAAGGTCACACTGGTTTTGAATAGTCTTCAACCAAATGTTCTCGTCCCATCAGACATGAGCATTGTGTATTTTAATCAAACAAAGAGCCAAGAGCAGCTTAAGTCTCAGATACTTTGAAATCCTGGTGTAAAATAATATGGTATTATAGTATGTTGTGAGGATCCAGTGATGGTGTCCTCAGTGGACCTCTCCTCCAGGTTCGAGTCTTGTGGACAGTAAAGTCTTCAGCTTTGATATACCAGATACCAATTAGAGTTACATGAGTAGCATATTTCTTTACAGTTTTGCAAGGAAAAATTTTTGAAAATGTTTGTATTTATAGTCCACAATGTCTTCATGAAATATTTTAATGCCATAGTAGTAATGTTCAAATCTCATGGTTTGATATCATGTTGTTTCTTTTGCTCTTCAAATGCTCATAGTTGCCATACTAGCATACTGCCATACTATTCACAATTATCAACAAGTATTTAAAAGTTATAAAAACTCTTTGTCAGTCACAGGCAGTGACTTATTTTTTGTGTGCAACTGTATGGAGCATTACGTAATGTGTTTTGCATTAAAAACACATTAGTCATGCATATTTATTGACAAGCATTATGTTCTCCCCTATTACAACAAGGGGCCATCCATTTACTCCCATCATGAGTCGTGACGCACTGTCCTTCAGTTTCTCCTGCATAATCACTTTTCATTGACAGGTTCCCCTGACTGTAACTACTCATGTTTTACTGCACAAGACTGTATCATTTAACCCAAACAAATTGCTGAACAAATGGCCACCAGCAGCTGCAGCTCAGGGCGGATTAGTGGATTTATATGTTTGTTATAAAGTGTTAAATCAAAGTTATTAGGCTGTAATTGTTTTTTACAAGAAGTCTCCTCTCTGCTCTCACTGCTGCTGCCCTGTGGGGATGTTTGGTTTTGTGAGATAGAAACATTTTCCCCATCTGCTCCGTCTGCACACGATTTATGTCTGTATGTTGGAGGGAATCTCAGAGGCGTCCACACTTTCAGTGATTGAAGAATAGGCCTTATATTTATTACACCCTCCACTGAGTAAAGAAGGAAATTCATCATAATGTGCTATCGACACTATTGTTTTCTGTTTTAAATTGGTGTTCTCAGAGTATTACAATATGTTATGTTATTTTACAGGTACACTCTGACCTCCCAAAATGTCCCATCTGCCAGAACTTAATTTTTTCAGTGAAGCATTTGATTCAGTGCTTTGGATCTGGATCCTCTCTTCTCATGTGTGCTTTCATTTTCATTCTTGCACTATGGCCTCACTTTAAAATAAGGGAAAGAATTACTTAAAAGCTCTTCTCTGATAGTGTGCAAGACATGAGTAAAAACATAATATATTAGTATGAATATATCTTTCGTATTGTATTATCTGTTATATGATCAGCAAAAGCCTGGAATTTTCAAACATAAACCATTTGTATCATTTAGACGTCATAAAAAGTCATTCCTCGAAGCGTATACCCCTCTGTTTACATTAGCGCACTGGGAGATGCTCAGAGGCGCTACAGGAATGTTCAAAATGAGATGGCATTTCTCTAACACGCA
The DNA here is from genome assembly GCF_026225935.1 of Boleophthalmus pectinirostris. Taxonomy (NCBI): domain Eukaryota; kingdom Metazoa; phylum Chordata; class Actinopteri; order Gobiiformes; family Gobiidae; genus Boleophthalmus; species Boleophthalmus pectinirostris. The sequence goes on along the minus strand of NW_026571447.1, from coordinate 21,600,076 downwards.
TGTAAGCATACCAGCACTGTTGTATTTTGTTATGTAAGTGATGACAACAAGGTACGTCAAATCCAGATAACTTCCAGCTAACTTGGGAGATCCGTGAGGAACCATTATTGTATTAGGAGCCACAAATCAGGATAAAAATCTCCACGACCAGCCAAGAACAGCTACGTCCAGAGTCCCAGTGCGGCCTAAGGAGTTGTCCTCCAGCTATTTAATCACAGTTGTTTTAGTGCTGGTAGTTAAGTGGTGCGATTTATGGTTGTGTGGAGAGGTGTTGCCAGAGAACGGAAAAACACAGCCTCGTTGAACCCAAGGAGCAGCAAAGCACCAAGAAGACAGGGACAAGTTTGGATTAAGCTTTACCCCAGTTTGAATGCCATCATGCTGTTGCTATATTTAGACCACATGTCCTCTGTGTCTTACAGTAAGTCACAGTGGAGAGGCATTAGTACTTCATAAATCTCCAGGTTGACAGTGGTGTTCGGTCGCCCACAAGAACACACACGGAGAATGGACACACTCCTGGAAGATAAGCCGTAAGCTGTAAATATGTCCAGCACTGAATCCCATTGGTGTTTTCATCAGTGAAAGACCAAGCCCAGAGCTGCCTGGAGGAGAGTGAGTGCCCAATAATGATGCATGGATGATGAGAAACATGTCAACACTTTCATTTAACTGTAAGGTTAGACTAAAAACCGTGACACGGTTTGTAATGGATTTTGAGGTGGTCCTGACTAAGTTCCATCTTTAGTCCCTTTTTTCAATTTGGACTTGAACAAAGGAAGAGTGCATTTGAAGGCAAAAATACAAACAGGTGTTTACATACTGTATGTGTTACCCCAGCTCCCACTTGTTTGTTTCTTGCCCTCACAAACTCTCACCCTTGTTCAGAATATTGAACAATTTCTCCAAGTAAGGATCAAGATAAATCAGGAAATAAACCTCAGACCTTCTTTCTTTGAGGAAACAAAGACCAGAATACATTTTATGAGCTTTATAGGGGTAAAATGTCACACTTTGTCAAATTGTCAGCTTTTTAAAATTTGGTTCAATGTTTTTGTGTGTTTGTTTTGTTTTTTCCAAATCACTTTTAAATTTTTTGTTAATTAACTGTAAATAAACATCAGACACACTAAAACTTAAGTGATAATATACATTTTGTGTGATCATTATTTTGAATTGCTGCAATGAACATTTTTACTTTGACCCCCAATGTGGGTTATAACATATGCTTAAATTTCTTAGTTGTTTAAAACTTAAGACAAAATAGGGCAGTTTGGAAGAAAATACAATACAAGGAATTAGAGCCCGACCGATATGGATTTTGTTGTGGCCGATATGAAACCGATATAATGGGAGTTGGAGCTGCCGATAGCCGATATAATCACCGATATATTTAGTAATGTAAAAATTCACTGTAAATCTTGAATTGATTAAAAAACTTAGGTTTGGCTCTAGTGGATTCTAAATTGGGTTTATTTAGGCAACATTTATTGTTATTTTGACTCTTTATGGCATTTTTGCATCACATTCTAGCTACTAGTGATGGGTATTCCAGTTTTTTGTTTTTGGAGAACCGGCTCTTTTGGCTCGGCTCACTAAAGCAGCTGGCTCTTTCGGCTCCCAAGCGACTCTTGAGATTGTTTTGTTGCAAGCAGGACTAAACTAGAACTGAACCAGGACTGAGTGTCGGGACTCGGTTTCTATCTCTCTCCTGCACTCGAGCCCAAGATTAGTCCTGGTTTATTCATTTTATGCTGAACTGCAGCCAAATATGTACTTTTTTTTTTTTATCCTATGCACACGCAGATTTCTGAAAGTTTCGTTTTCAGTCGCTGCTGCTGTCAAACTACGGGTCTACATGCGGCATGAAGAGAAAAAGTGAGAAAAAGAGAAAACACGGCTCCCAATAAGAAGCAGGCTCCCGCTGTTCGCTCTAAGAGCCGCTTCGATCGCGACCGACCCATAACTCCAAGCTAGTAAACTATCACTATTAGCCTTTAGCCGTAAATGCTGTGCACCGCGGTAGTTAATTATATGCATAAATGTGGATCATTCACACGTCTATTCACAGCTCATTTACATATCAATGCAGGTCCAGTAACAAATATACGGCCAATGTAGTCACTTTATAATAGACCAATAGAAATCAGCTGACTGGACACGTCACAGCAACGTCACGTGACCACTCTGAGGAAGACGCTAGTGAGCAGTCGAAACTGTCAGGTATGAAATAACACTCTAGGTCTGAAAAAAAGAACCTAATAACATAGAATATTGGAAGACCAAATGAATCTCATTGGACTAGAAAACAGCCTGTTTATGTGTGGGAGCTACAGCAGCTAACCGCTAACAAAACCTAAACTAGCTTCAAAGTCGATGTATTTCCAACACTCACCGCTCACACAGGCTCCTCCTCATATCACAAGTCTGCACTAATAAATGTCCTTTTAATCCAGACTCAAACCAATTGTCCGAAAAAGAATATAATCTCAATGTTGCGCACGGCTGCGGGTGTAAACAAACACACGCGAGTGAAGTGACGTCACTCTGGGGGTGTGTTCAGGGACAGTACGGACACAGACAAATTACACCGCAGATAAATACTGATGCGGAGCCACATATTAGGACATTTATCTGTCTGTAAATTGGATTAAATGAACATAATGTAGAGAGTCTAAGCTTTATAACGAGGTATAACATGCCCACGTGAAATATCGGCCCATATCAGCAAACATATCGGCCGATAGCCGAAATGTATCCAGGTGCTCATATTGGCCGATATATCGGTCGGGCTCTACAAGGAATATCAGAAAACCTTGAATATACAATATTTAAACTGGGATTATCTGATGACAGCCCTGCACCAAACCAAAGATTTTACAAAGCCTAATCCTAGTCCAAATCCTTGAGTTAAAGTCTTGGCCCTTGGTGAACTATCCCAGCTCAGACTGGTGTTTACACTTGTGATGGGACACACTCCCTTTGGCCTAACGTGCCCTCAGACAAACACACAGCACCTACTCTCACAGACACCAGCTTCATGAGCCATTGGGGAAAGCAAATAAACGTATGCTCAGTGACATGACAAAGAAGTACCAGATTTACCCAAACAAATTATTATGGTATTTATCCTTTTTATCTTCCCAGTTTGACTTGCCACAGAAATTAGTGTTTCATTGTTGTTCACAAGCTTTTGAGATAATAGGTAGGCAACTTGGACTCTTTTCTAAGTGACTGATTAAAAAAGGGAACTAAAGACTCTAAAACTCTATCTGTTCAAAATTCTTTATAAGGGAGGATTGATGAGGTCTTGAACTGTATTTTTTTGACATAGCTGCGTTACCTTGATTATTTGTTTTGACCAAATACAAACTGCGTGAACTTTGGTTGACATTATATTTAACCTCTGAGTCCACTGACGGGTCCTTTGAAATTATAACTTTTTCTTACTGACCACCATTTGATAAAAGGAAACTCTGAAGCTTCTGGGCATATGAAATGTACAAGGAAAGCTATAACTCACTTATTTTCAGTCAAATCGATCATTTTGAGAAGAATCTGGGCCAGTTTGTACTCCAAACCCACAAAAAATAACCATCAAATAAAAAAATAAAAAAATGAACAGGACTTTAACAGGAATTCCGGCTAGACTTTATCTAATTACAAGTCCTTATGTCTCATGTTTAATGAGATATGCTTTAGCTTTGATGTGGGAATTCTCAAAACTCAACAAAGAATCTAGTTGTACTCTGAAGGGTTCAGGAACAGCTTCAGTTTGAACTGGGGTTCGGACATTTTAGAGTAAAAAGGTGTATTTGTAAGGAGTTTTAATATGTTTTATAAAGACCCCTTAAGTGTGCAGTGCTGTGGAGTTAATCTCATCTTTTGCCACTCTTCCCTCCTCTTTCTCTCAGAGTCACGGCTCATTGGAAAACAAACATCCTGAGCTCCTCTCCTCTCCTCCTCTCCTCCCCTCTGCCCGTCTATAAACCATCCCTCCCTCTCTATCCCTTCATCCCAAAGCCAGCCTCCTCTATGGCTCTCAGTTTTAGCCTGTAACCGTATCCTACCTGCAGAACCCTTTCATGCATTCATCAACGTCAGCGGGCAGGACTGACTCTCACAGGGCAAGAAAAAACAAAACACAACATTAAATTAGAGAGAGGACAGAAGGAGAAGCACTGGTGTGAAGGGGTGTCCTGCAGAGAAGGCATGTGTGGAATCAGGACTATGGGCCCCTTGCTGAGCCTGAGAGCCACTAGTTCAGGACAGAGCCAGCTCTGCTTGGAGGGCGTTGCTCAGAGACACACTCAGAATTGTTTCAATATGACTGCTCGGCAGTTATAATCTTGCTGAATGATGTATTGTGAATGGCTATTGGTCAAAATATCTGGCTTTTTAGTTGTACTTCTGTTCTTTTGTCAACATGCATTTATTCATTGACAATTTCATTCATAATAGTGAATTGTTAGCTCCAATACACTTAACTGTTCTTAAGCAAGCAAAAGGTTGTATCGCTTGTGAACTTGTGAACTTTAGTGTGTTTTATAACTGGTCATTGAAAATCCCTATCTGTAATTAGATTGGCTGACCCGGTCCTGTTGTATTCTCACATATCACCACTAGATGCTATTTATGTTACTGCAGTCTGATAGTGTGGCTGTTTTGGCCTGACAGAAGGAGAGCAAAGGGGAGAGGTGATCCTGAACAAAGAGGAAAAGGCATTGTGTCTACACAGAGGCCTGAGTGAAGCAGGGCTCAACTCTCCAGCACAACCAATCTAATCCCAAAGCACCACTTTTTCCTCCATGTTGGCAATTCAAAAAGAGTTAAATAGATGCAGACAATCCACAGTGGTCTGGTTTGTGCTTCTTCTACAGTAGACAAATGTTGGTGCCATACACTATGGGAAAAGTTGTGTGTGTGTTTAGGAATCGTCACTCAATGTCACCAGCAGGTGATCAGCATGTCCAAACACTTCCTTAATTTGTCCACAAGTGATCCCCCATGATGCAGTGAGGTTAATACTCACCTTATGGAGAAATGATAATCTCACTGAGGTAGATAAGAAGAGGATATGGTTGCTCTCATGCTTTGCTTGGGTGGAAATATGAGGTCTATGAGTTACTGCCAGAGGGTGGTACTAATAAACTCTACTCTAAATACAACAACAATGTAATCCAGCTCTCCAATGATTAAGCACAGCTATTCCATTATAGTGTAATTACTCCCAACTGAATTCAAACATTTCCATTCCTTCATGCTTGATGGTGTCTAAATGCTATATGCACTTTGTCCTGCAGGTATAAGGGACCAGTTTGCCAAAGAAAATGCTCAGTGAAAAACCATTATTGGCTATTGTTTACAGTTAGTTATTTAAACCCTACATTTGTTTGTTTGAATGAACTATGTTACCAGAGAGGTACTTTGCTTAGCTACATGATTTTCTATAGTGTGTTTGAAGTCAAAGGGTAATCTCCAGTGTTTCCTGGTGGAGGGTGGGGTGGTGGTTTCGGTCTCATCTCTCCCTTGAGCCCTGTGTGAGTGTCCTCCTCTGATGATTTGTTCTCAGTTCGTCTGTACTCATTTATCTGTACCTAGCTTTATGTATTTCTGTGCATGTGTGTGTGCATGTGTCTGTATGCGTTGTATGGTTGTGTCGTGTTGGGCAATTGGGGGTAGGGTGGTTGGGTGGAAGGGCATGAGACATTGTTTTTTAATGACTGTAAAGCACTGTGTTACATTTTTGTACGAAAAGCATGTAAAAATAAGGCTTGATTTGATTTAGTATACGGGAGCATTGTGCATTGCTGAGGAACACGATCTGTCTTCTGAGAATCTCTTCCCTCAGACACAGGCTCCTGCAGCGGTGAAGTGAACCTCTGAAGGAAGTGAATGTGGAAGTCTGGGAATGTCTTTGAGGTGCTGAGGTAGAATGAGAGTTTGACAGGAGACGAGACCAGAGAGTCATCGATTGAGGGGCTAAATGAACTCAGTCTTAATACTGCTATACTCATAATGTGGTCCAGAAGGGAGTTAAGGGTCTCTGTTTGCAGCCAATATTTCTTCAAAATATTGATTCAAATTTTATATGCTGTATTCTCTGGAATTGTATGTTTTTCCTCATCCAAGTTGTACAGCAGCAAAATTATTTATATTTCATATTTTTCATCCTTTATATTTATTGTTCTTGCATTCTGTTATGTATAAAAACAAAATCTCAGATATGTTGTTTCCTTGTTTGCATTTTGTAATTGTATAGGTGTTCTGGGATGATAGAGCTATTGCAAAAAGTATTTAATATTGTGTTGCTGATTTTGCTATCTTTTAAGAATTTTTGTCTAATAAAGCTTTTCAAAATAGGATAATATCATAGCAGCATCTAAATATTGTGCATGCATGTAACTTTAGCTGATTGAAACAAAGCCTTGTAGCCCGGTCTATATGTCTGCATGTAGCTTGTTCATGGTTGACTGCTGAAGTGGAGGACTCCCCTATGAGTGATGGAAAGAGAGCCTGCTGCAAACACAGACACAGCAGAGGGAGGGGTTTGTTTCCGTTCACTGCTGAAAGACTATCCTTTCATGTGTGCTCATATACTGGTGCAGTGTCATTTCTCTAAGAGAGATTTCACCTGAATTATGACTGGCATCCTGTGAGGGCCAAAGTGCTTTAAGTGGTTACAGAGATAAAACATATAGAGATCTTAGAGGCTCAGTATGCACATGTGCATACAGCCACTAAACTCAAGGAACACAAACATTTTTAGCATCGGATTTGTGATGCACAAAAATATATGTATTTCAGTTTACAGTTTATGGCAGGACAAATTGCCTTTTGTACATGTAATTAGTGCATCTCTGTCCAAGGTGCTGAATTAAGTGTTAATAGGATAACAGATTGTAAAATGCAGTTCATAACAACTTGCGCATTTTAGTGTTGTTTACTCGTTCAGAAAATTCAGTGTTATTCTGCATACACAATAAATAATCTTCTTATTCTTGTATGGTTAGTAATGAACCACTTTCTTAGTTTCCTTCTGAACTAAATACCAAATTAGTCAAACCACTGTCTGTTTTTTATTTACTTCACAGTGTTTTGATTATGATGCATGTCCAATTCTAACAATATTTTAATATGACAGAGGGTTTGGCTCATGTGGAGAGACTGAGTCTGTTTTGAGTGCCTCCTCACTTGATCTTCTTTTATTGCTGCTTACATTTAACATGTGTGTCTGTCTAAACCAATTTAATGGTAACTTTAAACTTTTCAAAATGTCTCTCAAGGACCATGCAGAGCTGGGATATATGTAGCACTGGAATATTCTATAATTTAGACCCTGATGGGTCATGGCAGATTGGCAGTGATTTGGACTGAGATCACTAACCAATCTGCCATCATGCGCCACTTGTTTTGAGCTCAAACTTCCTCCATCAGGTGTAGCTCTGTAAACAACTGATAGTGAAACTCAAAAGATTGTTGTGTTGTTGTTTACTTCACAGCCCCTTATGTGCTCGAGCCAGTGAGCTGTTCTTATCAGCGAAGAAATGTACACCAAGTCCAGACAGCATGAAGGATTTTGCACATTCACCGCATGGAGGATGAGTCAAGTGCCTCTCCTCACGTATACAGTACCTCAATTTCAGAACATTCTGAGACTTGTACTCGGACTAGGGTTTGTTTATGTTTCTAGAATGTTATTTAAATGTCCGACTTTACGCAGTTTTCTGACGTATGATTTAATGTTACCTGGGGTTTTGTTTTGTTTCATTTGCGCTTTTAACACATACATCCTGCATACTTAGGCTGTGCTCTTCTCTCAAACAGAAAACTCAGTTCCACCTTGTGATGTCATGTGAAGTGCTCCACTGTGTTTTTAAACTCCAATAGGATCATTTTTGCCCTGGAACTGCCTATCTCTATTAAACAAAAGTTTTTTGTTTTGTTTTTTTGATGAACTAAAAACATTCTAACATGACTTGAAGTTCACAAGAGTCAATTTTGTGTATTATAGGACCTTTAAAAATATGCAGCATGGGTGATGGTGAATGTGTCGGTGATCTACTATTTTAATAACAGACATCCAATATTCCAAAAGACAATGCATAAAGACTGAATTTAATTTGATAATGTGGTTGAATGCATTACTTTTGTGCTTAATCCTTTTTGACAACATAATTACACCTTAAGCAATTAGTGTTATAGAGAATATACAATGAACTTTCTTTTAGTGGACAAGCAATAAATCAAAGTAAGAAAACAAAAACTATGAGCTCTTAGAATGTTTTAACACCACGTGCATGTGGAAAACAAATAGCTCATATCACTGATGCTGTGTTTTATAAAAAAAGAACAAGAAAATATTATGAGCCTGTTGGTTGTCACACTGGGGCAATATTACTTTGTTTAAATATGTTCAGGGAAATCCAAATCTGTCTTTTCCACTGCTCATTTTTCCCCATGGAATGACTGAGGAAGAGAAACAGACTGAGACAAATGTAGGAAGTGTGTGAGGAGCAGATGAGTCTTTGAAAGGTTCTCTCCCGGTGCAGGCAGACACTCAGACAGCAACCTGAATGGGAAATAGTTTTGGTTCAGGGCAGGTATTAAAGTTAACAGATGCTTACAGTCAGTAACAAAGGAACCATTACGTATCTCAACTTACCCGCAAAATTTCCTTGTATTTATATATTAATTTAATAAATGCAGAGAAAGGATTATAGCAAATTTTTATCTGTTTTGAGATGAAGGCTGCATTTACTTAATTTTTAACTTTTAACTTTTTCCAGCACGTGTGGTAATAAAGTAAAAAAAATATTACCTCTGATACACCCTAAATGTCTTTGTTTAGTATTTTAATACTGTTTTGTTGGAACTTGGGGTTTAGATGACTGAGGCCCCACTGGTTTAGTTTTGTTATAAGGTTGGAAATGTATCATTGTTGAGTTGAAACTTCCAGTGCATCAAGAGCTGAAGTCTGGTAACATTATGAACTAAACACTGGTTCACTCCTCTTTTAAAATACAACATAGAGCTCAATGTGGAATGTGTATACACTAAATCTCCTTAAGTGTGAAAATTTAAAAGACATTTATCACTTTTTTGTGTACAGCCCTAACTACAAGAGCCTCTGGACAGGTTTCAAAAATGTCAGCACTTGGCCTTTAGTTGGAAGAGGTTGGAGTTTATGTAGGTTTAATATTAGCCTGATCTGAAAAATGATGCTGTGTTCCCATGCCAGCCGATCATTCAAACCAACATTGAGTTTTCCCCTTTTCTATAAAATTGCAGGTGTTCGAAGCTGCTCGTCTTTACTCCTACAGCCCCCACCCCACCCCCCCAACTGCATGTAAAAGAGTAATGTGTCTACCAAAAAACTAACTTCAGTGCACAAGAACACTTCTAATAATTATTATTTGTGTTTATTTAGCTGTTCATAAAGTACACAGTTTCTACTGGTCAAATTGTGCTGAAATAAAAACAGTATTCCAGCAGTTATTCATGTTTTCATTGTACTGTTGCAATTTGTTAAAAAAAAAAAAAAAAAGTATATAATTTTTGTTGTATATAGTTTTTGTTTATAATAGAATTTTATTTTGAAAGGTAGAAGTGGATTGGGTGGACAACAGTAAAATTTGCGGGGAAATTGTATTAATTTGACTTTTTTAGTGAAGAAAATCAGAATTATGTTGTGGTGAGTCTGTAAAAAGTATGTACAATTCAACTTCAATTCTATTTTAGTCACATTTTCAAAATCATATTTGTAAATGTGATAGATCTGTTTATGTGTGTGTGCATGTGCTGCGGGTGTTTGCATTCCTCTTCACCCTGTAACACAAACAAGGGTGTCAAAACTCTGTTTTCTCTATACTTTTCAGTACAACAGGGCAGGTGCCAAGATTTTGGATCAGATGTCAGATAAGAATCAAATCCAAAAATACAGAACACAGGAGTAACTATTCTCACAATGGCTAGTCTGTCTCATATGTGTCTCTTCAGATCGTTCATTTTGATTAACCACATTATGTTTTTGACCCTGTTCTGCAATAGCAATGTTAAATCCTTAATTATTAGACTTTCTGTATTTCCAAAACTTTAAATGCTCTGTTCCATCTTGTGATGTCATGTACTGGTAGTTTTCAAGTTAACTACAACTTAGTACAGATTGGCAATTTCAGGGCTAAAATCATCCAAAGTACTAGTGAAGTTGTATGGAGTTTAAAAACACAGTGGAGCACTTCCTCTATTACCACATGTCATCACAAGGTGGAACAAGATGTGTTCTCTGTCTTAGAGAAAAACTCGGCTATAAATATATATATTCAGCTATAAGTATAATAATATAAATATGCTGGGTTTGTGTGTTAAACATGTCTGACTGAAACAAAACACAACTCCAGGTCTGTTTTTGATCAATTGAATCAACATTATAACATGGTTCAGAAGATAAGACAATGTAATATGGTCCTTTTAATAATAAAGCAGAACATACATATAGCACTTCATTTATTCAGTATTTTGTGGTGACAAGTTGCTACGTTAGCCACAGCTGTGATGGAAGCAAGGCTACCAATTTGCACCATCCAATCATGCAGGCGCATGTATTCATACATAAGCACAGGGGACGTGTCTTGCCTATAAACACAATAACAGTAAGTGCTAGAGCCGCTGCTGCCTCACAGTATTTTTGGTGAGAAAACATGTGCAAGATGTTCCTTGTTAAAATCCAACTATTACTTTAATGATGTCATCACACTGGGGCTATTACATTCACCAAAATTGTACACACATGGACAATAAGAAGCTTTACCACAATAACTGAACCAACAACTTCCTTACTAAGGGAGCGACAGTAGCTCAGTCGGTTGAGTGTTTGTCCACTGATCCGAAGGTTGGCAGTTCGAATCCAGCTCCCACAGATCCTTGGGTAAGATGCTTAACCCATCTCACCCCCAGTGTCTGTGTGCACTGGTGTATGAATGTGACTGGTTCCTTGATGTGACCATTTGTAAATGTGACCATTTACCTGTCACTGCAACTAAGTAAATGACTGTTCTCATCTCATGAAATGGTAAAAGATAAACTGATATAATGTCAGATGTTTTTATTCTGTTAGTAATCGTCCAGTGTGCGCTCTCCCAAGCAAAGATTGTATATATATTTGAACATATCTAACCGGCGAGCCATTGCGTTCCAAATGAGGAGTGTTCATGGGAGCACTTCCAGACAATTGACTGTTTCCAGTTGACTTTACATTGAAAAATTGTGAGCCTTGTCATTTTGGTCTTAAAATGTCCATATTAACCAGCTCTAGTATATGATCCTGGTGTTTTTATTTAGCTATTTTGTCCGTAAATAAATTCCTATTCCTAATATGGAACTAGCTCCAAATTTGCCCCTATAACAGCTAGTATCGTGAGCTTCATTTGACTAGAGCTGAATGCTAAGGGGGACATCACACTCTTTTAGTCTGCGCTCCCAAGTCAGTCTCTTCTTCTCTTTTACAGAATGTCACCTTCTTGAGTTCGCTCTAACCTCTTTCCCAGCTTCAGCCTGTATTACTTCCTCCTGTGTCTATGGTTCATCTCCCCCTGAACCGACTCAATATGTCTTGATGTAGAAAGCTCTGTTGAAGTTGTAGCCAAATCCCTGGATATAGAGAGGCCCTTGTTTTTTTCACCTTGTGCTGGTGGAGATTGATGGTCTGCATAAGTGGTCTTGTTCTCTCTGGCTATTAAATGCATCCATCAAGCTTGTACTCAATTATTAAGATGGAACAAGAGGAGGTGAGTGCGCGATTGCCCTGTTACTGCTGCTGCTCTGGTGATTAAATAGCATTTAAAAGCTCTGGTCTCTTCTGACTGATAGCAGAAGAAGCCATCAGAATGTTTGTGTATTTTACTATCAAGACCAAATCCCTGTGCCCAGACGCCTTTTATCCTTTGTGAAAACGTCAGTGCTAGTCTGGGTTAAGCCTTGCAAACTAGTGATGGATGCAGCAGCAGATTGGGCCTGTAAATCTGACGATGTAGTGCACAGTGCGGCTCATTACCTCCAGTTAAATCGTCCTGTTAAAGTTTCCCCCAGGATCCCACAGAACAGTTTGGGATGTGAGACACAGAAGAGAAACTCAGACCTGTGTAATACAATTGATCTCTTAAAAGGTATTTGTTTGGTTAGGAACAAGGTATACAAAGCACAGCTTTTGTCGGTGAAGGGTCCGCTACCTGCTTGTCTTAATGATGATGATGCTAAGTCTCCCTGGGGTGTTCCTTTACACATATCCATTTCATTTTATCATTTATTTTTCATTTCATTTCATTTCATTTTATTTATTCATTATGGGTGTTTCTATTGCTTAAAAATATAAGAATTCCTTCTGTGAATAGGGGTGACTCCACAAATCTGAATTGTAATGTAGTGTAGTGCTTTAACCTGCTTGTCTCCCTCATGATGGATAGGATTAATCTATACTGTGGAACATTCTAGACAAAGGAATGACATTTCCATGGAGACAAGCAGGTGGCAGACCTTCCACTAGAAATATTACACAGTGTACCTTTTTAACACTTTTTTTAAAACCTTTTTTTTTAAACCCTAGGCTTTGATTAGAATTATTATAGTTTAATAATTTTTACATCTATAATCATGTGTAGTTGGTCTCCCCTGTTTTCTAGTGAAACAATATTGTGTTTCTGTTCCTTCCTCTGACATGCTTACCATAACTTGAACTTGAACTTACCCATTTCTGAAATTGTATTAGATTTCAATGCATGGATGTTGGAAATGTGGGGTTTGTAACGCACTCACAAATAAACCATATCAGTTCCATGTGGCCCTCAATCTAATGGGAGATCAGTGCTGTTGGTTTTCACTGGAGTAACCGTATCTACAGTGTCAAGGGTTGAAGCAGGAAATTCACAGGGACAGGTCTCTTTCAAACAGCGCTCATGCAAATATCTGCTCGTCAGTCACAAAAAAAAAAAAAAAAAGTATACAAAGAAATGTGAAATGAAAGAAGTGTGCTGTTATGGTTTCCCAAATGGCAAAATGTTGGGTTTTCCCATTTTTTATTGACTCCAAACAAGAACAGAATTTATCTATATAGCCAAAAATGTAATTGGATACTAAGGAGTCCACTCTATCACAGTACATTAAATAATCAAAATTATTACGTTCTGTTTGAAGTTTGAAAGTGGAATACATTATTTACAAACACCTCAATTGAAGTGACATTTACTCGTGAATGATCAAGTCCAAGTCTGGGCACTTCACCTCAAACATTACTAGAAACACATTCAGGAATTTGTGCACAATGTTTAAATCTCCCCCTAGTGCAGTTGAATGTAATATTTTATTCTTTTACCTGTTCTCCTTCATGCTGTAGCCATGAAATTAGCACCTGTTAGTTGCAATCATATGTGAGACACAGGCATTGCGTATATGGCATACACATGTGTTACATTTTCCCTGTCGGACATGGAGTGGCAGTAACTCACTTGAATGTAAATCTTGGGCCCATCCAGTCCAAAGGTTGTGCCCCGGTGATTGATTTAGTTGAAGATGTCCTGCGGAGACAAAGTGAAAGAGCTGGTATTAGCCTACTGAATGTTTCCTCCGTGTTTTATCAGGCGATGTGGCTCTGATGTGCTCTGACCGGTTCATTTCCTCCTCTTTGTGAAGGCAGCCTCAGTGTCATGTCACAGGCTCTGTTTGCCCTTTAATCCACAATCACTGACACATGTAGTGATTTAAAAGCATTCAGGTTGGCCGGGAAACCACTTCCTCCAGCAGTGATAGGTGCCCTTTAATATCTTTGTAATCTGGAATGTTTTAAAGTTGTTACTCAGACTTCGTTTTCGGCAATTCTTTTGCCGAAAATGGATGATAACATCTAACTATTGCCAGGCAGCACCAGTTCACTGATCATTCTAACTGCGTGGGTTCTTAAATTTTCCGGTCATTAATCAAGGTGGGATTTGAGCTCAAGAAACATCACGTACAAATATGGTTTTCTACTAAACTTTGAAAATAAATGTAGCCTTAATATATTTTCATTGTGGAAACTGAAAATTTTGATGGACTGCTCTATTATCAAATGGTTTTGGGGGAATTTACCCCTAAAAGGGTCTAAAACCATTTAGATACAAAGACATTTTTATATAAGCATCAGCTGATCTGATTGTGAAAATGGAATTTTTGATTTGGAAAAACAAAATGCCTTTACTGTTGTTTTGCTACCACAAATTAGACCATTGGGAATAATGGATTCCTGTAGAGAACAATTAGACATAATGAAATGTGACAAGACAAAGATACAAAACATCCAATAACCACAAAAGTACAGTCCACACATACCAGCCCATATACAACACAAAATAACACCCTCTAAAATCAGTTAATACTAACTTAACCCTAATACTGTGTTTGCGATATCTCAGCTGTATGTTATTTGGTGACCCTAAATGACCCTGACAAATTCAGGTTCACCGAAGATTTTTTGGTCATGAATTTGTAGTTAGAATCTATGACACATGCAGTTCATTATTTCACCTTTTGTTCAATCTTAACATCAATAGTCTCCAAGTCTGACTTTTGAAATATTCTGGTTTGTTTTAATTTTCTGTCCAGTTTCCAGTATGCCCAAAGAGAAAAGGTTAAAAAAAAAAGCAAAGAGAAAATGACAAAATTATCAAGTTCAAATAAATCCTCTTTCCGTGTTTGTTTTAAAATCTACAGAAAAAAATAATGAGATCCCTGCTGCGTTCTCATGTTTTGGTATCTGTGTGTTGTCAAATCCAATTGTATGTTGAGATGTTGGACCACTGGTACAGGAAGCACACCATATTTAAAATCAACCTTATTTATTATGGTTGGATATTCTGTAGCCTAATGAGGCCAGTGTTATTATATGTCTATCTGCAGTTATTCTTATGGACGTCAGCACTAAACTTTCCACATTACACTGACAGTTTGGACTACTTCATACTGTTATTTCAGTTGAACAAAATCTCATTGATCTGTCTTGACTGGTTTTGTTCACACCTATTCAAGGTTTTTCCTGGCTGCATAAACAAAAATGCTGAATTTACTTATGTTTCATGAAAATGATCTAGTTTTGTAAATTGTGTTTTTTAAAATGTAATTCCAGCTATTTTATACAGAATCAGTCAATCAAGAAACTCACAACTGTGGTTGATTATACTGGAATAATAACACAGACATTTTGATAGTCAATGCATTGGAATGAATTTGAGTTATAAGTTCTAGTTAATTTGTGTGATGAAAAAAGATGTTGACATTAAGTATGCCATGCTCCAAATGTCTTGATTGGCCAGCCAAGACTACATGCTTTTCCTTTATACAAAGTCTGGACTCTGGTATTATCTCCCAGAGTCCTGAGGGGTGTGACTGACATGGCCAATCAGAGAAATGCATGGTTTGTTTGTACCAAACCAATGGTTTACAAGTCAAAAATAAGAAAAGTTACAACAAAGTGGTGTATATATATAAGGCGCAGGTGGTGACCAGTGGTGAACCTTTAAAGTCAGGCACACTGGGAGTCATCTGGTCTGAAAAATGCAGAAGAAATGTAACTAAAATCCCATACATAGTGAAATTTGGAATAAATTGGAGCAGTATATTCTGCAAGAACATAGTCCTTACTTTAAATCACAATACTGAAACTATAGTCAAGTACACCTTCACCAGCACAAAATTGCATTACATTAATTTATATATATTTTTTTAAATCATGAGAACAGTTAATGCAACTTAGAATTTGTTTAAAGAAAATAATAATAATAATTTGGGACACATTTTGAATCGATAATGTAGTATCGTAATATATCACTTGATTTTTTCGTACATCTTTGTTCAGCAGCAATAAGCTGATCGTCTTGATATTATTACAGGGAAATATAGTTTAAAAATAGACCCTTTCCTTGTATAATTTTGACTGTGTATAGTGTGAATGTGCTTTGTTGCAAGTTAAGGTTGTTATCAGTGAGCACCAAGAAAGAACAGCCAAACAACTTATTCTAAAAGGTAATGGTATGTCAAAAGAGAAGCACATTTAGCATCTCATTAGGAGTAGATTTGGCTTGGATCAGGGTTCATTTGAACCAACTCAAATGCTTTTGTTTCCGAATATTTGAGATAAACTTTGGCTAGGCGGGTCAGCCAAAGCTATTGTGTGGCCAGATCTTTTACTACTGTGGTTTATCAAATATTTCTTTGGAATTTGATTAATATATTTTGGTTTCAACATCATTTAGCAGTCAGACTGAGCAGGCCTGGGTTAGACACATTCCTGCACTGATCTGCTGGGTTTGAGACCACAAGATGCCTGTCACTATGTGTAGACAGTGATCTTTACCACTACTGTAGTTATGCACATGCAGTTTATGAATATAGGCTGTACTATATACTTGATCTGTCAGGTTATGCTCAAGTTACTTCAAAAGAACTTAATTCTGCCACATACGGCACTGCTATTACTACTATTATACTGCTGCTCCTAAAAGTACTCCATTTGCTGTTTTCATTTCCGCTATACTTCCACTACTACCACTACTATTACCTTTTACTTGGATAAACAAATATTCCACTTCCTCTATGGAAAGCACAGACAATTTAGACAATTTATGCAAAACAACACTACAAATTTGTATTTTAATTCTTCAACCATTAGTTAGTTACATTTCTACATCATGAAATCCTCTCTTATAGCTATCATTTAAGCCATTTAATAATTGTGTTCTTTGAACAGGCATTTGAAGTATGACTTTCAAACTTCCAATGATGATGATTAAAGTAATGCTTCTTACTCAACATACCTCAAATTCCTCTTACAGTTTATTGTACTAAATGATGGAAGAAATGCAGCGCTGACTTCACCAGATGAGAGTTATCTCTGAGGAATAAACAAAGAGAAAGCTCAAATCTGTCTTTCAGTTCCAAGTGATAAGGTGAGAGGGGAGAGAGCAGGAACTATCATCATTGCTCACAACACAACCCATTCAATCAACAAACTACATACAATAATGTGTTTATGCATTTCCCTTTACAGCCATAAAGAGTGGGGATGTTGTAATCATGCATTGCTGAGTTTCTCATGACATCACAACATTAAATAGCCCTATTGATTGAGATTGGGCCAAGAAAATTAATATAGTTTTTTATGTGCAGGGCATTTTTGAGCTGAAGAGCAAGGTCGTAGAGTTATAATCAATAATCATTCCAATTAATCATGTTTAATTTCTCATGAAAATAATATAGTCAATACGCATAACTGCCTGCCAATCACACGTGAAAACAAACTAATATGTTTAAAACCCTGAAGTCTGTATTTAAAAGCAGTGCTGGAAATTACATGTGAAATAAATGCGAGAAATTATTCTGGTGAGTTCTGGATATGATGGTGTCTTGAATGTAACTCATTTCTTTTTTAGTCTGGGCCTTGTCTTGGTTTAGTCATAGTTTCTGTATATTCTGTATAAAACCACATGGTAATATTAAATAAACAATTATTTTACTGATGGAAATTACAATCAATCAAACTTTTTTTTTTTCTTTTATCAATAAAACTTTGTAGTATTAAAACGGGTATTGAGCATGGAAATCAAGTTTGAAATGTTTATATCTTGACACTTATAACTACATAGAGTAATCCCACACTGACCGTAAAACATGAGCAAAGCAAGGTGGATGAATACAATTGGAAAGCAGAATAAATGGAGCATGAAGGCCTAGCACCTTTCCCACCGTACATCGTAGATCAATCAGTGCAGCTCCATTCGTCTGTCCGTTTGAGCTCTGGAAAAACATTGAAGCTCCTCATGTTTAACCACAACACGATGCTGCAAGAATCAGTGCATGCCTCGGATTCTTACAAATGCTGGTGTGAAAGTTTGTGTGAGGACAGAAGCAGGATAAAAACCCAAATGTGGGAAAGATCAGGGAAAGCTTGCTCACTGAAAGTCCAAGTACACAAAGGTAAAGGTGTATGTTACGCATATCAGACTTTACCTGACACTTATTCATCCAAAGCATTTCTAGGGTCAAGATTTTTTTTTCTAGAAATGTTTTGAGTTTGTTTTGGAGATGTTACAGCAGACAAAGCTCTGAAAAGACAAAAGTTTGTGAAAATCTTTAACTAGAGGATGCCAGAAGTTTATTCTGAGTTCAGATGGGGGACAGAGGCTATAACGCTATGGGAGATTCATAGTTTTGTTTTAGGTCTAATACACAAAATTTACTCATGTGAGCTTTGACATTTTAAAATGCCGTTCCACCTTATGATGTCATGAAGCTGTAGTTTTTATGTTAACAGCTAACTTTTACCTTTAGTTCAGTAGAGATTGGCAAGTCCAGAGCTGAAATTATCCAAATTATTCTAGTGAAGGCATATTGAGTTTACAAATACAAGGGAGCATTTTCTGTTTTGGTGGAACAGAGTGTTTTCTTTTGAGAGATGAACTCAATCTAAATCAAGTTTGAAATCTTGACACTTATAACTACATAGAGGAATCCTGCATTGATCGTAAAACATGAGCAAAGCAGAGGTGAATACAACTGGAACAATTGAACCAACTCCAGGTATGTTTTAAATGAGGAAACAACATTATAACAGATCAGAAATGAGAGATTGGGTCCATAGACATACCATGCTCATTTTATTCTGTATATTTCAGTTGATAACAGCCATGTGTTTGGGGATAAAAATGGATGATGGAATGGTTCTATGATATAAGGTTTCTTTACAATTTTGAGTTGAACTAATAGAAACAGATACTTGAAGTTGTTGAAATAATGTCTTTTTCCATGACTCAACTTTCCATAAAAAAATAATTTGAACTATGTGGCTGCCTGCCATTTGCAGCGGTGGGTATATTTAATATGGGTTATGTACAGTAGCAGTGGTAGTTGTTGGATATGACAGTGTTGAAGACCGGAGATTAGTGTCTTGGTGAGAGAGTCTTATGTCGTCTGATGTCCCTCAATCTGTTCCAGAGATGTTTCCACTGGGAGGAAATCCTAGCCGTCTGGTTTTAACTAACTGTGCAGTGTCAGAGCGGCTGTAATGTTTTCTACTCACGACTCCAGCCATCACAACGGTCCTCCTTTGGGACCGTAGACCAATCACATTCTTGTCTTAATCCAGGAGGTGCTGCAGAATCAAACCAATATGATTATTGTTTTTCTCTTTTTTGTTGATCCCTAAACAAAAACTAAAAGCAGATGTAGCGGTTTGTGTGATGCAAGCTGTTGAAACCAAGTAGTGGGTGTGATGTCCCATGGGCTTTACATCTGAGCAAGCTTAGATACCCCAGTCTACCCCAGGGCAGTTGTGGCTACAGATGTATCTGTGTGGTATGAAAGACCAATGTGTTGTATAACACTTGGAGCATTCTATGAATCCAGGGCATCAGATACTGCTCTCACTATAAATTTTAATATATGTCTCTAAAACATGAATGAGTGCCTGCTGTAATGTAATGTCACTCACCTTTAAGAAATTGAGAAATATGTGTCAATAAACTATAAACAATAAACAATAAACTACAAACAATAGGCTAAAGCAAATATTGCAACTGGGTGTTTTTTGACTATGTTGTGTAATCCCCTGTTTTGTAATTAAAAAATCTGATTCAGTTTTGTGTTGTTTGGTATTGTTGACACACACTGGCGCAGGTTGGATGAGTCACTGACCAATGAAATATAATCATTTACAAAAGTGTTGCCACTGCAGCCCACTGTTTACTTACAGAGCAATAAAAAACTGACAGCAAGTCAACCATGCAGCGATGTGACCTCTCATGAACGAGCAAGGCCTTTTATAATAGAGTTACTCACTGTTTGGATGGGTAGCCTGACCAGCCACAACTGCAAGTGCTTCCTGTACTGTATACAGACGTGCACTCTAGTTCCAAGTCTTCTCTCTCTGAGTTTGATAGGTGTGATTGATAGGCTGTCCTGCTTTTTAATGTGCCATGTCTCCTGATGGACACTGCCTAATGCTGCTGTTTTGCAGAGCTCTAGTTTCTTCTCTTTTTACTATTATTTAATAAACCCTAGTGTTTGGATTCCTTACTGATTATGATCTGTCGTCATAAGGTGACACGGTGGCTGAGTGGCTAGCACTCATGCCTCACAGCAAGAAGTTTCCGAGTTTGATCCCCAGGTTGCCCATTCCTTTCTGTGTGGAGTTTGCATGTTTCTTCCCATGTCTTTATGGGTTTCCTCTGGGCACTCTAGTTTCCCCCATCAACCCAAAACATGCTACATAGGTCTCCAGGAAGAACAGTTAATAGTTAAGCTCAATTAAACACAACCAATCAATGAACCTGCCCAGGGACTACAGGTGGAAATTAGCACTGCTGCGACAAAATGATACAATGCATCTCTCTTGTTAAGGTTAATGTAAATTGTGCCCTGTCCCTGTCTCATTAAATAAATAAAGTCAATAAAGCTTAATTACTTATTGCCATGAGTTGTTTCCATGTCCTCATCATCTTTTTTTCACTGTACACAGAAAATATGGTCTCAGTCTAACTAGACCTTACACACTTTTTTATAATCTTAACATAACTTGAGACTTGAACATTTTTAAAAATAAAACTATGCAACAAAGGTTTATGTCAAATATGTGGCTGTGGAATGGACTGTCTATTCAGATATATAGAAGCTGAAAAAGCACTCCTGTATTACAGAGTGTTTCAATGTCAAGACAAGGGGACATCAGCTGTATCGTGTAAAGCTCTGCTAACAATAAACCCACTGTTGAATCTCACTTTGAATAAGAGGCTGTTCTTTCTCTCACTCCCACAGTTTGTGTCCAAATATACTGTGCTCTGTCATCACCCCCTCTACTACTGCATAAACCAAGCTTAATTAGAGCAAAATCGCCACTACGGGCAGGAATTTCACTGACCAAAAATGCTAAAACATGGAAAACTCTTTCACAACGGAAAGCTATTCAAATTCCATCTTTGTTTCCTTGTGGTTTACTGGCAGTTTGTTGTTTGTGACTTAGTGAAGTTTGGTAAGTTGATAGCTAAACTTTAAATATTTTTATACTAAGGAATTTAGGGTATATTTTAATTTCCCAAACATCCAATGGCACATGTAATGGTATCACCATGTAAGCCATAAGAAAACACAGTTTGATGATCAGTGTACGTGACCTAATGCTATACCGAAATTTCTTCTTCCTGTCTTTACCATTTCAGATTTGGAAAATGCTTTGATCTTGTTTTTTTTAGATAGAGAATATAGAATGACAATAGACTATCTCATATGTGATGTTAAAGCTGCGTTCACCTATAAGAATGCCTTGACATGCCTCATAGTATAATTTAGATTTTGTTGTCAGTCAGATTCACAGTTTGGTCGGATTTCTCTGAGGTCATGGGTGAAGGTTGTTATGAGGTGAAGGTACAAAGAAAAATACTTTGTCAAAGGAGACTTCAGGTGTGATTACACAGGATTGTGTTCTAAGTGTTGACTGTTGAGGGGCATGGTTTTATCCATTTACCATATCATCACTCCCTAGTCCATTGGGCGGCCATGCTTGTTTTGTTTTTTTTCTCCCTGTGTGTCTGCCTGCCTCACTTTTCCCTCTGTCTGTCTGCTGGGGCAGGCCTCAGCACCTTGTTCTGAGCTAATCTGTCTGTCTGTCAGTGCCTGGTAATTGGAGCTGTTTAGGCGGTCATCGGCCCCAGGTGGGCGGGCTGGGGAGTGTGTCTAAGCGGGACGTGTGTGTGTTCCCATGTGGGAATGTGTGTGTGTTCCCATGTGGGAATGTGTGTCCCAGGAACCACTGCTTCCCACGGCTGTGCCACCCCGGACAGGCGCATACTGGAGGGCACACGTCATACTGACCTATGGTGCAGGTGCACTGCAAACAACACAATACACAAAGCAATAAGTTGCTCATTTTAGCTGGGCAATTTTTTACTTTACTGTTAATGATAAATGTATTCATTGATTTCATTTTATGTCTTATGTCTTGAGTATGGGACACCATATAGATAAAATGCATCATTATATAAAAAAAGAACTAATTAGTGTGGAAATTAATTCTGAATGTAAAATGTGATGGTGTTTTCAGAATATGGATTGCGTTCTTCACTTCTATCAAATCATACTCAGAGTGTAAACGTACATGTACCTGGGACATGTAGCAAGGAGCCCAAAACCCAGACATACAAATCAACAACAGGCCAAGGTAAAAGCATATCAATTTCAATTGGGTTTAGAGGTGCACATCCGGCACTGTACAAAAGTTCAAGGTGTTTGTAGAAATTGGACAAAGATTTTGGATTCTGGTGTGTGAGGACTGCTCACAGCTCACTGTATCCAGTATTATACACAGCGTTCAGCTGGCATTGTGTATGTCATCTGTATTTCATCTTGAAGTTCAAGTGCATTTACTTCATGACAGCTAAGTTTAGGAACCATATGTAACATTTTGATTTTAAATGTCATAAACATGACTTATCCATTGTCCCCAGAAAAAATAGACATTGTCAAATCAAACAGCTTGTGGTGATGACAATTGAAATGCTGGTTTATTTTATTTATTTGTGGGCTTGTCCATACACTGAGAATGAGCTTATGTCCTCTTTATGACAACCCAGGATCAGTTGTGATTGTAATACCCTTTTTAAATGTCAACTTTATACATGTCAACTGTACAACTTTAAAGATGTCAACTTTACAACTATGATTTTCTTTTAAATTAATTAAAGTGCACTATGCACCTTTTTGACTGAGGGTCCATCACCTGCTTGTTTCTATGAATATGTCATTGCTCTGCCTGGAATGTACAGTATTCCATAAGATGATATAAAACTGCTCTAAATTACATTTAATTACAGGTAGTTTTATAGCTCAAAAATACCTAGAAATACAGGCATTCTGACTGTGAGCAGGATTGCCTCTTCATAGATTTGACCTGTAACTTTGTCTGGTTTGGTTTCCACAAAGATAGAAAGGGTTAATATCATAACATGAAACATTCCAGTCAAAGCAATAACATCTCCACGGAGAATCATTTGACAGACCCTACACCAGAAAAGTTACACAATGCACCTTTGAACAGTAATGTAGAAAACTGACAGAAACAGGATTTAAAAAGTGACTCTGTTTTGGTATCTGTCTGGAGGAGTGAAGTGGAGCAGCGAGGTCACACGAAGCCACCCATAGTCTGCTGGAGAGAAATGATCATTTATCACCTGCTGATTCACAGGGGTCCAGTTACCAGAGCCAGCGGTTCAAAGGGCTGAGGCAGGAGCAGGAAAAGGCATCTGAAAATGAATAATGAAGATATATGTGTGTATAGAAAGAAAATCATAACATAATCAATGCTAAGAATCAATCTATTAAATCAGGCAGTGTCCATTACAACTAGAGGGGCCTGCATGTGAGTGGGCAAATGTCACTTTTGGTTTATTTTCATTCTATTTGGGTTTATCTTGACATCACTAACCCTGTGTCAGTCAGGTGGGATTTATGTATTTGGATTTCATTTTGAGACAGGGAAAATAACAGAACAAGAAAAGTACATTCAAACAATCCATTCACTCTTAAAGGACCCGCATTACACTATTTTCTGATCTATGTTATAGCTTTGTCCTCAGAAGAGCTGTGTTTTGTTTCATTCACACATGTTTATCCATACGCCTTCACTAGAATCATTGGATCATTTCATCCCCAAAATTGACAATCTCTACTGAACAAAAGGTAGCTGTTAACTTGAAAAGTACTGCTTCATGACATCACAAAGTGGAATAGAGCATTTTTGAGCTATGAAGATGTAGACAGGCTAATAATAAAGGGTTACTTAAACATGTGCAATGAAACAAAACATTAAAACACATTATTTGTCTCATATTTATATGCCACAGCGAACAGAGATGGCTGATGTTGAGTCTATAAAGTGACTCACATTAAATGGGTATAGGTAGGAGCTTTTCTTTTGTAACTATTGGCCAACTAGTTACCAGAAATGGGTCAAGGTTTCTTAAATGCCATTGTGGGTAAATGTCTGGCACTGCAGGTAATATATGTTCACAGTGAAAACCACAGAGCTGCTTACTCATGTCCCACAAACACCTTATATGTATGAGTGAGACTGTTGACCAAGCGATTTAGAAAGAGCATGGTTTTTACAGTGTCAACACAAGGGTAGACTTCAGCATATTCTTCCTGGTGAGAGCACAGAGGGAGAAAACCAACTTCTGAGGGTTTTAAATGTGTGTGTAACCAAAACCCTTCCGATGTGTTGGTAGAACAGTGAGATCAGTGACGGCTGCCAGTCAGGAGCACTGACCCTGGCCTTTGGGACTCTTAAGTGGTGCATCCACCATGAAGAGGTCACCGACAGAGGGGGGCATCCAGGAAAAGTGGGAATAGACTGGACTGAAAAGGAGGGTACTGTGGGATGATGTTTTCTTTCTGGATACAATTTAGACCATAGACTGTACATATAAATGGACATAGCTACATAGTCCGGTCTACATGATGTTTTTATTTCACCATTTTGTCTATTATAATGAAATTCTTATTCCTAATATGAAACTTGGATCTAAATTATGATAGCCTCTTGAGCTTCATTTGACTGGAGCCGAACGGTATGGGTGACATCATACTCCTTTAGTCCACTTATTTATACAGTCTATGATTTGGATTCATACCTGGCCAATTTTATTATCTGACATTTTTATAGCCCTTCATTAGCCCATCTTTAGGGGTGACAGTAGCTCAGTTGGTAGTGTATTTGTCCACTGATCCGATGGTTGACAGTTCAAATCCCATGACATTAGCATTAGTTGGTACAGCAGTCGGATCCCACAGGTTTGTGGTTCAATCCCAGCCACCCACAGGTGCAAAGAAATCTCCAGATCAAAGAAATACACTCTGCCAACATTACTATGCCTTCTGCTGGCTTTATACGAGTGATGGGCGTAATGGTGTGTACTGCCAAAGATTCCTAAAGTTTTCAGATCTCAAATCCCAAATTATTAATGAGCATATTCCATCATTACAATATACAATTTGACAAATACACTTGTTTTTATCACTTGAAGGAAGGTAATTCTATATTTGATTCACGTCAGTAGCAGGAAACTGTAAACTAAATAACCCCAAGACCCCATAATTACATTTGTATATTTAATGCGTGTTCTGAGATCTCTCATTGGGCACAATTATTTATTGATTATAGCATTGATACTAGGCTTAGTGGCGGATGTGGTAACATACTGTACGATACCCTCCAGTGGAAATGTCAGCAGACTTTACGACTTATTTAGACATCTTTTAATCAGGACAGTGCTCTGCTTGTTCAGATCACGTTTCGTTGTCTTTGTTTAAATCCTTTTCTATGATTGTTACCCGGCTCCTGGCTTCCTTTCTGACCCTGTTTCTCAATCCATCTGTTTTGTAATGGGATATCTGCATCGTTATGAGTTATAGAAAACAGTTGTAGTGGCTTCTTAGCTATGTGCCTGTTTACCTCGCCTCTGCACCACACCGGACGACTGTTATGAGGACGTGACAATAGACTTGAATTCTACGCGTTCACATATCAGTCATATCCTGAGTCTGGCAGGTTCAGCACTATTGTATAAACCTCATATAGAAATGTCACTTTGTTAAAAATTATGATTTATATTTTGGCTCCAAATATGAAACATAAACCATCTAACATTTTTCTGTGGCTTGGCCATTTTGTTTGAGCGATTAATCACTTTGTGTAGCCACTGAGAGTTAAAGGTTGTGTAAGCAGCACTAATGCATTACAGTTAAATGTAAACAACCGCATCGACGAGAAGAACATTTCTAATATTTATATTTTACTTCCCACTTCCTGCTGGCTTCAGGCCTTTGGTAAAGCTTTTTTTTTTTTATAGCGGTGCTGTCAAATCTTTTTTTCATCAAGGGTCTACTGGCAATAGGTCCATTCAGCATACTGTAGTTTGATTATGCAATAAAAGCTGTATATAGGCTTGGAATATCACCATGTTTGTTTTTATGTTAATGAATACTTTTGTTGCACTCTAAAATGCTACACATACCCATTCGGGCTACAGGAAGCCTGGGGGTTAAAGTAAATTGGCCATCCCTGTTTTATATCTTCCATTTTCTGTTCTTGAGTCAAAATACTACCATCAAAATCTTGGCAGCAATAAGAGCTTTACATTTTCAATTATCTTTGTAACTTTGCTTGTTTGGGTTGATTTTATCTGACAATGGTTAAGTATGTAATTTACATATGAGTCAACACACATTACATCATATCCTACATGATAAAAAACAAAAAATGTGAACACTTGAATCGCCACACTTTCATTCACATATTCAAGAAATTCAGAACAAATAATGTATATGTATAACTGTGTATTATATTATTTTTGAGGTGATCAAAGGAGTCTGCAAATTATATATAGACTATTAAAACTATACAGCTAAATAAACATACATGACAAAATTAAACTACCGCTGTCTCTATAGAGGCACATTCTTCCAATATAGACTCAATATCAGAAATATATGATTGTTGGCCTCTTTATTGTGACACCCCATTGTGTTTCCTAAACCACAGAAAAAACGCTGTAAATTGCAAAACTTTATGCCCATGAAGCTAATCTTTTTGATTGTTGACAGATTTTCAGCAGTGTATTGTCTATAGGGAAAGTGACTTTCCTTACAGTGAGGTTTAATGCCCATGTTTGACTCCACATGTAAACATTTGTCTCTCTGACCACATTGATTCATGAGGAATCCATTCCACATGAAGATTATACAGAGTCTGCTGAATGTATCTCAAAATCCACCCAATTGGGGAAGAGTGTTTTCTTGTCTTAGTTTTGAGGTGAATTCCCCACTATATAGACGTAGACTATCAATATCCCAAGATCCAGGGTCTTAGGGGCCCAGAATTGGAACTTCTGTCTATTAATTATTTTTATTGAGGGGCCCATGTGAGTCTTCTTGTTCCCAGCCCCCAGATTTCGGTCAACATATTTTTTTTGCATATTTAGGTCTCATATGACAGGTAAACTTAAAAGTGATCTTTTCAGACAAAGTGCAAATCATCATCGTTACATTTATTTACTATAGTGACAGAGTGAAGTACACAATACACAACCCTCACAGATACATTTGTCATAGTGTGATACAATATGTATCATTTATATTCAATATATTTACTTGATCGTGTTACCAAACAAATAAAAGGGTTCAAACAATTGCCTAGCAAATCCAGACTGATATTTGTACTTTTTACACTGATTGATGATAGCCTGGTCCCCACTTACTCAGCTGTGCCCCAGGACTGACCAAATGTGATCGTCCAAATCAGATTTCTCTCACCTTAGAGGTTAGTGCTTCACTCATTGATTCTGCAGATGTACACAATGTTTTTCAGCCACCCTCTGATAGTTAATTCCCTTTTTTTTTCTTTTTTTTTTTCAATACAGAACACCTGTCAATCCACCTGTGTCCACCGGTCAGTCACACCCATCTGAACTTGGGGTTATTCACTGGAGACCAGAATATTGAAGAAGTGTGTATTCTGGATTCTAGGCAACTCTGACAGTAGTGCATGTTAAGGAAAAGACACTCTGTCACTGTGCTCTCATGCTTAATAAAGACACCATCCAGAGTTCACATGCATAATCGTGCAGTGAATGAACATAATAGGCAGATAATATCCACATTTGTCACAATCTCTGATTTGTTGTTCTGGAATTTGTTTGAACATCTGAAATACTGTCTTTACTCTCACAGAGGAAATTAATTTGTGTCCCATTTATTTAAGAGTTGCTGTAGGGTCACGCATGACTTTGTTTGAAATTACATGAAATGCAGAGAATTTCTGGTCTAGGCCATTTCTAGGCCAAGTGGAGAAGAATTATTTCTCAAATCCAAAATGGTGGTTTTACTGTAATCTTTCCAACAGTGGATTGAATTACATAGAAACAAACAGTTCCACATGCTTATGCCAGCCTAACACAATGACATATCGATGCCTGTGTCAAGAAATCAAAACTTTACACACACACTGTTCCTGGTACAGCCATCTGTTTTATAATTTATTTTGTTCATTTTATTGCAATGACACTTGTACAATCTAAATTATTTTATTATGCTGAGCGTTCAGTACTCCACAGGACACAGTATCTACTTTATCTGACCTGCCTTGGATCACTGGCTTGTGACCAATGCCCTGGATGTCTATGCCCACCAAAACTTATTTGATGGAATTAAATTATGAATTATGAATTATTATTCATTCATACATATTTTTATATAGATTTTTTAAATATTGCACAATACTGCATTGTAGTTTTACAGTGCTGTTGCTTAATGATTATGTAAACTAAATCAAACAAGAAATCAGTGACAAAAAATGAATAGATCTGGTTCTATCCACATGCTCAAGGGTAGCGACCCTGATATATCAATGTTGTAATTAAAGCTACATTTCATGTCTCAGTGGCTTTCCCCATAATATTTACACTCCTGGAACTGCAGTTCAAGAGAATTCCCTCCAGTACATAATAAAGTCAGGAGGAGAATTCAAATAAACACGCACTCGGAGGTAACAGGTTTAAGATGTCACCATCCGACACTCATCCATCTTGTAGTCCGGTCTGTGTCACCTGCACAGCAAGAGGGCAGCAGAAAAATGCACGTGTTAGCTATAGTTCCAAGAGCACTCAGGGCTTGGCATGTGTAACTAAATTCATAAAGAAAAACGGCTGCCCCGGCTTCCCTCAAATGATCAAATGTGGAAATAATTAAGTCGACAGTAAATAAAGTGGAGATGAAGCAATAAACAAAGAGCAGCCTGACACAGATGCAGCAGATGAACATGGGGCTGTTTGAAGTGAAGCTGTCGAAAGAAGAACAAGTACAATACGTACACTGCAGCTACCGAACCATCTCACTTGCATATACTCTGTAACAGTGAACTAGAGCCATGCATGAGATTTATCTGTATTATGTAAAAACAAGCAGCAGAAGTACATGTATGCAGTGTGTGGGCCCCTGCTCCGGTGAGAGTTGTGTCTGGGGCTCCAGTTTCTGTCAATGGTCCAAAGACACGCAACCTCAGGTCACTGTGCAGTCCGTGTGTGTGTGCGAATCAAAGAATTGTAAATCTTTAGTTCAAATTTTCTACAAACAATTTAAAGATGTAAGTTTTCGGGTGAGTATCTTCTGCTTGTATCATTGGGAATGTTATCATGTTACCTGGGAATGTTCCATAGTTGGGCATTAAAAGTATCACTTGCTTGTCTGCACAGTAGATATGCTTAATGCCATACATCCAGGGATGTAGTGAGTGGCAGACTCTGCAGAAAAAGATACATAGTCCACCTTGAATGAGTCTACATTCATTAATTGTTCATTTTTGTTGCATGTTTTTCGCTTTCCTATCCCAGTAAACTTCTGACTTCAATTGCTTAACCATGTGGATCTTCTCATGTGGAATTTGTAAGTGTGTTTTTAGTGGGTTTCATCCAGGTCATCCCCCCCATGAACCTAAAATATGTACAAATGAATTCCCATTTAGGTACTGACTTTGACAGTTCAAATCCAGAGAACATATATAAGAGAAAGTCTACTCACATTAACTGTTTTTCTTTAACATACCATACATACACATTTCATGCACATTTTAATCTGTACATTTTGAACCTCAAAAGTCAAGCCAGCTGCAGAAAATGAATTATCTGTCATTCTGTTTTAAACACATTCATTAGTGCTACAACTTCAATTATTGGAGAAAAGACATCTAAAACATAAAATAATGAGCAGACTAAAATATTATTTCAAGATTACTCGATGATGTATGAGATAATGGTTGGAAGAGCTAGAGAATATTGTAGACTTCAAATGCCACTTTTTCACAGTTTAGATGGCCTTACACAAACACACACATTTGGTATAAAGGTGGTGGGTCCTCTGCACTGACCGTGATGTGGTGATAATGGCAGCCACATGTTGTAGACCTGTTCCACTGTACACATGCAGAGGCACGCTAGTGTTGGATTTTTATGCTTCTTGGGGACATGACATTGGTTTACATTCACTTTCTGGAGACTGACTCTAACATTAACCTAAATACTCTAACCTTACTCTATCTTATGTGGATCGTAATAATAAGTATTTAGTATGTCATGAAGCCAAACACCTGTCCACTTGACCATGCCATACAGCATACACTGCACTGGTGTTAGTATCTCATATACAAAGCAACAGTCTTCTTCTACATCATGAACAAATAGATTACGAACCTAACTGCTACTTTATATTGTACTGCTTATTTTATAGCAGAATTAGTAAGGGAATTTAATAATATGGAAACAAGATGGATTTTGCTCTAATCGCAGATGAGACTTGCATCACTAGCACAGATTTTTACAGTCTGCTGCCATGGCAGCTCAAACTGACTGACAGTGTCTGGAGTGTATGGATTCTTTGGATTACAACAAAAGATTTTTGGAAGTACCACATGTTTTTAGACTGCATGTGATTGAAAGAACTCTCATAAAACATAGGTTTTACAGGGACAGAAACGGATGGAATGTGGAAGGTATAACTATGTTATTTATTTTTAGCATATCTGTGGTTCATATTAATAATTCATGTTTTATACAGAAGAAAACTGGATTTAAGATTAAACCATGCAGCACACCTTTTATCCAAGCACATCTTTCAGTTTTGTTGCCAATTATTAAATGTTGTCCTTACCTCTAACAAAATGTAGCTAATAAATGATACAACCATATTATTTGCAATACAAGTTGCATTTAAGAAGCAATAACTGTCAGTAATCTCATCCAAACATCCTATTTCCAAAGACAAACATTACAATCAAAAACAGTTCCATCTTAACAGCATATGGGTTATGGAGCTTCGTACAGAGTAGTATTGATGTTCCTTCAGCTTTGACTGATGAGTTTACTCTGATGAGCTGGAGAAAGAGAAACAAAGAAACCTATCACGAATTCAGACGACCTGGATTTTGGTACCTCTGTCTATACACATGTGTTTGGGAGAAAAAGGTATCAATAATTCCCATCAATCATCCACTTCCTGCCTCAGTCAGCAGCTGGTCTGTAGGAGAGCAGTGAGATTCATTCATTACACACACTACATCATTACTGTCAACAGCTGCCAGCCAGGCCAGCCCAGTATCCAAATAACATCATTATCACAAGTATTCTTCAACAACGTGCCCCCTCTGTAGCCCCCCTGGCCCTTTGCTCCTCCAGGAAAATGACTGGACTCCTCTCCCCAGCCGCGAGATAGGCCCCCAAACACCTCCCTGCTCTTCACACTGCTGCTGTCACCTTTGACCTCTGGGGTGGTGTTGGGGAGAAGTCAGGCCCAGCGCCTGTCAGTGCATGGTCACTCTAGGGGCAAGAGTAATGAGTGAGAAGACTGCATTCAAGTGTGTTTGTGGTGTTAGAAGATGGTATTTTTGAGGCATGGCATGTAAACATCAAGCTATATATAACTGAGATTACTAATATGTATTGTGCAATGTGATTACCTCATTTGTAACTGGTGAATAAGTGTTATAGTTGATTAAAGCTGAAATTTGCTTGCAGCTCATAAATCATGTCTGGGCAGCCCATTTAAGGCATGCCCACACATTGAAGTTGATGGGTCTATTTACACAGAGTGGCTTATAAGGATGTATGTCGTTACCAGATAATGGCAATATTGATATTTTTAATATATATATATTTTGTTGTTGTTGTTGTTGTTGGTTAGGGTGAATTGAATGTGAAAGATCTGAAGATGTACTTTTTATAGCTAATAACAATGTGGAATTTTAAACTGTTCTTTACATTTTTTTATTGAAATATATTTATTGATTAGAGAGAGAGATACTTTATTGATCCTGAGGGAAATTAAAGTTTTGCTGCGTCAGCATTTACACTGTGCTTCTTAGTGGCCTTTGTGTCTCAGTCAAAAGTTTAACAGAAGGACTGCTCAGGGAGCATCAGCAGATCTGTGTCAGGACAGTCTGAGGAGAGGAAGAGGCAAAAGTATCCCTCCTCTGTGTCCTGCAGCCCGGGCAGTGTCCAGGGGGAACGAGGTGAACAC
Organism: Boleophthalmus pectinirostris; assembly: GCF_026225935.1. Lineage (NCBI taxonomy): Eukaryota > Metazoa > Chordata > Actinopteri > Gobiiformes > Gobiidae > Boleophthalmus > Boleophthalmus pectinirostris. The sequence goes on along the minus strand of NW_026571447.1, from coordinate 21,567,943 downwards.
AACAGGAAAGGCCTCACTCTTACTCCACTCTGTTGTCTTGGTCGGTGATGAAATGGTTCATTTCCTCAAAATATTTCCTCTGGAAGGTCTTCTGCCACATATGCTGCTGTCACATATGGTGTAAAAAGAATGTAGAATATCAATTGTCCATAGCTAGCTCCTTAACTAGACTCTCACCGTCTCCATGGATATGGAAAAAACGAACAAATAACACAATCCATGAGCCCCTTACTTGTGTTCTTTATAAAAATTACAATACCTCATCATTGGAGTAGGTTAAATTGTTACACATCTGTGTTTGTTAAACTGGCCATTGTCTCTGCCAAATGTCTACAGTCTTACACTACATAAATAAGAAATAAACAGTGACTGAAAAATATTATTCTGTCATTGGGGTAAATCAGTGCTTCTCAATTATTTTCTGTCATGCCCCCCCTAGGACGAATAAAACATCTCGCGCCCCCCCCCCCCCCCCCCCCCCCGCGTGACTATAGATAGTATCATTTGTCTATAAAATTGTTATAAGTGCACCTCTGCGTAACACTGCCACCTTATATGACGCCAACAATGCTCGCTGGTTTACTGAAGTAGCAGTCACAAAGCGGGATGATTGTCGGCAATATTCGGCACGTTTTCGCTGAAAAAACTCACGCGGCTTATCAGAGTGATTGGGGTGTAATGTATTTAAGTGACGCCTTAATTTATTGGGCTTCATGCTGTCCGCTGCCAACATTTTTAGACACAGTAACACACCGGTCTTTCCTCGTCTCCCACCGTAGTCACAGTGAAGCCAAGCGCTACATACGCTTCGTCATATTTCCACGTCTTAGCTTTCGGGAGATTTTTGTTTGTCTCTTTATCTCCGTCTCTCTCCGTCTGTCTTCTCATCCCTGTTAAATATTTTTTCATGGTGTCACTTGAGGGTCTGCTACACTTCGTGTCTACACTTCATACTCAAACTCTGTGCTGTGTGCAAAGCGCGCATGCTCAGTGCAAACAAAACTCCTACACCACCGAGCGAATGCTCCCTGCGCACACTCTGCCAATGAGAGCGCTCTGCCCCCTAATGTAGTGGAAGTGCAATTGCACTTTATTCTAAAGGCCCGTTCAGACCAAAGCGTCAAAGCGTCCAGTTTCTATGTAAAGTCGATGTGGACGCGCGACTAGAGCGTCCTGCGTTTTTGCGGCGCGTCTTCAGCGTTTTGGCGTCAGCGGCCAAGACGTCAGCGTCAAGAAGTTGAAAATGCTGAACTTTTCGCGTCAGACGCGCCGCGTCGACCAATCAGGGACGAGTATCCAGAGACGCAGCGACGTTATTATCAGGAAGAAAAACCCCAGAACCAGAACCACAAACATGAACGGAGAATAAATATATACGCCACAATCACCGAGCCGATCGCGAGGAATACACCAGGACCTGACCAGGACCAAACCAGGACTAGACCGGGACTAAACAAGGACTAGACCGAGACTAGACCGAGACTAAACAAGGACTAGACCGGGACTAGACCGTGATTAGACCAGGACCAGACCAGGACTAGACCGGGACCAGACCGGGACTAGACCGTGATTAGACCAGGACTAGACCGGGACTAGACCGTGATTAGACCAGGACCAGACCGGTATAGACCAGGACTAGACCGGGACTGATCCAGTGTCATTAGTGGAGTATAAATATAAACTCGCTCCAGTCGTGGACCCGATCTCCTCCGTTGATGTTTTATGTCATAAAAACACTAAAGTCTCTCAGTCTGGTCTGACATTGTTTCGGGAAAAATCCAGGACCGGGCTCTTGTTTCCAGGGCAACGGACGCGCGTCAAGTATTTTTGTCCCGTTGGTCCACGGCGTCAAAGACACGAGCGTCGGGGGCGTCTGAACTCAAATGCAAAGGCTCCAAATAGAGGCGACAAGGCGTTTTTTGACGCTTTGGTGTGAACGGCCCTTAAGACAGTAAAAAAAATCTAAATAAAAAAATAAAAAAGCATGTTCCCCGAGGTCAAACGCGCCCCCCTTGACGGAGCCTCGCGCCCCCCCAGGGGGGCCCGCCCCACTATTTGAGAAGCACTGGGGTAAATTAAGACTATAGGGCTATAACATTATAGCATTAACCAATGACTGCAAATGTGGGGTGTGATGTGGCTGGTCAGTTTCTTCCATAAATGGCAAATAGTGTTATCTGTAACCTTTATGCTTAACTCTTTACCTTGGTCCCTGTATTTTTCCTTTTTTCCACTATTTTGCTGTTTTGTATGAAAAGTACCTTACCTTACCTACCAGCGTACCTACCAGAGTTTTGTAATGAAATGTTCTGTATTAAATGCCGATCTCTGTTGCACTGCGGTACAGAGTCTGAAGCTGCCCTGGTTTGAGTCCAGACAAGTCCTTAAGAGTCTACGCAGGGTCAAGTGAGAGATAGAGCCTCCATACTCTGCCTCTCAGCTCTGGAGATAAGTTATTTGTGACACTGAGCTCATCTCTCCTCAAGAATGTGATGCTCAGACAAAAAGGATTATGCCTCAGTCTGTAGTTTGTGTGTGGTTGGCTTTACACGGGATTCAAATGTTCAGATCAAGTCACTCAATGTCACGAAATGTCTAGACCCTTTTTTGGAAAATGAATTCGCCTTGCACTGAGCCGAAACGGGCTTTGATTCTTTGGTATTTCAAAGTTGGCCAACCTGTTATTTTGATGGTAAGAGACATGCTTAATCCTAGCAGTTGGAGCTGTCTTGCCAAAATATGCCCAGATGTTATTGTTAACCAGCCTCACACTCAAACAACAGGCTATTGGTGCATTTACTTAAGGAGAGCGGATTTGTCCCTTGGCTTCGGGTGAGCTAGTAGTGACTCATCATATTGCCTTATTCAAGAATAATATCACTATTTTAAAAATTCTATAACACTATTGTGCCGAGATGTGTCTCAATTGAATATTTGAATTTAGAGTGAGTTGTGCTTTCAACTGACTCTGCATGAAAGAATAATTGAATCCTTGGGCCAGCTGACCCATATGGTTCCAACTTTCTTTCACTATCCAAAGAAATGTCTCTTCACAGTTTGGATGGGGGTGTTCCATACGGATGGCACTTTTGTACAGCGTGGCTAGCTGCTTTTATAGCTACCTGGCTCACACAATGAGTAGAGGTTGAAACTGTTTGTTTTTTGAGTTCTGTTTTTAACTTCATATATGGGATTTTAACTAACTAAGAACTGCTCAGTTCTAAAGGCTCAAGTAAGGGGTTATTGGATTGTGTTAAATGAATTGTTTGTTTTTCCTATATCCATGGAGACTGTGCAAGAGGCCAGCTAAGGCGCTCACTGAGGAGCTAACTATGAAAATTTGAGATGCTACAGGCTTTTAACACCATATGTGGCAGCAAATGTGGCAGGAGATCTTCCAGAGGAAATACTTTGAGGGAATGAACACAAGGGACTGTTGTTTTGTGTGAAAAGTTTGTTTTTCATGTATCCATGGGGACTATGCAAGACGCTAGCTAAGGAGCTAGCTACATCATATGTTACAGAAATTGTGGCAGAAGACCTTCCAGAGGAAACACATTGAGGGAATGGGCCATTAAATTGCTAACTGAAATAACCAGAGTGGAATCAGAGTGAGGCCTACTGCTGTGTTCACCTGGCTCCTGCTGGAGGTTGCTGTGATGCTACAGGACAAAAGAAAGGGACACTTTTGGCTTTTCCTCTCCTCAAACTGCCCTGACACCTGACACAGATCTGCTGACCTTACATTTGACTGAGATGCTATGTGTAAATGTTGCAGCAATAAAACTTGAATTTTCCTAAGGATCAATAAAGTATCTCTGTCAAATCTCAGAAATATGTGCATATTACATAATATGATACATGATATTATGATGACTCATTGTCAGTCTGCAGTAAAATCCTGTCCATCATTGCCTTACCTTTTCTTAATCTCACTGTGTATTGTTGAGTTACGTCATAGTTTATTTAGTGCATTCATCAGGGTATGTTCCAGGAGTAGACAGTATCCTAGGAATATTAGTTTTTGATCCACTGAGGTCATCGACCAACTTTAATAATCTGTCATTCATGTCCAAATCCAGATTCAGAACCATAAATCACAGTCACATGTTTGCAATGACAAGCAGATGCATTTGAAGGTCTAATGATTGGAGTAAATGCATCTTTCTAAATCCATAACAGACTTTAGTTACTATATCTCAAATTGAAGCATATGGAAATTGCAAGGGTACTTAAGGTTACTTTAGGGTAATATAAGAAAGAATATGGAGAGGAACAGTCACAATGTAATAAGAGTATTGATGAGGGTCGCACAGATATCACTTATCAATGCTCCTCTGTATATGAATTCCTAAATGCATCAATCATAACTAATATGTGACTGTTAAATAAAGATGAGAAGGCCAGCCATTTTCTGAGGTCACTGTTGGTGCTTTTTGATCTGTTTAGATTTCACTAGCCCAATATGGACTGTATAAAATGAAAATACATAGTTTACGGTAATTAATGATGTGTAAAGATAAACGGCTGTGGTATGTACTGCAGCGGTGTTTCTTAGTGCTTTGTGACCAGCTGAGGAAGTCACACAGGTCAAAGGTCAAAGCAATGGGAAAAGAAACCAGGTGATCAGTAACCTGGGGATTGTAAAGGAAAAAAAAAACATCACTATATGTTTGGATTTTTCTTTTTCTGATAAATTTTTAGACTATTTAACATGGTTTATGCAACCAGCTGTAGTAGTTATAGTTGTTATAGGAGTTTAAATAGAAGCCATAGTCCTACTTTTACACATTTTACACTTTGAAAAATGTTTATTGTCCTTTCACTTTTGCAGTCCAAACGTTTCTTCCACCTTTTGTTCGTACTCCTCTCCACCTCCTCCTGTTCCCCTCAAACCCCTATTCCTGGCTGTGGTGGTCTAAGGAGCCATAAAAAGGGAAACGCAGAGCTCTCAGCCATAACAGCAGAGCATCCCTCTGAAATCTTAGACGCCCATTAAGCTAATGGGGCACTCTGGCCTGGCTGCTGGAGTAAGGCAGTTTGTGCTATATGTCCCAGGACCACGTTCCTGTGTTTTGTAGTCAACATATCACAGTGACTCAGCCTGACTAACTAAGTGAACCTGCTTGAGAATATAAACACAACCAAACCCAGGTGTCAATAAAGTGTTTCAATTCAAACTATACAAAACATTGAAAAAGAAGGGTGTTCATCTTTTTTTTTTTTTCAATGTTGATCCTTTCAATTTATTAGCACTAGATTTAGTGTACAATATCTCATTAATACAAGAAGAAAAAGATAAACTAAAGTTTTTAGTAGAAATCTATGTGCATAGAAAACCTCAGAGAGTGCTCTCCAAGCCCAGTTAATTCTGCTTTGTACACAGGACTGCCCCTCCCACCTCCACTATAGCAACAATAGGGGTGTAGAGAAGTGTGATTCCTGTCTGCTCCCAGGATTTAGGTGTAAATTCCCATGTAACCCCAGGAGTCCGGATAGAGGGAGTAGCTGAGTCTGCCCCCTCCTCTCTTTGCAATCCTCAGGGGGTCTGGGGTAATGAAGATTGGACCACAGGATGTCCCATACAGAGATGTGTGTATATGAGTGTGGTGTGGGATTTGCACTCACACACGAGGGGCAGGATTCCAGGGCGGCTCTCCTCGTAACCTTTGGAGACACAGAGCTAACTAAGAGTCTGACATGATACGCCCACATATGCACACAATACCGCTGACATCTTTGTGTTTGCTATAATATATGGTATCTTGTGTTTTCTTGGCAGTTTTTTTTTCTATTTTCCCAAAATACCTGAAAAATAATAATAATAATATAGACAATTATGCTCTATAGGAGGTTAATGATAATTTAGAGCTTGCAGTAGATTCCCTCCAACCTGACACACATCAATATTATGTAAAGGTAAGGTCTCCAGGGTGGGCTGCAAACTGCATTAATGACCATGCTCCCACAAGTGTTTACTAGACCAGTGAACTCGCCTGAAGCTAGCTCCATCATGCTTTTCTCAGTGGTAGTCGGACATATTGTCTGTCTCCCCACGACGCTACTGACTGTGATAGTTACATAGTATCTTGGACACCTCTTCAGACAGTACTTCACATAGGAGCCCTACAGCTAACAGGGCAACCACACAGGAACAAGAGCTTTAATAGTAATTTAAGCTTAGTGTCTGCTTCTCCAATAGACAAGATATTATTTCAAGTTAAACATAAATGTATTGTGTTGCTTATTGATGGATGGGGTTGCTCAAATGTGTGAATGAAACAAAACACAACTTCAGGTATGTTTTTGAGGAGATAACAGTATTATAACATCTCATAAAGCCCACAAGAGTACATTCTGCGTATTATAGAACCTTTAAATATTACAACTATACGCACACAAGATCCATTATTATGTAAAATACCATGTGGAAAATGTTACAAGTGACAATATGTAAGAGAAAAGAAAGAAAAGAAAGAGAGAGTTACTGTTGAAGCCTAAATGCTGGTATGATCTTTGTGACATGAGGGTGAAGGATGAAGACCGGAGCGGCCTGTATCTTTGAGATAGATTTCCTCATTGTGGGGGAGGCCTTGTGCAAACTACTCTTCCTCAGATAAGTAAGCTACATTTGAAAGTCATATAGCATTATGTAGAGCTTATGGTCTCTACGTGGGTAGTCCTGTAGAAAGCTTTGTGGTTGGAAGTTTTGGTGGTGAGGGTGTTTTTGGTGAAGTATTTGTATCAGTGACAAAAATGGCTACAAAAAGCTGCACTAAAAGAGTATAATACACAGAGCTCAAGAAAAGGTGAATGAATATGGACAGCAGTCAATAACAGTCAACATTTGGAAGGGAGAAGTTTGAGCCTCTCCGTGATGAGACCAGGTGAGATGTATCAGCTTTTAGGAGCTTTTGCTATGTCAATCTCATGAATATGGTTTCTGCTCAAACTTGTGTTCTTTGTTGTGATAATGGAGTAAACCTTGTGTATAAGACAATGTTGTATGAACTTTTTTCCTTCTAAAAGCAGAGCGTGTCTCCCAGCCCATCGCCTTTCTCACCTCATTAATACTCTTCCCAAAGGTACAGCGTCTCACAGCAGGTAAATAAACCATGTGGTTTTAGGACCGGGTCATAAATAACCCCTGGATGACAGATAAGACAGGGGGTCCACGGTGGGGGAAATGAGAAGTAATTTTTATGTGAGGGATTGGAAAGAGCTTATTTCCCTTGTGCTGAAATGTCTCTCTTGTGGACTCAACTTAACTGTTATTAAAAAACTTAACATATTTAAGCTTCTGGTCAGCTCTGTATTGGTCAATTCTGTATGTGGCGTGAACAAAAAACACATATACTCAAAGAAAACATGGTGTAACTAAATCTGTTGGAAAGCACTCAGCTGCAAGAAATGGAGAAACTCTTCATTAAACTGACTCTAGTTGTGACATTAGGTCTGAACATGTCCATGCTGCAGAAAGAGTAACTCTCTGCTTTGTGTTTTAATTAAATTTTTTATTTTTTTTGCAAAATACAAATTCAACTGTAGCTAGTGCATCATCACTCTCTGTATGGTCTATTCCATATGAATGATATGTAAAATATGCATTTTGTCTTGTAACCTCAGCACTCTCCATATATACAGTGGTAAGACATTGCCCCAAACCTCTCTGTGGTTTTGGAGCAGAGTGTGCTCCGCTGGGGTCTCTCCACATCACTGCAGTTTGACATAACATGGCAGCTCTGAGCAGAGCGATGCCAGCTGCAGCCTCAGCCCATTGACTTCAGTGTGTTTTCCCCTGAGTCATCATCACACTGCTCAGGTGCACCTGACCCTCCTCTCATCTCACTCTTTCTGCTTCACATCTGACAAAAGTCACCTCAAAGACAAAACAAACACACTTTTCTTGCAGCTCTGCCAGTTGTTTGTTAGAAACCTTGAATAGGGTATTTGTCATGAAACTGAACATGTTTCGCATGCCAGGTTTTGATGCTGTTATACTGACACATGTTCCCACACTTTACAGATTTTATCTTTGTGTACTGCCTTACCCCATACAGTGATCTGTCTTCACACATGCTAATCCTGGGTCAGTGAAGTACTGCAGTGAAAAGTCTGCAGGTCCAGGGTGCACTCATATGTTTATATATGTCTTTATATAGATTAGTATGTTCAGGATAGATGTGTACTGTGAACAAAGCAAAACCAGACTTGTCCATGTTCATTTTGCAAACCCCAGTCGTGTAACTTTCTCCCACTTCCTTCTCCTCCCACTCCAATGATTTCGCTCTCTACTTTCTCTTTTTCCTTAAAAAAAAAAAAAAAAAAAAAAACTTTTTTAAACAAGTGGTTCTCTCACAGCGCCAACATCAACATCTAATAAAGCCCAAAGATAAACAGGGACTGGGCTCTACGGCAGAGTGGATTTCATCCCCAGGGAGCACCGCCAACTCCTGTCCATCTGCTCAAACGCAAACCTGCTGTTTTTACCACCAAAAAAGAGAAATATATCAAAACAATGTCGTCAGACCTGCATATAGCTCCATACAAATATGACCAGAACTGTAACATCTGGTCTTATTTGCTGATCTTCCACAATGAAGGCCACTGTAAAAAACATAAATAGCAATAATATGCATAAAAAATTATAATAATAAATAACACTTAATCTTATTTATTTAAACATATATCTAGTCAACAAATAGTTTGACCTTAAATTTACCAAAACAATAACTCCCATGATAATGTGTCCATTATACTTTCAGTCTTTATGAGACATACATTACTTGCAATGCAGATCACTGTGAATATTGGAAAATAGTTTGTAGATGTACAATGTGTGTAGATGAAAATGTTAGTTTGAAAAGAAAAACAACTTGGTAACAGTAACTCCAAAGCAGTCAGCAACTGGAACAGCTTTGTGGCTACAGTAAAACAGTCACATGTGTTCACTCTAATGCGCTGATAACCTTTTTCCTCCATTTGTGCTCTCAGAAACCTGAGTGCAACAGGTCACAGATCCATACAACAGTTCTGAACAGGTTACTGTCCATAAATAGCATGGTAAGGCATATTAAATGAGACTGTTTAGATTTAATTCATGTCTAGTCAATGAGCCCCATACAACACTACATTACTTAACAATATTAATCATTCTAGTGCAAAGATGAACAAACAAAATGTGTATTGTGTATAGAATAGAGCACCTGTTGCGTCCCTAACAGTCACTATTCTGGCCAATGACTGTACAAAGGTTTAGTTAAGTTTGAGTGCACATTATCCAGTCTCCCGCAAACCTGTGGCTGCTTGGTGCCAGCTGCAGATGTTTGGCCACTGTCCCTTCAGAGAGTCTGGAGTCTGTTAAGATAAACACACACAGTTCACACAGGACAGCGGTCCACTGATGTCTGATGGACGAAAAGTGATACCCCTGTTATACTTGGAAAATGTCAGAAATGTACAAACACACTGTGATCATTAAGATGTTTCCGGATTTATTCCGACGTATGTGGTGAATGTTCAGTTGTTACAAGAGTAACAAAGGAACAACATATGGCATCATCAGTTTGTGATGAAATTAAGACCTAATGTACACAAATAAGTGCTGTGATACTTGTGTGACAGCCCCAAGCCAGGATAAGGAGATGATTAACTGAATGACATCCAAGCTACCTATTATTTGGACTTATTCGTTCTTTGTGTTTTTTTCTTTTTGTTTTGTTTTGTTTTGTTTTTTTTGGCTGTAATGGTTTATATGGCATAAATGCACGGCAAGTGAGTCTTCAAGTGTGTGTGTGGCGTTTCTCAATGGTATAAGTGTCTGACTTACACATTTCTGTCAGTCTCCCCTAAAATAGATCTAATATCTCACTATAAAGGCCTGATTACAGCACAACCAAGATCAAGGAAAATAGGAGAGACAGGTTATAGCCAAAAGATGATACCAACACAAAATTCAATTGGTGGTTCAGATTTGTATGTGGCTCGGTGAGCTAATGTTTTTAATGAAAGGCAGCTGAGTTGGGCTGATAATAGTTTGACTGAGGCACAGACGTGCAGCAGCTGCCATACACCAGACTGTACAGGAGGCTGCACTGTAGCCCTGGGACACAGCAGCCACAAAACACTTGTTCTGCTCTTTTCATTCAATCGCCATCAAAGAGACGTTTTATTCTGCACATCTGATAAGCCTTTGTCTTTCCTGGAATAAAGTGGCGCTGAAGGGTTGTCTACAAATGACAATGTTAGTGGTTCAAATACAGACATGCTTTGACTTGGTCAATGTAAAATCTCTGGTCTGCACTTTATAATACATAGGTTTTACTAAGACAAGAAATTGCATTATTTTTAATTTTCAGTCATGAATTGCATTTTCTTTTTCCTTTTAAAACACTTTACTACTACCACCAATACAACCTCATTCGTATTGTGTCTATAAAACCAAAACATGAAGATTAGAGGATTTTTTAGATTTGAACTGGTTATCTATATATCTATATATCTATATATCTATATCTATATCTATATCTATATATTTTTTACTTAAAACTTAATAATAATTAAAAAAAAATAGTTTGAATTTCATATAGTTTGAAATTCTGATTCAGCTAGTGACCTCCAGATTTAAGTAGCTTTTCTGTATTGCATCTCATTACTTTCCTCTTTCTCATTGGCCTTCTCTGTGTGAAGTGTATTGTTGTCCTGAACACACGCAGAGCCAGTGTCTGTAAAACCCCATGCCCAATTCAAACTCTGCAGCACCTTCCACTGTTCTCCTGATCTAATTAAAGCTGCACACAGAGGGTCCAGGCCCTGGAAACTGCTCTGTGGGGTCCCGGGCCAGCCCTTCGTGGGCAGATTAGAAACAGAGCCTCCATGTGGCTTTGTGAATGTGCAGGGAGAGCAGACTCAGATACTAGGTCACTGAGAGGAGGTGGGTTTGAGGAGGTGGGTCATATAACATAAAGTGGGAATGTCAAGGGCAAACCTGCGTCTTAAGTGTATATGATAAAAGAACAACAAAACCATCTAAATGGCTGTGAATATTATGTACAAGGACATTTATTCCATATTGTATAAAAATGTAATTGTTCCACATAAATACAGAATAGAATTATATTTATCCCCCATTTGTATCATTTTGTCTGAAACATCTGCTGCTCACTCAGTTGGTCATTCAGCTAAGGCCAAACCTCATCAAAAACAGAATGGCAATGAGATTCCTAATGGGAAAGTTTATCTTCTGTGTCAATAGATGGTCAATAGATAAGTGATTACTCTCTACTGTTTGTAAATGTTGCTGTGTGATTTGAATAATTACAATTCTTGTTGACTGGAGTTGATACAAATGTTACATGACAGTCTCTTAAACTTCTTCTCAACCAAAATTCTTGTCCACTGTAAACCACAAGAGTTTTCCTATCAGCCTACAGCTGTGTAAATATACATGTGTTAAATGAACCACAAACTGAGAGCCCTGCATAAGGGCATGTGCTATACAAACAAACAAACAGCTCTCTAACCCCATAACCTGGTGTTGTGTTATGGTGAGATAGTCGTTACACACGCACACATGCACACATACATACACACGCACGCACACACACACACACGCACACACACACGCACGCACGCACACACACACACACACACGCACACACGCACACACACGCACACACACACACACACACACACACACACACACACACACACACACACACACACACACACACACACACACACACACACTGGGGCTGAGGTGTAACCAGATCAGGCATAGCAGTGGTTTCTGTGGTCGTGTTTCCTCAGCCCATTACCTGTCCAAACAACAGCTCTGTATTAGACTCATAGCGCTCATTAGACTGTCAGAAAATATGCACCAAAAGCAATGCTTAGATCCAGGCCCCATACATGTTCGTTTGTTGTAAGGCACTATTTCTATATTTTTAAAGTTTTCTTGTCTAAATTATGGAAAAGTTGACTTTATTCAGGACAGTGTATGTAGTTTACTGTGACTAGAGTGTTTGTTATTGGGCCAAATTGTGAATTATAAAAACCGAAACGCCAAGAGGAAGATAAACAATAATAAAAACACATGTTGCAGTTTACAGTTTTTGATGGATGACATTGAGGATTTGTTGTGCCAAGTCTGGCTAGTTTCACCCTACCAGTATCCACTGTTCTTTTAGCATCCTTTCCTTTTAGCTGCTCATCTGTAAGATTCCTCAAAAGGAATTATTCAGGCTTTGTGAAGTAAAACTGAGATTATAACCTATTATGAATAGCTTTTGTGAATAATGCCTATATGTCTCAACTTACTGCGACCTCCCATACGCCTTTGATATCACCAGACATGTAATAGTGCAATTTGTTTTGGTTTTGGGCTCTGGTCCACGCTACATCTTCCTTAAAAGCAACTCAGATAACTGATATTTTTTGTTGTAGAGGGAGTGGGACATTTGTTAGGGGGCTTTTAGCGTTATTGCCCTCTACTGGACACACAGACTTTAGGTCTACTCTATAGTCCCCTCCAACTGGCCTCTATAATTATTTTCACCAAACATGAGTACATTGTGTAATCGATAAACACTTTTTAAGCAAGTAGTTAAAAAGTAAAAAGTATTCAAATATGCTTGATCATATGAAGGTGAAAATCTTACTCTTTACACCAAGGACCCATTCTCCCCTAGATCTAGAATGTTCCACAGTATAGATTAAACTTGTCTATCACGAGGGAGACAAGCAGGTTACAGGACTTCACTACATTACAATTCAGATCTGTGGACTTTTTGAGGAATAGAAACACACGTAATGAATAAATGCCACTGAACATTCCAGGGAAAGCAATAACACTCCATGGGAACAAGCAGGTAGCAGACCCTCCAGCACCTTTAAACTCTTCAATTACCTGGTTCCATTTTAGATATAGACTTAATTGCAGTGTTGGAACGCAACGAAGTAAAAGTAGTAAAGTACTATGAGTACAAGTTTTAGTTATCTGTTCATACATTTTTTATTTGGATACTTTTTACTTTTACTTCACTATATTTGAGAGCAGGTATCTGTACTTTCTACTCCACAGTATTTTAGGACTTTGAAAAAGTTTTTTTTTTTTTTTTTTTTGTTTGTTTTTTTGGAGCCTGCTGAAAAGGCTGAGAGTTTATTTTTAACACATTCATAATTTGAGCAAACAAAAATATACAAATAAAAACAGATAGGAAAGAAAATTAATTCAGTTATTTGTACTGAACAATACAGCACAAATCTTTATAAAAAACACTACATTTGAAGCTTTACTAGATCTCAGATCTCTGTGTGAAATACTTTAATACATTTTTAATCTGGTACTTTAATACTTTCACTTAAGAAGATTTTTTCATGTGATTCTTTTACTTAAACCAAAATCGAGTACCTCTGCCACCACAGCTTAATTGTGGTCTAATTTACATGACACAGCACATTTGTATTTCCCAGAGGCCATCCAGCATGGAGCAGAGGCACAGCAGATCAATCCTGTGCTGGCCAATTATCCCTGACAGTGGGATTGAGAGCGCTGCCTCCTGTGTGTGATACAGGGTCCCTCTGGAGCTCTGGGTTGATAGCGCTGAGGTCCGATAGGCCAGAGCGTGCAGAGTAGTCGTGTGCAGAAGCATTTGTTTACACTCTACATGCAAGTCTGTGTGCAGGCTCTGTGTTATCTGAGGCCTGCTGGTTCACTGGTCTAAGACATGTAATACCCTGAAAAGCAACAGGTGGATTACATTACAATACAATACAACAATTTATCACAATGATTTTTCCTTCTAACATGAACTATTTTTGCTGTAATTTGATTAATGCACTTTTGGGTGGAGGGTGGGACACTTGCTTGTGTTCATGGAGATTTTATTGGTTTGCCTAAGGGATTGTGACGTCACCTATAGCATTCCACTCAAATGAAGCTCACGATGCAGTTATAGGAGCAAATATGGAGCGAGTTCAGTATTATGAATAGGAATTTATTTCTGGACAAAATAACAAAATAAAAACACCAGTATCATGTAGAAAGGATTAATATGAACATTTTAGGACCAAAATTATAAGGCTCACTGAAGCAGATAGAGAGAGGAGGGAGATCGAGCTGGTCACGCCCCCACAAACACTTCATATTTGGAAGGCATTGGCTTGCGGTTTAGCCATGCTCATTTATATATACAGTCTATGCAGTATACCCTACTAGTATATCCACAGAGACAACATTCAGGTGACACCATCAGGCCAAGTTACAGGGCAGATCTATGGACGGGCAACTCCACTCATTACATTGAATAAATGCATGTTAGATATACAGTATTTAATGCCAAACTGTGATACATTTCATGTCAACACAAGCAGGTGGTATACTTCTCTCCAGGAAACATACAGTGCACTTTTAAATGTATTCCCATATGGTGTCCAATTTTTTTGTTTAGGTTTTTTTTTCTATTACTCTTAATGTAACACTAACAGAGTGTACAGGTAAGCTCTAATAACAAAGCAAGCCAGTCAGTGAGTGGGTCCAACAACCATTAGGCATCTTTTATTTATCAGTTTAATAAAACAAATTTAAGATTGATTGATTAGTATGGAGTAGATTGGGATGCTGTGGGTTCCACAAGCCAGCAGATCTGTCATCAGGTGCTGGGTCCAGTGAGGCAGGAGGAGTTGAGACGGAAGCAGGGCGAGTCCAAGTCCAGTGGTGAGGCTCCACCATAAAATGGGCATGAAGAGAACATGTTACTGGTGAAAAAGAAACAAGATAAACACAAAGAAAACTATTTCCACAACCGAAAACAAGTGCCACCACAACCATTAACCATAAATAAGGTCACCCTCTAAAGTGAGCCCTTTCCAGACCCAGCACCCAACACCAACTGTAGAGCTACAATGTGAATTCATTTTTTTCAAACTCAAATCTATAATAAACAGAGTGCAGTTAATATCATTCTGAAAAACACAATTAGTTATACAATAAGATTAAAGTTAAAAGCATAATTTCACAATCTGGACTGTTAGGACTCTTTAAAATGATACTTACAAAAATACAAATTTGTCTTTTGACAAGATTAGTGGACAAAGTCAGTATAGAAACATATACAGAACAGATTTCCTTGGCTCACCAAAAATTAAAATGTCTTAGACCTGCTCAGAAAGAGGAAGTGAGCCTGTGCACCTCTGACCTTTATGGTCTCTGTCATGTGACACATGTGTCACATGATCAAGTACCCTGCCATATAAATACTAAATTACTTAGGCCTGGTATTTATAGCTTTAACTTCTGGGAGGTGGTGTCTTGTGGAAGTCTGAGAATCAAATTAATTCATGGCCCAGGAGACTTTATTATAATTAGCTCCAGAATAAAAGGTATGTATTATATTTTCAGACAAAAGTAAAATAGTTCTGAGATGGGTCTACACTGTGAACCTATGAAAAAGTGTCTCTCAGACCAGTGCTGCCTCTGATGTAATGAGGCTATTGATTGCACCAACACATGCTGATGAAGGATCAATGGACAGGACGCTATACAGTGACATCTGTTAACAATGCAGCATGATTAAAATTATATGTGGTTTGGAAATAAGCTCTCTCACAAATCACTGTGGAAGAAACTGGAACACAGTCATACATAGAGAGCATCATGTTAACACAGCAAGATAAATTACTTTTCTGTTACCTTAAACTTTCCAGGAATTCCAAATTTGGATCGTTATGAACGAAATTTGAGGTTCATGTTTCAATAAGCCTCACTGTTGTCACATCACTGTCAGGTTAACATCAGTAGAGTTTAATTCATGTTACTGACTACATTCCTGTTTTGCTTGTTGGTTTCCTTTGGTTTATTGCCGGGTGTTTAAACTTTCTTCATCAGTAGTTTCATACAGAAGCATAAACGACAATAGCTATTGACTGGTGGTCATTACTGTTGGTTTGTATTGTGGTCATTTTTGTTATATGCACATATAACAGCATGTTGAACCTGTGGGTCAGTGGATCTGACCGCTCAACCGAGGATGCTTATGTCTAGAGTGGGATTCAAACCGTCAAACTTCTGATTAGTGGACACTCACCAACTGAGCTACTGTCACCCGGATTAAAGGGACAGTCCGGAATTTTGGACATAGGACCTCATTTCCTAGTGAGCCAGAGTGTTGGAGACATGTGGAGTCCTTGTATTTGCAGAGGTCGCTGGTGCTAGGCTACCGCATGTCAATGGCCATAGTTAGCCTGCCACTAAAAACAGTCTTACCCATGCCATGAAACACCCGAAGCAAATCTATTATTACGCCAGACTATTGATGTAAATGTCTGTGTTGATAGAATAATGTTTGATATAAAACTAACCTTGCATTGCATGAATCGTCGCATGCTGAAGGACTATTTTTTCAGCAGCAGTGGAATTTTACTCTGCCGGTAAGACAGGTCGTAGGTGATATCAGTCCTCTGCTGCCAACTCGCTGCTGCTGCTCAGACATAAATCCTTCAAATGCAAGGTTGGTTTTTCTTCTAAAATGATTCTGTTGACACAGACATTCATATCAACAGTCTGGCGTTATAATTATTTTGCACCATGGAGGGGGTAAGACTGTTTTTAGTGGCAGGCTAACAGTGGCCATTGACATGTGCTAGCCTAGCACCACTGACCTCTGTAAATACAAAGACTGGATGGAATATTTAAAAAAGTGTCTCCACACATCTCGAACACTCTGGCTCACTAGGAAATGAGTTCCAATGTCCAAAATTCTGGATTGTCCCTTTAAGGGATACTTCCCTGTAGCAAATGGCAACACAGAATTCAACTGATCCTAAATCAATCAGTTATTTTGTGTAAAACAAAATAAATGATTGAGTGACAAATTAAACTCAACAAATATTTGAAAATGTAATCCCATGACTATCGCCATATGATTTTGAAAACTGAAGAAAGAATGTAGGCTGCACAGTATAACATGTCATTGCCAGATGCTCTGTATGTGACTTAAGTGGTAGGCCTATTTCTGGTGAGTGATACACGAGTACAGTTTATGTTTAAAATTCATGGCTGAACCTTTGTAAAGCTAATTGATTTATTGCAGAAATCCATCTTGACAGTTTAATCCCAGGATGTATAGTTTATAGTGGAATGACAATGATAGTCTTTCACCATTATTAAGCACACGCATGACCTATATGGATCTTTAAGGAAGTACAGTCTTCAGATGAAACTATGGACAAATTCACCTTCTCACAAGCATCCAGAATACCTCTGAACCTCATCCAAATACATTTTCTAACTCTGCTAATGATTTTAATGGAAAGGAAAAACAAACAGGTTTCTCTGTGTCCGCATGTCGGCATGATGCACATTTGGCTGCAATTTAAAGCTATTAATACTTCATTTTCATAATTGTGGGGTCATCTCAGGGGTGTCTGGATATTTCCCCAGCAGCTGCAGCAGGAGTTTAGTCTGGCTCAGACCGTAATCAAAGCTCAAAGTCTGGTTAGAGTTACATGCTCAAATCAAAGGTGAGTTTTGGCACTTGGTTGTGTTATAGCTCACATTGTGGACAGAAGAGAAAGGAGGAGCAGAAATAGCTACAATATTTTCCCAATGCTGTAAAAGGATACTATTTTTTTACTGTGATGTTATTTGAGTAGTTAACAGTTTTGCCTCACTGCAAGAAGAGGCCATGTTTGAGTTTGCATGTTCTCCATGTATCTGTTTTTGGATCTTAACTTCCTCCATTGACCTAAACATGCATAATAGTGTTTGGGTTTATGTCATTACACCTCATAAAATTTTTTGTTAGCCTAATGTTAAACCAACAGACATTTTAACATGCTAAACTAAACTTGGCATTCATTCAAAAATATTCTGACTTTATAGTATTATAGATCTATTTGCCAGAGAAAGAGATACTTTGTTCAAGTTTTGCTGCAGCAACATTTGTGTCTCAGTCAAAGGTCTCAGTGCAGTTTAACAGGAGGACTGGTCAGGTAGGATCAGCAGATCCTGTGTCAGGGCAATTTGAGGAGAGGAAGTCAAAAGTATCCCTAATCTGTGTCCTACAGCCCGGGCATCACAGCAGTGTCCAGTGGGAGGCAGGTGAACATGACATGAAAAGCCTTATTTTTCTTCTATTTCGGTTGGCCATGAAATGGTTCATTCCTCATTCCTCACTCAAAGTGTTTCTTCTAGAAGGTCTCGGAGTATTTCCTCTGCCACATTTGCTCCCACATATGGTATAAAAAAGCCTGAAGCATCTCAAATGTCCATAGTTCCTTAGCTATCGCCATAGCTAGCCTCTTGCACAGTCTCCATGGATATGGGAAAAACAAACGGCTCATTTCACACAATTCAATTCAACAATCCCTTACTTCTATCATTTGAACTGCACATGCGGCACTTCTTAGCTAAAATTCCATCATATAATGTTAAAAAGTGAACTAAAAAAAACCCAAAACAAAACAAAACAAAAAACCCAAAGTTTCAAAAACTGCTCAGTGTATGAGTCAGGTAGCCACAAAAGCAGCCAGCCACTCTGTTGCCATGGTACAAACAACCAGTAGTGATCAAGCAGCTCAACGTTTTTTCACAGCTCTTTTGTTTATTTCTTTGTATTTTTTTGACTGATGGTTTTCTATTGATATTTCACCCTCAAACATGGCAGATTTTGCCAATGACATTAACCTCCTGACAATAAGCATAACCCAAGATCTGGAGAAGATTTTTCTGCCTGTCAGGTTGCTTCATCTGCAGTGAAGGATCATACATTCATTATAGTGGACAAATTTCCTTACAGGGTTGTATAAAGCATGTCTTAACATTAACATGGCTAGTTGGTTGCAACATACTCAATTCACTCTCACATTCATTCAGCTGGGGAAAGAAACCAATAAATTATACAAAATACAGTTGGTGCTTGAAACGGACAAAATGATGGGAGGGATGAGATGGTCATTATGCATAGAAATGGACATAAAGCTACTTGAAATGGGCTTTTAAACCAAGTCAATTTACCACTCAGCACTCCTCTCCATCTTGTCCATATGGGATTGTTAACCTTCAACAGTGTTGGTTTGGTGGATCATCTGTCTGTCCACTGCTGTCCAATTACATTTTACCCACAGGATGCAGAGTGGGTAGACAGGTCTCTCACAGTTTGCAGCTCTGTGTTTTTATGTTCATTCAACCATCACACACGAACAGGGTATGCCTATGCACAGGCAAAACATCAAAATAAGCATGAAGCCACTGCATCCAGCCTCAGCACCACAACTAACACACAACGGAGATTTGGGTTGAGTCTGTGGCCATCAACGCCTTTTCACTTCTCCTCAGAAGCTGCATGGTCATCCTCCTCTTGGGTACAAAACCCATGTAAACATTTAGAAAAATGTCACTTGATCATGTGACAAGTGGGAGATGTGAAAGCAGTGGTTAAATGAAACAGGTCTACAGTGGTCAGCATTGCCAACATTGGGTCATGTACAGGATAGGCTGCATATATAAATGGCTAACCCACTAGCCAACTTGTTCCAAATAGTAAGTGTCTATGGGGGCGCTGCCAGCTTCACTCTGTTTCCAATGGACTTTACAGTGAACATTTGTTTTACTCTCTGATACAATGAGCCTCATCATTTTGGTTTTAAAATGTTTTTATTAACCTGCTTTATACGATCCTAGTGTTTTTATTTTGCTCTTTTGTCCATTAGTAAATTCCTATTCATAATAATGAACTAGCTCCAGATTCACTCCTCTTGAGCTTCATTTGTTTGGAGTTGAACACTGTGGGTGACTTCACACTTCTTTAGTCCACTTTTTTATACAATCTGTGATGTAGAGTCAATTTCTAATCATGCAATGCAGCTGCCATCATAAGTAAATGTTACAAGGGTCATGCAAAAACCTCAATAGGAAAATATGGAAATTTGTTATTGTTTTACTATCCCAATTAGGTCAATGGGGAGAGGTCTGTTTGGTTGTTTGATATAGTTTTTATTGCTAGATTATATGGTCAGAAAATACACTGAAATAAAATAGAGTCAGGGTCCTCAATGCCTCCGCACTTTTTGACTAGATAAAATGCTTTTGTAAAATATATTTATATACATTTACCTCACTAAGATTGACTAAATAAACGAACACTGCTTTTCCTATGTAGACTTAAGCCATATATGTGCACAGGTTGCAGTTACAGAGCATCACAGTTTTTTTCATTGTGTAAAATCCTTTCTGAGCACCTGTTTATTACTGTCATTAGGCCCCTATCTGAACATGAGGCATCTGGCAAAACTTAATACCGCACGCCAGCTACTGCGATGGCAAGTAACCATAAAACCACACATGTTGTAGTTAATATCGAGCTCACGCTTCACCATCAAAGGCTGATTAAGGACTTCAATGGTCTCCATCACAGAAGCACAGAAACAGTCATTTATCTATAAACAGTTAGCTTTGGACTGTTGTGGTCACAGCAGTGTTGAGCTGTTTAATGTGGTCAACACTACTGAGAACCACCGTGTTATTGAGAGCAGTTTAAGGTAGTAATGTATCTATAAAGGTAGTTATGGTAAGATTAAGTGTGAGTGTACATTTTGAAAAATAAATGCATGCTTTGCACTTGTAGTACAATGGCACATATAGAAATGAAGACATATAGACATGAAGTCTATAGAAATATACATATATTGAATTATAAACCCCTCAGCAAAAGAAGTAGCAATAGTGCAAATTTCATTCTTAAATCTTAAAGGTTAAGGTTTATAACTCAAACTATAAAATATAAAGTAACAGTTGGTTAAATGGACATAGGTTTTATTTGAAATATTGTTGTATGCAGTGATATGGCTTTGAGGATCATCTCATACAGTTTCTTAATAGTGTATTTGGATATTTGAGGAATCCATGCCTAGACATAGAATGGATTCATTGTTGCATGAAGATATTTTCTAACATATTCTCTTCTTATAAGTGACAAAGAAAAACCTGAAACCTGAAAATAAACTAAACCAGAATAAAGGGCCAGAGAGGGAAACAATCAGTGTCTGTAGGAGCTATAGCTTAAAATACACAAAACATCTGCTACACATTTTGTGGATTAAATAGAAATTAATCTACTATAATAGCTGTCTGGTGTTGTGCCAGGTTTTGCGTCCCCTGCTTTATGGTTCTTAATAATTTACCCCAGGCCTCTGCAGTGGGCTATAGAATCAAAGGGAAAAGATCTGGGCAAAATATTTACTAATAAAAGTACATGGAGGAGTTTTTCCCCCTACAGTTTTTCTTCCTTTAAGTTGCTTGACTTGAAGTGCAAATGCGTTCGTGCCTGGTAAGAGGTCCATTTAAGTGTGAATATACTGTTGCATACCAGTGCTGTATGATAAGAAACATGATAAGGCATTATGCTCTTATGGAAATATAAGTCATGCATAAAAACGCACGCTTCCAGCCCTGCTGGCAAGATTTACTGATACCCCAGTATTTATGCTAAGTGACTGCATTTAAGTCCAGCTTTTTATGATAATAGAAACCAAAGCACTTGTGCGTTTGGCCAGCACCTGTTGACTTGTTATTAAAACATTCTGATTTACTCTTACAGTTTTGTTTGATTTTTTTATACTTAACCCTATTACTCGTATATCAAAACAGTTATTGCACCGATAAATGCAAGAACAGTATGTCATTAGAGAACAAAGAAACTTTAAGAATCCTTGTATAATAACATAAAAAAAAAAATTAAAAAAAAACTGTTAAAAAACAAACAAACAAAAAGTTTTACTCGACGTTAAAATGTATCTTAATTTGAGACTTTTTGTAATACTTGGATTTAATTTACTTAAATTTGGAGGAAGCAATTTAGAAGTTATTTCATAGATACAGCCACCTCAGAAATGTGGAATTTGGAGGTGATTAAGAAGCCATTTGCCTCAGCACATTCTTGGGGCTGGTCTTTAGCAGTGCTGGTGGAGGCCTAAACGCAGCGATCAAAAGCTCTTCATACACCATTAACCACAAAGTGCTGCCATAACCACAGAGTTTGCCAAGTCTCACACCATTCATGGATTTTTGCATTCATCCAGAAATAATGCTTTCAGTTCAGATTCAAAAAGGCAATCTTTCAAGTATGTGATAACACACAACCAGCAGGATCTAATTTATTAACACAACTTTAATATTTTATTTATCTGTTTGTCAAAGTAGGCCAGAAGTTGAGAGAGAGGCTGCAATCCCAATATTTGGACATTGCAGCAGACACATCACTGCTGCAATTAACACAGATGTATTATTAACTGACAGGTAACAGTCATGATAGTGGCTCAGTGGTTAGAGTGCTCGTCCACCAAAAGATTAGACCCAGTTTATTAATCTTTGAAATATTTTTGGGCAGCGCTCACGATGCATGAAATGTGATGATAGGAGCTGATCCTCAGATCAAAGTGCAAAAGTTTACATTGCAGGACCATGTGTGATTTTCTGCTGCCATTATTTTAATTAGCTAAAATCATTTAATATCGATCACTGACCTTTGTATTGTATCATGTTTTTAAAGCAACATATTTTCACCATTTTCATCCTATTATGACAAAACCAGTGATTTACATCCATACTATTTAATGCTAACATTATTGTACAGGTAATAAGCAGAAAGTTGTGTTGAAATGTATATAATATGTTAACTAAACAAGTTGTGAAAATGTAACATACACTAATAAACAGATGGTACTAACATAAAACTTAGAAGCTTAAAAGTTTTGGGGCGATTTCCCAAGTTTAAGTTTACAGTAACTTACCGAGGGCTTAGCCCTTACCACACTATCACACGTGTTGACCTGAGGAGTGGTCTGTGGACCAGGCTGTGCAGTAAGCTCCAGTGGACCTCCAGGGTGGATGACTCAGAACACAGAGCAGGTGCACACAAACAGGAGGGAGGAGGTTCTGGTGCTGTCAGCCCGAGGAGCCCTGCTGAATGTCTCAGTGTGGACACAAGCACACATGTGCAGAGGTGTGGGCATCACTGCATCACTTCTGCTGCAGCTAAACCAATGTTGATGGAAGAACGTGGGAGGGGTAGAGTTGACCTCTCTGGTGCTTTTTTGAAATATTAGTTGAGGTCATTATGGAGAAAATGTTTGTTTTTAAAGTTCAAATGGGTTTACAGCTAGGACCATGACTTTGCAAACTCAACGTTTCAGAGCTATTAACCAAATTATAGTTGTTTCCCCTTCTCGTTTACTCTCTTGAAGTTGTATTTAGAGTGATTTGTGCATGTTTGAGCAATCTTTAATTACTTACTTTCCAGACGTTATATTGCCGATCAACCCCCCGATCAATCTCCACTGGCATACCACTCTCTGCTCATGTTCATGCTTATGCTCTGTACTTTTTTTGTTCTCCAGTTTTTGTTTCTTAATGGGTGATATACAAAGGATTTAGCAGCGTTGCATTGTCATTGTGGTACAAATGAAAAAATATCTGCTACTTCCTTCCGTGGTCAGAGTTGCTGACTCTTTGTTACAATGACGTGTTTACTATGACGTCTGCTGCAGTTTTCAGTGGCCATTTTAGAAGAATATTGCGATTTAAAATTAGTGTGTGTGTGTATATGTATATATATATATATATATATATATAAGTATTACCATGGCATTAAATTTGTGGTTGGAGTTTTATCTTTACAGATCGTCCGGTTTCCAGTTCAGGCCCCCTGCTGTGACATACACCTTTATACATGCTCTATAAATATATGTACTATCAAAATAATCTACACTATAAGAGCCAGTTAGTCATGCTTTCACATTGCCTGTGGTAGTCCTGTAGTTTGTAATGAAATGTAGAGATTTTCTTTAAAAAAATCACCAAAACCTTTTCTTTGTGTCCAGACCCAGTACAGCCTTATTCTGGTGCTGAATCCAGAAGACCACACCCTAAAAATAAGCACAAGGTATCAATTACTCTGTCAAAATACTAATTTGAAATGCCTGTACATTGCATATTTAGATAAATTTAGCACATAAAGCAGTGATGATTGTTGTTGAGACTGAAGTCTCTGAAACAGTAAATTTAAGGAAATGAGACAGTCCTCCTGTCATGAGGTGTGCAGAAGACAGAGAGGCAGCTCCAAGTCTGTTAGCATTCCCTCACTGTGTTTATATCCACAGTGTGTCATATTTAACCTGCTCTCTCCGGTGTGGACAAGCACCAATGATAAAGAAGAGATTTTGTGTGATTCATGTGACATTTCAATCTTTATGCATTGTGTTTGTATGACGTTCTACCGGGTTTCCTTCATGTACATAGTTTTTTTAATGCTGTTTAAAGACATATATGTGTTAGATGGAAGGAATGAGAGAGTTGTAAGTGAGTGCATCTGTCTAAGTTTGTATCTGTCAGCCTTACAAAAATAAAGATTGAATGTCATCAAAAGTTATTTTAAAAAACCAAGCAGCAGTTTCCTAGAGTTACAATACCAAAAACACCTAAACAAAAGAAAAGTGAAGTGGATTAACTTCAACTGTTGAATCACTGCGTAATACACCAAACTCACTGTGGTGTCAGAATAGTATTGAGTGAACACTAACTCCAGTAGTTTACATTTTAAAACCTCCATTGTATATTAACATGTGGATCAAATGCTGTTTATTGAGGTGTGATGACACAATCCTGAGCTCCATAGCCAGCTCTTTTTTAAACACATGTGCACCAAAGAGGGATTGTTTCACTAGCAATAGTTCGGTCCACATCCATTATCCACTGCTGTCAGTATCCCACGGCAACGCTAGTAAATCGAATAATACGATGGATCACGTTTTGTGTCACTTCCAAACCAACCAAACTGGACATTGTAAAAATGTTTTACAGAGCATTGATTTTCCTCAGGTGAACTACGTTTGCACAAAAATAAACCCCTCTTTTACTGCCAGCCTACAACAACACAGCTGCAATAGCAAAAGCAAAAGCCAGTCCATTCCTTGCCATGTCAGGGTCTGGGGGTGTCAAGAGAGCTGACCCCCAACACACAGCAAATAAAAGTGATTTACGGTGGCCCTGCTGGCTGCACTGCACTTTATGAAACTGTCCGGAGCAGAGTTACAACCTCAGCTAACACACACATACACACACCTACAGTAGTGGAGTGGACAATGTTAAGCAATACATGGGAAATGTGCACCACAGTACAGCTGCTATTCAAAGCAATGCATGCAAACCATTTAAAGAGCAAATGTGGCTGTGTCAAGATAACTAATGGAGTGCAGATCCAGTGATGATAGAATTAGTAGAAGTAGTTGCTGAAATTGTCTTTATAATTGTTGTACTGGGGGGCAATCAAGCACAAGGAGAATATATGTAAAAATATGAACAACGTATGAAAAAACTGAAGACATGTCAGACAGTAGATAAAGTTCATGCAAAATGGTGACAAAACATTGTATGTCTTCATGCTAGTTTCTCTCTGCTCTGTTGTACCATGTTGGAGGGAGGTTGTGCAAGAAAGAGGTCCACTTGTTGGGAAGGGGGAAATAAAGGGCATGATAGTTTTATAGGGAACACCAACTTTGTGGAGGCTGTTATCTTTGGCTGGTGAGCTGTTTGAGCTATTATTTGGAGGAATTAAAGGGATCATTTATTATTGGGAACCATTAAAAGTTCTTTATTTAAGTTGTTTAATTAGGTCAAATGATAGATAAATCCTGATGTACAATCCCAGGTAGTGTCCGCCATCAAAAGAAATTCGCACATATTTATACATTAACAGCATAGCAGCCAAAGGCACGATCAGAGGTTGCATGTTTTTTTTACTGTACAGGTTCTTCCCACACCCAACAGCCATTTTGAACTCTTCTGTCTAACAAAACCTTTACATGTTTGGTTAAAAATCATACATACACTTTCATCTTTATGCCATTAAATGTATTTCTACTACATTATGTTCACCTATCTCAACACCAGCAATGATAAGAAATGGCGCATGCAGAAGCTACTTTAGTTAGTGAAGTTGAAATCTTTATCTGCTGCTGTTTTTAAAGGGCAGTTCTCCATAAGAGGAAAAGCAGAGCTGTGGCCTTATGAGTTTAAATCACCTCAGTGCCACGCACACCCTTTAACTAGTCCATAACTGAACGCCTGAGCCAGAGGAGCTGACACTAAGCAGATGTGCGCTGGTTTATCTTGTCAGGACAATGAGCTACTGAAGGAAGCCCCCTGACTCAGAGGTCCAGTCTGGAGTTTGATTCTGAATACTACTGATTGCTCATTAACTGTAGTTCTGCATGTAATGGAAATGTAGGTAATATTGTGATGACAAAAAGTCTGACGGGCTGATACTGAGCAGATGTATGCAGATGTTTCATCACAGTCTGGCCAATAAAAATCACTGGAAGATTCAAGGAAACATCAAAAGATACACTACAAGTCCCATACAAATTCACTTCAGAGTGTTGAATATCATAATAGTTTATACTACATTAGCTCATTGTTTCTCTAATGCTCTATTCACCAGTCAATCCTAAATACAGTCCTTTGTTCAGGGTTCCAAACTATTTTTTGGACCAAATTAGGATAGTTAGTATATTTTAATGTTTAAACAACCATTACCGCCATAATATCCCTAATAAACCTTTTAGTGTGAGATGTATTTCACAGTTAGGTCCTTTTTTGTTTAGAAAATACAAACACATTTTGTCCAAGCCAGTATGAGCTATTTGTGCCATCCAAGCCCGGATAAATGTAGTGTTGTTTTACATGCAGTTTTAAAAATATGACTGTGTGGCAGTCATAATAATGTCTTAATCATTTTCCTGCATAAATGGCATTGTTGTTAGAAAACTGAAGTGGAGCTCTTCATCCACAGGTGCAGCCCCGGTTGAGTTTCAGGCCGAGGTCATTGTCCTGGACAAGTGAAGAGACAGGTGAAGAGACAGATGAACGAGCGGACGACAGGAGCATTCAGCGCCTGTTTGCTCCCACAATGAGCTCCCTCTACCCGGCTAATGTGCCCGTGTGAGGGAGAGAGGAGTAGTAACCCCACAGAAAAACATACCTGCATCCATGACCCCACTGACCTTGTAGTGACCGGTGTCCATTTCACCTGTCCATCTCTGTCCTTTCTGTTGCTTTGGACACATTATTGATATTTAAAGCTGTTGTTTGGTTGTTTTGTCTGAGTGTGCAAATGGATAAAGTTTAGAGGGTCTGTAATAAAGTGGAGGGGGTAGCAAACGTAGCCCTTTTGCTCCCTCCGGTGGACAAAGTAATTAAGACTAAAACCACATATTTTATAAATAGTAAATTGTGAGATTGGAACTAGCAAGAGGTTTTTATTTATAGGTTTATAGGTTACTTTATAAACATATAATAATATCATGGCAACAATAATATGGTAGTACACTAAAACTGGATTAGTATAATATATATATAAGAGATATAACGTAATAAAAAATATGTCATTATTGAACATTAAGATTTCTTTTTTAATTCAACTCTTTTTTCCAATTTAACGAATTATTATTATTGTTATTTAGTTTTGTTTTTTTTTGTTTTTTTTTATTTATTTATTTTTTCCTATTTGAGTCCAGCAGAGGATCCAGACAGGTCTGAGTGGGCTGCAGACCTCACCCCTGCATGACACCCATCCATCCACAGTAACAGGAGCACACCACAGAGCCGCCCCACAAAGGCCCGGGCCGGTCAGAGGCAGCACTCACCACAAGAGAAGGTCAGTGTGTGTGTTTGATGATGCTCTGGTACACTTAGCCTCTGTCCTATCATCAAAGCGCACAGGTGAGGGCAGCATTGTGAGCACGGGGCTCTCCAGTTACCCTTTCAACTCGCATGGGGCACATCAAAGACCGCCTTTTACACTGCACAAAATACAAGCACAAATTCATGAAAAATGCAACAATGCTCGGACACACATGAGATAAACAGAGTTCATAGAGCTATGCCTAGGCAACAAAGGGCCTGTGAGTACTTTGAATGGCAGGTGATATTTTCTATTGAGCTACATTAAAGGTGCACTGTGTAACTTCTCTCGTGGAGGGTCCACCACCTGTTGTCTCCATCGATATTACCGTTTTGCCTTGCTTATTCCACAGTATGGAAATAAATGGTAATCACAATGGGGACGGGTTAATGGTCATATCTGTGGAGAATTTTGAGATATAAAACCTGTAATTGAACAAATGAAATGGAGATATGTTTAATGTGCTACTGTGGAACATTCTTGGCAAAGAAATTAGATCTCCAAGAAGACAAGAAGCATACCCTCCACAAAAGTTATACAATGCACCTATAAGCATTCTTTTTATAAGTATTCTGCATTTTGCCATTTTTTGTCTATAGGGCGTAACTCTTTAGCCAAAAAATGTGACAAAAATCAAAGCATATTTAGTTTTTCATTTTGGTTGTTTTCATTGCACTGAAAAATATGCATCCTTGCTGTGAGGGGGCTTATATTTTACAAAAGTGACTCCTACTTGGCCGGAAGGATGATCTCCACCTGCTTGTCTCCATGTAAATGTCCTTCCTTTGACTATAATATTCCACAGTGTTGCATAAAACTTAACTATCTCTATGGAAAATGTTCTGAAGTATGGTTTTAATGTTCTACTTTCATGGAATTGTGCAGGTGAAGGCTATGTGATTTTGCTTTAATGTATAGTATATGTTTCTTCTTTCACACCCTATCTAATACTGAAGATGTGACAGAGGCCATCATCTGGAGCCAGGCAGTTTACAACACAATAAATCAAACTTCTTACATCGGGGTTATAGGCACAATTACATAGACAGTTAAGTGCACCAGATGTATGTATAAAGAAAACACAAAATGAGCTGCATGTCCTTCATTGACTGAAA
Organism: Boleophthalmus pectinirostris; assembly: GCF_026225935.1. NCBI lineage: Eukaryota > Metazoa > Chordata > Actinopteri > Gobiiformes > Gobiidae > Boleophthalmus > Boleophthalmus pectinirostris. The sequence goes on along the minus strand of NW_026571447.1, from coordinate 21,539,091 downwards.
CATTTTTAGTGTTCTGCCTGCGCATACTCTCAGCTCTAGTACTTGTTCCCAAATTCTTTTTCAAAGACATCTGCCGCTTCTGGACATACATTTGTTTGGTGACATCTTAACAGTGGAAAAATGGACCTCACTTCTGGGAACACTGCAGTTTGAGGTGATTCCCTTGTGCAAAGGCATTCAGCTGTTACAGGCCAAGCCAACCATGGGGTGAATTTGCCTTTTCAGCCTCTTAAAACCAAAGAGCATCTAAGCCACTTCTATAGGTCCAAAGCGAAGTCCACTGCCTGTGCTTGAACCCCTGTGCATCTCCACGTCAGGCGCTGTTGGCAGGGAATAAGACGTCATCTCCTCAACCACATGGCAGGTCTGTTTGTTATTACAGGGTTTTCAATTTTCCTTTTTAGCTTTTTATTACAAAACAGCACTGATTTGACATGAAAAATATCTTTGGATTCAAAACAGAAGTATGAAAGGAAAGACATATATTAATATGTAACAAACAGCTAATCATTCAGAAATTGATTCAACATTGGATCTTTAGGTCTTGTCAGACAGACTTATCAGTCTTGTCCATTCTTCTATTGAGGGTTGTAGCGAGGGTTAGTCACCTGCTTGTCTCCATGATTAGATGTTCTTGCTTTCCCAAGAATTTTAAATAGCATAGGACTATACTGAACTATCTCAAGCAGCTAGTGCCACCAGATCAAATATACTTCAGATCTGTGGAGAGGAGATATACTTTTTCTTAATTTTGAGCACTAAAAATATCTGTAAAAATAAATGCAGAATAGATACATTTGAGGACATTTGGTGGAACAATTTAAACAAAGCAATTACATCTCCATGGAAACAACTTGGTGGACACCCCTACAGGAAAAGTTATGTAGTGCACCTTTTAGTTTCCAGTTCTATCCAAAATCATATATATTTATGAGTTTCATACTCTTATATGCCGTATGTTCAGACTTTTTTCCACATTCAAAAGATAAATTATAAATTATGAACTATAATGAACCATAATGGTAAGAGCACACACAGAAATGTAACACTTGCAGTGGAGCTCCTGTGCTGGCTGCAGGTTGGCAGATCTCCAACTTTGGAGCCTAAATTAGGTGTTAAGTGTGTAATAAAGGCTCACACTGAACTTCTGATATCAGGACATGACACCTTCAGCAAATTTCTTATAATCATTTGCCAAATATATAACCAGCCAATGGTGGCAACTGTGCCACCTGACAGTGCTGCTTTCATGTGGCACAGCTTCAGCAGAAGTCTTTGTTGTATGCAGTTATGGGTACATTAGACCTTAGTGCCAAGAATATTTGAAGTAAGAGTTCAGCACAAATATGGGCTTTCATCTATGGCTTTTAGGAGGTCTATTGTTGTATAGGGGTCTTTCTGTTGAGAATCCATGTCTGCTAGTACTACTGTAATATTAATATTGTAGTGGTATTGACTTGATTTGATTACATTTTAGGCTTAATATGCACTAATGATGACAATGCTTGAAAAAATGCATTGAATCTCAAAACCAGCAGGAAACTGGCAGGTGGCAGAGGTGCTGTTTCAGGGGGTCCCACAAAGAGAAGAGGAAATGTCCTGGAAAGCCCCCATGTCCCAAACAGTAGAGATATCAGCTTCACAAACACAAGGCCAGTACACATGCAGAAGCTTACACAAACACACATTTTATTTATTTACATTGAAAAACCCCAAAATGTTCAACAAAAGCTATGCTAGGACGAAATAAAGAGCTACGACAACAAACTTTTCATCATGCTACAGAATATCCAAACATTAAACAAATGGGACCAATTTCCAGCTGGCTTCTCATTACACTCTATATAGATTATAACATGCAACACATGTCGGCACTAGGTGGGAGTCCACATATGATCCCCCATAATGGCAGAATCAGGAAGTTAAGAAAATAACACACTCATGAATTTTGGTTTTGAGCTGTGTAACTTAGCAACCCATACAAGCAAACTGAGAGACCCCAAGCGAGATTTTCAGCGGTCAGCAAATTGTTTATGGTTTTTGCAGCGAGAAGAAGTAGCATAGCAACATTGTTTTAAAAAAGAAGTTGGAGGGCAAAAGAAGAAAAATAAACAAGATCCTTTGTGGTTAGTTTGAGAATGTTTTGTTTTTGTGTTAATCTGCCCATAACACGTAGTTTTAAATTAACCATTTACAATGCTTCCAAGAGCTCCCTTCCTGCTTAAAGAATCAAGTGGTTTCCCCTATAACATTTTATATACACTAAATACTGTATATTAGACTAGCAGGAAATATTTTTGGCTTCTGCTGTCTGAGTAAGATTTTTACACAATGTGGTATCTAAGCAGCTCTAGTCTGACCCAAACTAAACAACAAGAAAAACATGAAAATCTTTGGGGTTTGTTTATAACCAACTTCTAAAACAAACCATGTATTCATTTTTGTTGTAATAGTACACAAATGTTCAGGTAAGATCAGCTTTAATAGTATAATTTACTTATTGCAACATACATGAAAGGAAAGTAAAAGAGGAAGAGTCATAGGGGCATGTATTAGATACAGATGCAGGTGGATAGAGTGTGTAAGAAGCCTCACCTGCGCAGAGGGGCAGGTGGGATAGGGGCGATTGGGAACATTGATCTTTAAGCAGAAAACTTGATGCGTGTTTCCTGGCCCTCATGAACCCTCATCCACTGGGCCTTCCAAGAACAAAACAATAATGCAAACATATATTATAGTCTCTAAAATTAATACATACTAACCAGAATTTTTTTTTCCCTGTATGTTTATCTCTAGTAAGTACCCCCTATTTCACTCTTTTCAGTCACCTCAAATCCTTTCCTACTTGATAAACTACTCTCTTGCATTTTTAGGGTCAATAAAGAAAACGGTAATCATTATTTAATAGAAGCAATCTAACATGCCATTTCTTCTATTATTGATTGAGCATTTTTTAAGAGCCCTAACTTGAGAATTACTGATCTATGACACAAACAACCATTAACTTTCACATTCACTTGGCTCACAGGTATCCACACTGTTCTCAAAGAACAAATTTCAAATAATTATCATTATTTATGTTTTCACAAATTGTGCTGTACAAATAAAGTTACCTTGCCTATATGTTTTTTTTTCTTCATAATATCAGCCAATAGCTATAAAACACTAATCTGTATATTGAAACAGATCAAAAAGTGATTAATCCAAGAGTGGGTGATTTAAACCAGTCTTCTTCCTGTCTTAACAAAAATTTCCGCTGGCAGCTGCAGTTTCCTTCCACATTGAAATGACTTGTGTTTTGAGACTGAACTGTGCTCATTAATGTGAATTGAGGTGCTGGACATGTGTCTATATTTATTTGAGGGGACTGTTCCGAGTTGTTTCCTTGTCTTCCGCCCCGGGCCTGGCTGGTTTTAGACTGAGGTTTTGAAGAAAAACTCTAGAATAAATGAATGGTCTCTTAATGATCGTACTGTACAAGACCTTCTCACTAGTGCCTTGTTTATGAAGACTTTATAAGCTTCGGAAAGGGGGGAAATGTGTCACTGCCACCTCGTCTGCCATTTTGGCTCTGAGTGTGTCTGCTGCACCCACTTGGCAGTTAGGAGTCATTAAAATGGGTGTGAGGGAGCCATCCAGCGGTTTCTATCATTAATGAAGAACAGCCCTGACAACCAAAGGAAGCCACACAAACAGTATAATTTTAAATTGGGGCAGATGTGGGCAGATCCAAATACAGTCTTGATTTTGGTGTTTGGCAGTAAAGTTTTTATTCCTACTTTCATTCACTGTGGTTATAGATCAGTGATGACAAGGATACCATCTCACAATAGTAGGTTTACTTCTATATGTCACCTGCCTGAGGAGACAGCTGTAATGCTGTATGCTGTAATAGCAGATGTTAATTAATATGAACCATCCTTATGAAAGCAGATAGCCTAGTTCTTACAATCCTCCATATAACTCTTCCCAGCTCTTTCCAGCTCTTCAGATCTTCAAAAACAAAGGGCAGTTAAAGGCCACATAAAGTGTTTCTACTGCTTGGCCATATAAGATTGTAAGTGAATGAATTTTAAAGTTTTTAGAAAGTTATGTGACCCATCTGCCAATCGACTTTTTTTTTTTTTTTCCAGAGCCCCCACCCTCTACTGCTTCTAACATAACCACTTCAAACGTCTGTTCCCACACACTGTTTGTTTATCTGAAGCTGCATCTTATTGATTCTCAGGACACTCTCACTGCAGAGAAGACCACTTGGCTTTGCACAGGGTTGTCACCCACTGGCACATCTTTTATCAGTGGAGATTGAATGATTATATACAAACTATAATTTAAAGGTATCGCAGTCATCCCTGTTCCCAAACTCCTTCAAATGATTATTTCATAAATATTCTTGAAGGTTTTTTGAGGATGGCTTGAGTTTCACACAGCTGGGGGAGATAACTCCTGTGATTTGTGGCTCTATAATGGCTCTTCTTCACTGAGCTTCTCCTCCCAGACACTAGATAAGAGCTCTCATTTTACACGATGGTGCAGTGTAGGGGCGGGGGTGTCCCGGGTGGATGAGTCCGCACGGGTGACCTGAGGGCGGACAGGACGAGAAGGCCTGCAGGACTCACAGGTGTTTGGCAGAACACAGGTGCAGTGCACCTGCTCCACATGTGTCCACTTTCTCACACTCAGTGTGTGTGCATGCGTGCCTGTGCGTGTGTGTGTGTGCGTGTGTGTGTGCGTGTGTGTGGCTGCACAACAGCTGTGCACAGCATCTCAGCCCCCCTCACACACAGCGCTGCTTTATATAATAAATATAGTGTGACCTCATACTGTGTTCTGTAGGTTCATCCAAATGAAACTACTACATGTGCCCCTGTGTGCTGCCAAACAAGAAGCCATTTAATTTTCCTCATGTTTGAATATAGTGTGCATGTTAAGGGCTTGGTGTTCACTAGTGGCTCTGAAACTCTGCACCAAAGGGACATTTTTATGAATGACCATTTATTCTGTAAAGTCTGTTCTTCCTGTGAAACATTAATGGAGATTTCCTATAGCAGCTGCAGTCTGTTTGTACAATTAAAAACTATTTTTAAAAAAAGCACTTCTGAGACTGAACTGTGCTTATTACCATGAAAGTTCATGTTGGGCATAAGTATTTATTTATATCCTGAGATGGCCTATATGTCTCATAGTATTCTGGAGGATTATCTTTGAGTAATCTAAAAGAATTTCAGTGAAACTTTCCTGCTTAAATAAAAGCTAAAACTTTTAGTGTACTATAGCAGCTTATATCACGGCACGGTGGCTGAGTGGCTAGCACTCATGCCTCACAGCAAGAAGGTTCTGGCTTCGATCCCCAGGTCGCCCAGGGCCTTTCTGTGTGGAGTTTGCATGTTTCTCCCTGTGTCTGGATGGGTTTCCTCCGGGTGCTCCGGTTTCCCCCATCAACCCAAAACATGCTACAGGTCTCCAGAACAGTTGATAGTCAAGGTCAGTTAAATACAATCAATCAATGAACCTGTCCAGGGACTACAGGTGGAAATTAGCACTGATGCTACAACCTGATGTACAATGCATCTCTCCTGTCAAGGTTAATGCGAAAATTGTGCGCTGTCCCTGTCTCAAATAAATAAATAAATAAAAAATAAAAATATTTTTTGACTGGTTCAAATTATACAATAAAAAACCTTCTGAGACAGCAGTTTGGAGGCCAGGTCACTCTGATAAAACCGGAGTAGTTTAATCATTGTCCATTGTTCCAAAGAGTGAGCAGCGCCTCCTGTAGGGAGTTCCCAGTGGCTGCGAGTGAGGTCAAAGATAAAGAGGGTCTGGTGAGGAATTAGAGAAAATGTGGTCTTATTTGCAGTGGCATAGTAAAACCAATAACATCAATTTGGATACAAAAGTTAAATACAGATAAAACAACTTTGTAAAATCGTAAGCAAAAAGGGCTTGTAAAACAAAAGCCACAGTACAGCAAGATATTTTTACTGTCCCTGAAATACACTAGAGCTTTGCTTGGTTGCATCAAAACAAGCAAAAACAGATTTTACACACACTACTTCCTCAAAGTCTGGACAGCATTTTGTGGTGTGGAGAGGAACCCCCCGCTCTCCTCTGCTAATTACACTCACATTATCGGAGACTCTTGAAAACATATTTTATCCTTATAGCAGCACACGCACGCTTACATAAAGACATCCATCTACTGAATTAGAAATTAAATGTGCTGCCCTCAAACCTATTGGCCTTGTGTTGTGGTAAACACTTGTGATTTACATGTGACAAGAAGAAATGGTTAAGCGGACCGAGGCAATAAGTCAAGTTGAAATGCCGTGTGGAGTTATTTGATTTTCTGATGATGAGAGGCAACCAAAGGCTCTGTGGGAACTATAAACAATGTAGGCCACAAACGTTGGCCAGTTGGGTATCAAGTGATGGAGCCTGGAAGCCTTGTGCCTGAGAAGGAGGGCAAACCAGGGAAGTGTGATGGAAAGGCAGAGGCCCAAGTGATAAACACTGCAAACGAGTATAGCCATAGACATACAGTATAAAAGCCTAGTGCAGATGAATAATGAGCCTGCTGCATGTAAACTGTGGTTGAAGACAACAAAAGCTGCTGAGTAACTGCAATGGTGCGCTGTGAGGTGGGGACGCCCTATCATATGGGTTCAAGTCTACACCAGAGGACATATACATTAACTTACTTTAGGTCCTATATTACAAAAAAATTACTTTTGTGAGCTTTAAGCCATGAGATAATGCAGCTACCTCATCAAAAACATACCTGGAATTCTCTTTTGTTTCATTCACACATAAGTAATCCTGCATTATTGGCCTGTCTCCATCTTCGTCCTATGTTCCATCTTGTAATTTCATGAAATGGACGTTTTCAAGGTAACAACTACCTTTTACTTTGAGATTGGCTATTCAAGGGCTGAAATTATTCAAATTGTTTCTAGTGAGGGTGGAGTTTAAAAACACATTGAGCACTTCCTGTATTATGTACCGTGGAGCAGTGTGTTTTCAGTTTAAGAGAAGAACTAAATATGCAGGATTTGTGTGTTAAACATGTGTGAATGTAAACACAAACACAAACCACAACTCCAGGCGTGTTTTTGATGAAGAAACAACATGATAAGTAACATAGATCAGAAAATGGAGTAATATGGGCCCTTTAAGGTTTCAGTGCATTACATTTAAAGGTGCATCATTATGTAATTTTTCAAGCGAAGGGAGACAATCAGGTGACACCAGTAAGCTAAATTACAGGTCAGATTGGTAAAAAGGCAACTCTGGAGACAGATTGACTGCTTATTTATAAAAGTATACAAACACAAAAAATTAAAGTTGAATTAAAGTTGAATGCCATATGGTGGAACATTATTTGTAAAGCAAATCCGCATGAGCTAAGCAAATGGTAGACCCTCCTCAGGAAAAATTGATAATGCATCTTTAAATTCAAATCCAGAGATAAATTGATTGGAGCATCAACAAAATAATAGGCCTATATACAACCAGCCTATCATTTTACAGTTCTTTTATAAATGGGAATGGGAACTGAAGTACAGACATCCATGGGGAGAAAGGAATGGTAATCACTCTTATTGAAATGAAAAATGTACTTAAGTTTATTTGCAGTACAAAAAACTAACTAAAACAACACTAAAAGTTGTAAGTTACATTTTTACAGTCCAACAATAATGTTGAATTATTTTTCTGTCCTTTAGTAAGACCTTGGTCCATAGTTGTTCCTCATTGTCCATTGTCCTCTTTGACGCCTCTTTTGTTTAGTCCACTGAAATACTTCTCCCTGAAGGCGTTGTGTCCCTCATAAGGACTGAAACGCGGGTCGAGCAGGTGAGCCTGGTTGTCCGTCCCCTGCACATACACATTCACACACATTGGTTTGCATGCTTCCTAGGCACATTACATTGACTTAATTCAGTTTCTGGAAAATTATCCTGACCTTATGATGCCTAACCTTAACCTAAACCCTAACCTATTTTGACACATCTCTTAATTTTATTGTAAGATCAACAACATGATTTAAAGGAATTGCATCAAGGACTGTGTGTATATTGACTTCAGTCCTCACAATGAGATAAATACCCACTCACTGGCAAAATGTTTTTTACCAGTTTTGGCTCAACAATAAGAAAAATGTGGTTCTAAAGTGAGAGCGGTAAATAACATCATATGTGTTTAATGTTTGTCTTGGCATTAGGAAGCTGCTGGTCAAAGCAGGGATAAAGGGAGGATAAGAGATCCCTGGAAAGTAAAAATAATGAGGTGATGTGAGCTGTGGTGATGACTCTATTGAAAGCTGTAGTGTAATTTGTCAGTAACACCCATCGACCACCAAACGTGTTTTAACTGATCATAAATAAAATGAGGCTAAGCATCTTCTTCAAGAAAATACAAGCAAAACACAGCATTTGCACAACGATAATGTTACACACCAACAGTTTAAATTATAGCTAAGTTATATTAAGCTTATTTTGTTTTGTTGGATGTAGCTCCACTGTGTGACTAAGTGTGAAGATACCCACTACAGCCACTATGGGTCAGTAAAGGAACAAAAGAATTATGTTCACATGAACTCTGAACCTCAGGTCTGTGTCCTTGTTGGCCTTGTTGTTATATGCCATTTGGAGATAGGACAGATGCATGCCAGAAGTCTGAGTGCTTCTACTTGTGCTATTTAATTAATTCATTAATGACTTTAGCATTCAATTAATCACTGGATTTACACAGTGCCTTTCAGGACAGTTAAAGCTCTTTAAAGAGTATCATTCACTCTGCTCTTGGTGTTGGTACGATACTTTTGTAGCCACAGCTGTCCTGGACAGACTGACAGAAGCAAAGCTGCCAATCTGTGCCATCAGCCAACACTCACACATATTCAAACTAGGCAATGTGGGTGAAGTGCCTTGACTAAGGAAACAGTAACATTTTTTGACACTAGCGCCTCACTGTGCTACCTGGAATTCCCAGCAGTCCCTCTTCCAAGTACTAACCAGGCCTGGCCGTGCTGAGAGCTGACGAGATCAGACCAGTATGGCCATTGGCCACAAATTAAATTAATTAAAAATGTACAACCAGTTTTATGGGGGTTGAAATGGGAAGCAATTTAAGATTTGGATGCTGAGAGGAACAACAAAGCAAGAAATGCAACAAGCAAGTAAATAATTTAGGGATCTCAAATGAAAGAGAAAAATCTATCACAGCCACATGAAGAGGACAGGCAGACTCCACTGCCTTGGCATAACTGCATATATGACATTTATGTGATGATATATTTCTTTGCCCCACTGCCTATATTAATCAAATCATGTCTACCCTGTCCATGCTTCCTCATCTGCATCAAATTCTCTTAACCACTGACAGTGATTAAATTGTAATTTCTTGCACTCACCTCTGGCTCTTTGACCTTCTCCATAGTGATCAGACGACGAGAAGTGTGACTAGACAGAACCTGCTCACAGTTACTGAGGAGCTGGAGACATGGATGAAGAGGCACAATCTCCTCAGAATAGCTGAAACAGACAAACAGTACCTTGAATCCAAGTTTTTTTTTAAAGCCTCCTATATGTCTCCTATATACATAGCTGTCTTTTTGACCATTAAAGAGATTTCCAAGATATTTTACTACATGTATTGTCTGTGTTTTGAGATGTTTTGTTTTGTTACTTTCTGAAATTGAGGTAGTATTACTTCAGGAATATAAGTGTAATATTTATTTCTGCAAAACACCACTTTAAACTTCATTTCAAATAACTAAGGTTGAAGAGTTTGCACTAAAGGTGGAAAAAGTGACTGTGGCCTCCAGCTTGAGTGCAGACTCTGTCATCGCTAGGCCAACCAGGGGTTATGGCCTATTAACACTCAGTGATGTATGTGTTTGCATATTTGTGTCAGGAGCACTTTCTCCTGACCGCCACCGACTCAGAGACAGATTTGTGCATCACTGTTTGTCTGTGTCGTTGCTATAGCAGCGAGAGGGCCTCTGATGTTTGGTGTTCCCGCGACTGTAGCCGAGATTCAGCCAAAAGATAATTCTATGAGCCAGTCAGGATGGGCTTGTAAAGTGCAGTGTTTAGTGAGTGAGAAGGGATTTGAGATTTGTCTCACTATTATAAAAACTTGCAACTGACATGTATAGTTTTAGGTATGTCACAAAGAAGAAACAAACATACATCAAAATCCTGATAAATCCAAATAGAAGATAGTTGTGTTTAGATAATGTGGAATTAAATAGCTGAGACCACAAAGATTTCGAGTATTCTGAGTCTTGTTTTTCTTACATTCACACTTCATATTTCCAGCAGGCATCTTCGTTTTTTTTCTTAAATTTATCTGATAAACAAAACAAAACTTTTCTCTCCTATTATGGTTTAGTGATACACCTTATGCAACTCACAAGTCACAAGTGCACACTATTACTGTAAGAAGCTGTAATAAAATCATTGTTCACTGTAGCCAGACATGTACTTTCCACAATTTATTGTACACAACTGCCCCCTGGTGGAGCTCTCTTTTCAAACTTTCAGTAAACAACTTCGAACATAAACCTGTACTCATGAAACTGAAATTGTATTTACAACTGTAATGCAGCTGCATTCTCTCAATCTATCTCAAAATATTAAACACAGAGAGGAAAAAACTAATTTAAAGAACATATGGTCTCCTCAGGATGTTTAGGAAAGACAATTTTGAAATCATTGTACTTACTCTGGTCTATATACAGGCAGCCAGTAAACGAGTCTTCCTCCCAGGACAAGGTGATGTGCAGAGAAGCTCAACAGGTCTTGAAAAATGTCACTGAGATGATACGCCTGAGACACAGGGACATGCGACTCTGCATAACTGTTAAAAGAGAAAATAATTGGCTATAAACACAATACATTATATTCATTGGTTACAATAATTAACTATGACAATGTGATGCATTTGTCATATAGTTACTTACACGCCATCACAAGGCTTAATAATATCTTTGTGTGAGCCGGTTCTTCTAGTTGATTCACGGATGCCATATGGGGCTGCCATAAATAAGAACATATGGTGAACAAGGTTTTAACTTTTGGTAGTTGTTTTAAAGAGACCTACGATCAGTAATGATGGCATCAAATAGAGGGGCCTTTCTCCACACAGGCTTAGATGCATCAGACACCATCACGTCTAAATACAGCATCTCTGTACCATACTGCCGCAGATTAGCTCTGATGTTCTCATCTGGCCCTCTCCACTTTTGTTTTTTCCGACTTGACCGTCCTAAAAGACAGTTGCATCATTATACACCAATTCAGATGCACATATTTGAAAAAAATATTCAACATAAAACAAACATTACACATTGAAAGCGTACCCCTTCCATGAATAATATTGTAATCAATGTCTGTTCCACATACATAGGCTCCGAACTGTGAACAAGCAACCAAAAGGCTCCCTAAAACACATAATAACCAAAGAAATATGTGAATAGCAGTGACAAATGTTTACTTGTTAAAGGCACAAACAAAACATACCTGTTCCAACAAATGGGTCAAATACTACATCATTTTGTTTTACTTTTGCATGATTAGCCATGATAAAAGAGAGGCCAGCATCCATGCTAGTGTTCCCTATGAAGTGCCTGTTCTTTACACTGTGGGATCTAATCAGCTCTCGTTGTCCATCTGCAATCTGAAAGGTAAATACATCCATTAGAAATTATGGACAACTATTACTCTTACAATACCACTACCATGGGGTAATCACTCATTGCATTTCTTTTTTACCCAGCGGCCAAAGTACACATAGTCTGGAAGCTCAGGAATGTTGTTGGGATCTGTTCCGTAATCTTCAAGCAGGCAGAAAATGTGCTGTGGACTTTTAAGGCTGACCCTTCCCTCAAAGGGGAGATACTCCATGTCCTAAAGAAAATATTTAAAAAGGCACTACATTTAAAAATGCACATGCTAATATCAACATAATAAAACACACACATACATCAATCCTTTTTATTCTTTCAGCAAACTCCAGAGTCTTATTAAAGGTGTACACATTGATCCTGTAGGTGGAGTCTTGCTGCATGAATGGAGTCTAGAAAGAAAAAAAAAAAAAAAAGTTAACAGTTTTACATGTTTAGACTGACATTATTGAGCCTAACAAACCATGTTCTCTGCTGGATAGCTTAAGAGTGATGTTTTGAGATCACTGTGTGTTTTCCCATGACCCCAGAGTTCAAAGGCAGATCTGCAACATGAGCAAAAGATAACTTAAACCATTTTCACAATCCAAGACAAGCAAAGAGGAGAATAAATATAAAACAGTACTTTGCACAAACAGATCTAGCCATGACATGTTTGATATCTTCTTCAGACAAACCCTCTAAACACCAAAAAGGAGCCTGCAAAAATCATAATTGTTATCAGTTATTGGGAAGTGAAATTGATAAAATGGTGGGAGAAAAATGCACACCTTTTCTTTGAAGTTTAAACTTGGAGTGAATGATTTTCCCCGGAGAGCGAGCAGGCTTTTAATCTCCTGGTAAAAAGTATAACGTAAAACATCAGTGAACAATATATTAGAATAGACCTTTTTAACAAAGGTGTTATAAATGACAACTGAATAAAACAAACAAGAGAGTATGACGCGATTTGAGTTGACAATTAATATAACAATTAACGACATCATTAAAATACTAAATATAATAGTTGTAATCCTTACCGGTAACCTAAAATCTAAATTATCTTGTGCAAGATGAAGTAAAAACTGAAGGCGTGATCGACTTGTGTTGGCCGCCATATTTGTTGTCACTTAAAAATAAGTCCGACTTGAAATAAGGCTTTGACATTGGTTCCACTAGTGGGTCACGCTCATGTCAGGCACTTTTCATGAAGACATAATCCTAACATAATCTTGCATTATGGATTTTGAGAGCAGTTATTAGTGAACCTTCTGCTTAAATGCAATAAAAATGATGAAAAACAATGTCAGCTCATAATAAAAGCTCAAGTCATGTATATATTTTGTACTTTAGCTACTTATGTATGTGAGAAGTGGATTGTAATTATGATTTGCCACATTAGAAATACACTGCAAGTTTCTCCTAAAAATGTCCCAGTACGCAAAAATAAGTAAGTACTGTATGACAAAGTAAAATATGGATTCATTCATACAATGTTTATTATATTTCATTCCAGAAAGTGCATAAGAACAATTTCACATTAGGCAATGTTGTCAATATATCCTGCAATACAATGTCTTTGGCAAGATAATAAATGTCATGCATCATATCAGAACAATGACCTGATTTTATAAATAATGGTTAATAAGTACTTGATTATTGGCTCACATTTAATTACATGATAGTATGAATAACAGCATACAGTATATGTGATTAATGATTCATATTAATGGATAACATAAAGGCTACAACTGACATACAACACAAAATCACAAAGATAATGCTCCAAAAAATGTTATTGTTTTGTATAAAATAATTTTAAAAATATCACTATAATTGTAAAACACTGCTTATTCCCATAATGCTAAAGGCTTGCATTTTACACATTGAAATCAAAACAAGAAGCTGATCATTTTTATAAAACCCTTTACTAATAAATAACACTTCAAGCAATTAGTTTGTACAATCAAAAGGCCCATTAAGAGGTAAGAGGTGTAATTATTTGACCCAGCACTGACACTTGGACACTTTAACTGTCCAAGTGTTAGTCAACAGTTAGTTTGTCTCTCCCTTTGAGTTTAGCAGCTCTATCAGTTGATCTGCCTGCAATATAGAAACATAATTTGGTTAGACATTCAAGCAAAAACAACACAGTTCGATAATAAAGATGTTGACCATCTATAGTATTTTATTCAATAACTGCTCTTGAAGCTACAATGTGTAATTACATTGGCCACCTCTGTTGTTTTCCTTATATATGAGTATACGTTACGGCAGGGGTAACGGAAGGAGGTTTCTCTCTTTGTTGCAAAATATAATGCTCCATAATATTACAATACTGACATGACAGTGACATGTTGACAGCGATCATGATGACCAGTCTGTAAAAAGTTAAAGTTACTCACTGTTATAAACCAGTAGGAGTTGAGCTTGTATATGAGACGAGACATGTAGCCCATCTGACTGACAGGAGCCAGGACATGAAGGTGCAGATGCTTGACTGAACAGAACGGAGGCCAATGGAAACCAAACCTGTAAAATACATACATAAAAGTATTAAGCATAGACCTAAATATTAATACTCTGCCAAAAATAATTGCACTTTGAATTTGAATTGACCCACCTTACATCACTGAGATCTGTTATATTAGCTTTCTCCAACATGTTCTTTCCTAAGTCCACCATTTGTTTCACTGAAAATGCAGCAAAGGACACAGCATGAGTTATCTGTTAGATGGGACTGGAACATTGATATTGAGTAGTACACACACCTAAAGGGACATGCTCTTTGGTGAGAGACTTGCAGTTGCCAACATGTTTAGTCGGCACCACTAGGTAATGGTGTGGTGCTGCTGGTCTGATGTCTCTGAAGCAGCTCATTTCTTCATCCTGGATAAAGATAACACAGTGTCATCTGAACACTGCCATTATACTTGCTTTGGCATTCATGACAATAGATACATCATATACTACATGCAGATTTACCCATAATTTACTGTAAAGAAGATGCCAAACGATGCATAAACATAAATACAATCTGTAATAGTGCAATAAGGTATACACACTGCACACATGCACAACTGTTCTCTTCGGTTGTCTGCATTAATCATTATTGACCGGCTAAACCTAAGCTAGCTAAGATGACTGATATTATTCATATTTTCACAGCTGTCTTACACAGTGCAGTAACTCCGTCCCCATTTCCTTGTTTATTATCTTGCAAAAAATACATTTCTTGTCATATTCCCCGGGAGCGTCGGGTTTACAGTTGGGAATATCATCTTGAGGAGATTCAGCCATTGCCCTGATAATGCCGATGATCTCAGAGATCATTAAAGGGACGAGCTCACGAGGTAAAAGCAATCGAGTATCGAAAGTGATGCCCAATGATCTTTAAAGTGTCCACCAGAGGGCGCCATGACTACATCTATTTAGAGGAAAATGAAGAGTCCGATCCAGAATTATGCAGAAAAAGGCACGTTGTTTAATGTGGCGGGACCGTTGACTGTATTAAGTAGTGTAGTGTATTGTATTGTATTGTATTGTATTGTATTGTATTGTAGTGTATTGTATTGTAGTGTATTGTAGTGTAGTGTAGTGTATTGTAGTGTAGTGTATTGTATTGTAGTGTATTGTATTGTAGTATTGTGTATTGTATTGTAGTGTAGTGTATTGTAGTGTAGTGTATTGTAGTGTAGTGTAGTGTATTGTAGTGTATTGTAGTGTATTGTATTGTATTGTATTGTAGTGTAGTGTGTATTGTATTGTAGTGTATTGTAGTTAGTGTATTGTAGTGTATTGTATTGTATTGTAGTGTATTGTAGTGTAGTGTAGTGTATTGTAGTGTAGTGTATTGTAGTGTAGTGTATTGTATTGTATTGTATTGTAGTGTATTGTAGTGTAGTGTATTGTATTGTAGTGTATTGTAGTGTAGTGTATTGTAGTGTAGTGTATTGTAGAGTAGTGTAGTCTGAATAGTCTGAGTTGGGGTATTAAGGAAAAGTTAAATAAGTGAGAGCAATTAGGTATAAAAGTGAGAGCAATTAGGTGTGACCAAAAAGAGGCAAATTCTTAAAATGAATCTAATAATTTATTAATAACAGAAATCGCTTGAAACCAAATTAAAAACACACGACTAAAATGATTAAAGTTCAAAGCAGAGTCTCGTCCAGACAGGATCCAGGTTCATCGGCCTGGGCACAGAGATCAGGGCGCCAGTACGGATAGATGCAATAGGCTACAAAAACAAGGGGTGAAAGGTCTACAGCGAGCAGCGGCACTTATGCGGCTGACAGGGTTTCACCTGCCACTGCGTCTTCAGGCTTGGATTTCAACCGGGTCCTGCGAACTGAAATAAATATGCAAAATCAATAGGCATAAACCACACAAAAGCACTAGGCAGAAGTCCCCAGATGCCAAATTACAGGTTCTTCACTGGGTCTGCTTCTGTTCATATTATCTCATTTTTGGTAATAAAGACAACAAAACATAATAGCAAACCAGATATTTTATTGTTTTGTTCACAAAAACTGGCAGTGCCAGCACTGCCTTTCACTGTCTATAACATGCACATGAATAAGAGACACAGAAGAATATAATAAATAGTTTTTTTGAAAGTTGCTTCAATTTTCAGTCCATTTTTGATTACTATAAATAGTGGAGTTGAACTCAATTTAACAAAAAACACATGTACATTCACACAGTGACAGTTTACAGTATTCCTTTTATCCAAAAAGTTGTTTAAAAATACTGCATGAAAACAATGTAGTGCAAAAATGTTATTACGTTCACGTCAGATTAACATAGGCCTAGATTTTTATAGAATGAGTGTTGGACATCTTATGCAAACACTCAGAAATAACTTGTTATTGTAATAAATCTTGTACTGTTAATACGCTTAGAAGCCTTATCCAACAGTTTTTCTCTAACTGTTGTAATTTTAACTCCATAGTGGCAGGGGGGCCTGAAAGCCTGTTGTGTTCATGAGAAGCACAAACAGGACCCATTTCACAGGACTATCCTTGTGGGTCTGCTCATAGTCAGACCCACTCCACAGTGAGGCCTGAGCTTTCCTCGAGTAGGACCCACAAAGCTGAGGCAGGACTAGTCCTGTTTACTACAGAGGCCCTCAGTATAACCACAGCACCAGTGTTTTGTCTCTACACAGATGAGTGGGATCAGCTCTGAACAGTCCACACCTCCAGTTCCTGGACAATGAAGTCTTCATGAGTGGAAAGTGGAGCGTTGTGGAAAGTAGGACAAGAGAAGCTCGAACCACGATATAGATCTCCATCCAACCACAAACCAAAGCGGCCCCTAGAGGAAAAAAAATACAATAGAATTGAACTTACAAATGATTTAATTTCATCACTAGAACACCCAGAAGGTTCATGTGACTTGAAACACTTAGTGTACTGTAAACACATTTACCATATAATATATGTAGTAAATAACTGCATGTGGTTTTCCCAAGAGTGTAATTTTGCAAAGCCTCACGGTAATGTCAAAATCACCCTTTTACTTTCGTACCCTTTAAATGTTGACTTTAGGGTTAATTATCTGACAAATCATGTAATTCATATTTCTATAAGATATACAAACATATACATACAATAAAAAATTCTTGTACATACCCTCCTCCACCAATCTGCAAAGACTCCAAGTTGCCACTGATAAAGTAGGAATTTTCGCCAGTCCATTTGAACAACTGAAAATAATAGGACAACATAGGACACAATTAACACCTATGCATCAGTAAAGCACTAAAACTAATAATGTTTGTTACTAAAGCAGATTTTTGTACCTGAAAGTCAGGATTGAAACTGAACAAAAATGTCTCTCCTGTCCCATAGCAAATGCGACTGATTCTGAAGGGGTCCGAGCTGAAGGCACCAAACACCTGTCAAGTAAAGACAAGCAACTATAAATACCAGACAACCAGTTTAGTGCACAATTATTGTTGGGTAAGCTGCAAACCTTTTTGTGCATGTCTCTGATTATGAGGAGCACAGGGCTGTCCAGACCTGTCATGTTCCTGTACAGAGTCTTCAGGCTGCTCCCATGTACGGCGGTGCTGTAGACCAAATGCCATGGGTAACCCTGCGTTCTGGCTGGTAAATGAGCTGCAACCTGTAAAAAGGTAAAAAGTATTATTTAATGTACAAATATTTCTTTTGATTTACAAATTCAGTTTTATGCAATTAATGACAAATACTGTCAACAATCATGCCTATTTCTAATACTTTTTGCTTTTCGTAATACATACACAGTACAGTATACAGTTTTTAGATTTAGAAGTAATTCTGTTATTCATTTTACATTCCTTACTAGTGTACATCATTTTCTGTCCCTCATGTCTTTTGACTCGTGACTCCCTCATAACTTTTTCCCCTTAACAATATATCACTCTTACCTTTTCCAGGTGAAGATGGTCCAGAAGTAGACTCTGGTCACTCAAAACAGGAAGTGCATCCTCCAAATCCTCATGGTATTCTGGCTCATCTGACTCCTCAAAGCTGCTAATACTCGGGCACCGCTTGGGCTTTTTCACTGTGATGATCTGAAAGAGAATTCACATGTGGTTAGTCACACTCATTTCTACAACCACTTTTTACAGCTGAGATACAGTACACTCTGGTCAATGTGACACACCAACTACAACGAATATCAGCATCCATAATGTAATTTAAATGTTTTAGTTCCTACCTCCACATATGGCTCAATTGTGCCCTTGGCATAATAGAAAACCTTCATATTGTCTAGCTGCAGCTTCATATTGAAGTCCCTGTCTTTTACTTATTCATACAGAAGTACATGTGCACTTCTATTATAACCACCAAGATAGTTTCTATTTCACATGGCTTAAAAGTTATTGGTTGGAAATTCTGAGGCAGAGCACACCATTGGCTGGTGATAACACCGCAAAGTTTCATTTTCTTACACACAGGAAGAGGTGCTTTAGGAAGCATGCCCATATTTGTAGAGACCTTCCCGTCAATACTGTTCAAGGTAATGAGGGATGCATTTCTTACATGGCTCCTTCAGATGTGATTTTGTTTTTTCTCATTTTATTCTATCTTGAAAAATGCCAGATTTGTGCATTATTAATGTTTTGTCCTTCTAATTACATTAAGGTCAACTTATAAATAAGATGTTATATTCTAACAGTTATCCTTAGAGTTATTTTTACTTGAGTAACAGTTTTTCCCAAATATTTCCCAACCACCACTACTTTGTGCTTCTACTTGAGTAAGGAAGTAATGTTACTTTTACTCGAGTAAATTTTTTGGCAACTCTAACCACCTCTGTAAAACACTATTATATTATTTTTCATACCCAGTTTCTTGCAGCAGGATTCACTGAGTCTCTCAGTAACTTGTCGATCATAGCAGCTTTGTCCTGCTCCACAAACAGATAGTGGTTGTGATTCTTCTCTCGGATTAGGTACCTAGGCTTCTTGTTCATCTTATTGCATTTTGTTGTAAAGTCTGGAGACCATTGTGAGAAGAAAGTGTAAAGATGGTCCACCCTGCAGAGAGATGACATGTGGGTTAGGAGAAAGCCAAAGGCAACTTCCCAAAAGACTCTCGCTGCAGCACAGGAAGGAAACTGTTACAAAATCCAAATTCCTTTCAAAGGCGTTAGTCAGCATTTTAAAAAATAGGTCAGATATTTTATATAAAGTATTCAAGGCACATTAGGTAACTTATCTGGTGGAGGCTCTGCCATATGCTTGTCTCCATGGAGATATTATTGCTTTCCCGGAAAGTTACACAGCATGGCATTAAACATATCTTTCACATATTTTTATACAGGAGTTTTCTCACAAAACCTACCCTCAAAAACATGCATTCTTTCTGCAAGCTGGCTTTTATCTCCATACAACTTATAACTTGTGCACTGAACATGCACAGTAAACATGTTCAATGCACCAGTTGCTTACTGAAATTTGAATACATTTCTGTGCCAAAATTTTGGACAACATGAAATCAAAGGAAGTTATAATGTAAAAACTGTTGAATTACACTATCGGTGCAACTGAAATTTGGAAAGACTTGAAGTTAAATTTTAAGGTCGTAAATAAGAAAAAGGTTCTACATTAAGGTTGAGAACTCTGGTACTTACTCTCCAACACTGTAGGCGACTCCCATGGTTGATGCAGATGTTTGAACAGAAACTTTCTAATAAAGATGAAATGAGTAGTTTGTGCAGAGAGAGTTCTGTCGGCAGCATGTCCAGCAGGGACTACAGCCATTGCAACCCTTTATACTTCCAATCCAAATGCTGATATAAGCCCTTCTCCATAACTCCTCCCTCTCCTTCCCAGTACAGCATGGACCGAGCATGGCCTGCACGTATTCCTCGCCTGTTTCACAACTAAGACACAAAGCCAAAGTTTGTGACACATTAACTTGACCTGTGGTTCCTGTCCTGAGTTTTAGTGGGCTGCGGTCCATTTGTGTCACTGCAGTGCAACAGAGGAGATGGCTCAGCACTAGATAAGAGCAGTGCTTTACAGTCCTCATATTTAGGCCAAACGTGCAGACATTTTTAACTGTATCACAGCAGATATCTGAATGAAGTCCTGGTATCAGTGTGAGGGTTTAGTCTGATTACAGTTGTTAATTACATTGTAATTACTTTTCATGTTGATACTAGTCTCTTATATGACCCAAAAATTGTATTTATGCCAGGTAACTTCAGTGATTACCAGTTTTCTCTTTTTTAGTACTTAAAATAAATATTGTACTACAATATTACTATATAACTTTTCTGGTGGGCTGGTCCTCCAACTGCTTGTCTGCATATTATTGCTTTGTCTCGAATGTTCTGTACAGCACAAACTCATCTATCTTGCCAAACTGCAAGTATTTGTATTGCTAAAAATGCTTTTAAAACATGTATTCTTACTGTGAGTAAGGTTGCAATGATCTGACCTCAATCTTGGGCTGGTAGCATATCATTCTTGTCTCCTTGAAGATAATCATTTTCATTCTTTACTGTGGAACGTTCCAGACAAAACAATAACTCTCCATGAAGACACACTGTTGGCAGAGCCTCCTTCAGAAAAGTTACATAAGGCGCTGTTACTGTCTATCATTTTGAGGTTAAGACAAAAGCCCTTTTTATATTCATGAGAATATATCCATGCAAATAACACTTTATTCTTTTAGGTAAAGACCAACAATTAACCTTAATCCTCCTTTTATTACTCTGCTGTGATTAGCTGAAGGCTCAACAACCACTATTAAGATTGAATCAGGACATCAGACCTTGATATGTTTGTTGACTATTTATACATGATCAATAGCCAATGCTGCCAATCAAGCTCCATCAGTTTACAGTGTTGTCTATTATCTCTAACTACTAATGTTCAAATAGAATCTCAAACTTATCTGTGTCTTAAACCTGTCTCTATTTTTTCTGTCAACGCAAACATCTGAATCTTAGCAAAGAGCTAATCCTGTTTGTGAGGCCTTGTCCCCAGACCCCCTACCATCATCAATAGTTCTCATTTGGTTTCTGGAGAGGGTATTAGTCTTGTTTTTTGACCAAACTCTGATTCAGATGCCATTATGTCATTTTTGTCACTTGTATCTTGCATTTCAAAACATGTGAAATAATTTGTAACAGCAAAGGGTGGTCAGAACATGAACATTTATAGTCTAGTCAAGTTTATTTATAAAAGGGAATAGTTTTTTAAAGTTTTTTTAAATAGACTATGTTCCAATAAGTTGCTATGTTGCACCAGTAGAACGCCGAGCAAATGTCAGGCGGTGAAATTACAAAATAATTGCAGAGGGTAGTCTGTCCAATACAAACATGGATTTTCTGTTATCATGTCAGGAGGAGATACAAGAAGCACACTGTGAGGTCAGACACCAGTCATGACTTGTCTTTATTACAAAAGGAGACAAATTGATTTTAGAATGTGTTCGGCTTAACTCAAGACCAGATCAATATATTTAATAGGCCTACATGCTAAGAGACAGATACAATTCATGTCACATATGTAATAAAAACTATTTTATGTTTTGCCGACTTGTTACAAAAAATAACAATCACAACAAGAAAGTTGATTTGAAGGCCATTTCTATCTTACAACTCAATGCCCTGAGAACACTGTTTCTGAACTTTTTTTCTGGGGATCCATATTTTAAAAGTCACAAACCTTTGCCACCCAAGTCAATAAACATTATTAGTAAATAAAGGTGGATTTGACCATTATTGAACATTAATGAGGATATTTTATTGAGTGATCGTGTCTCTCTGAACAATTAGTATTACTCATGTTTTAAACAATGAAAAACCAGCAATAAAAGGAATCCTTAAGTCGCCTATTTGGACATAAAATGTAGACCATTTCTTTTTCTTTTCAACATTCAATTGAATCAGTAATACTGGAACAAAATAGTCAATAAAAGAATTACAAAAAGATTAGAAATTATACAAAACATGTGTTAACATTACAACATTTCTAATGACATAGGTGGACCTTTTTGCATTTTTGTAGCACTTTCCAGTCCGGAGTACAGGAGGAGAGCGCAATACACATATCGGGTGTGTAGGCAGAACTGTATATTGCAGACCTACATGCAAATCGTGACAAGGCAACCCCCCCCCCCCAAAAAAAAAAAAAAATTAAAATAAATCTCTTGTGACCCACCTGAGGGTTGTAACCCAGAAACAATACCTTAGAGGTGTATATTAGGTCTACAAGATGAAGTAGACAGTATAGTAAATAAGTAAGCTATGTGCCGTTTAAAAGGCTATAAAAGCTGCTTAGCTAAATCTCCCCCTTTATTCAAGAAACTATCCTTTGATTTTATGTGAAACTTTAAATTTCATATCCTGGGCACAGATAGAGTGGTCCATATTTGCCCTTTTCTCAGATGCTGTTGCTCCAGATAGAGCTAGAACCAGAAGAGACAACAGATGATGACAGTTTAGGACAGCCCAGTAGCCTTTGTAGTAAATGTGTTGGTTAACATTACTGCGCAGATATGTGTTCATTAGCCTACTTTAACTGTAACTGTTGTGTGTGAGAAAAAAGGAGCATAAATAAATGAAATGTAGGCTACAAATGTGAATATAGAAATATACATTTACATTCTGTTACTGTTACATTACATTATCTAAGGTTTTTAGATATTTGTAACAACTAATTTTGCTCCAGGAGGATGCAATTTAGGGATTTCAGTTTTGTCGTCGACATATTAGTTTTGTGCATGTTATGACAAAACAAAGAATCCATTGGTGTTTATCACTGAAAGAAACTGCACACAGACTCTGGTCCTTTAGAATCGATAGAAGGATGTTCATATTCACATTTTTATATTTTACAAATTCTAAGGTGGGCACTATAGTAGATATATGTAGCATTTGAGTACAAGTGTGAGCAATTCCGTTACAAGAACAATCATATGTTTGTAGGTCACGGATGTGCGGTTTAGGTAGTGGCTGCAGGTGGTTTTTTTTCCTGCTTTCACTTGAATTCCCCTCAAGTTGTACATCCGCTGTCTGCAAACCCACACTTTGATAATGTGCTTGCACTGAGAAATCAATCTAACCCCCGGACTCTCGGCACACAGGGTCATTCAAAGATCTTAGAGGTGAAAGTTTATCATGCCTGCATAGTCGAGCAGGGTTAGTGTAAATTTGAGATCTAAAATGCCATAAATTAAATGAAAGATCTGAATAACAAATGAGCTTATTGCCGATGGCACAGTTTTGTAATATTGCTTAGGAATACCTTTCATCGTGAATTTTGCCAGTTGAAGTTTAGTAATGTGATTTGTTTTCCTGCAAATGTTACTACTTAATTCAAGTAAAGGAATATTGGCATACAAAACCAAGTTAATTGTTGTGTATTTTCTGCTCACATAGGCAAATAATGGGCCTGTGGTTGTCACGGTGTATCTATGGCCTGCATTATGTGATTCTGTTCAGATGCATAATAGCACAATAAACATTCTTTTTATGAATGACAGATGCAAAAGCACAATAAATAAATTAGATTACATATACGTAAATGTGGAATTATAAAATAGACTTTTCTATAGTGCTTACTCTGCATTTTGGTGCTAGTTAAGTTTAATAGCATTCAGCAAAGTGTCACTATGTTGCAACCAGAGGCTCCGTAGTGTGGCCCATATCCAGGCACAAGGGTGCTGTGTCAGTCCAGTTAATCAGTCACGGCCCCTCACGCAGAGAGAGAGAGAACAAGAGAGAAAGAGAGAGAGAGAGTTACATTTAAAAGACTTCATAAAGATTCTACAGTAACCCACATTAGCAGGAAAGAGACGCATGCACCAAAAACCACTGTTAAGGAAATTGTTAACCAGGGGCCTTTCAGGAACATGTAAATGGGTTTTCCAATGCATGGAAACTTGCACAAAACATCCAATCAATAACTTGGTATTTAAGTTGGCTTTATTCATCAAGGACTTCAGACTGTAAAAGGCAAAGCTCTTGATTTACCAGATGATCTACGTTCATACTCAACTTTCACCTATCTTCATGGACTTTGGGTAAACCCCGAAAGGAAAAAATGAGTTTCCACCAACCTTAGTCACACAAGGAGTACTTGAGGTTCCCAAGAACTGGAGTGAGGTGTCGGGGTGAGGGAATTCTGCTTAGTCTACTGACCCTGCGATCCTGAATGAGCCTAAGAATATGGATGGACTTTGGGCTACTTTAGAGGCCATTCCCATTTGCATCACCACATTAAACTTGGGACTAAACTGAAACTAAATCAGGGACTAAATCAGGACTAGAACAGGACCAGACCACATCTACATTTGACTTAAAGTGGCCGAAAGCAAGTGTGAACATGTGTCTATCCCATCATATAGAGAACCTGCGTGTGACGTCACAGCCTTGCCCTGATCCACTTCCGGCGGTCCAGTATAGACCGCCATTGTAAAGTTGGCACAATGGCGGTCAATCCTTTAATTTTCACATTAAGACACATGGCGAAAAAGTGTTGCACACAGAGCTGTAATCAGCAGAGAGATAAAGACACAGGGGTTCAGGTGTATCGGATTCCGGTTGAAGCTGACATACGAGACAAGTGGAGCTGCCATCAGTGTGCCAAATACCCGTCAGTGTTCGGGGATCCCCATCTCCGAATTGTTGAGGTGCTTGTGCTTGTTTCACAGTCTGTAGTCTTTCTGTCAAAATTTAGTTTAAAGCAGATTAATACATTTTTATGTGAGGAAGAGCTGATTATTGTTAGAGCTACATAACTTTATTTATTAGGGACAAAAATCAATATTTAAATGTAAGGATATACAGAGCTGTTTCCAGTCTATAGTCCCTGGACAGATGTTCACTTTCATCCAAGAAATAAGTAAAATTTTCAAACCATGCATGTTTGTATCTGTCTCTTTACTGTATTTAAACTAATGACATAAGTCACACAAAAATAGGCGTGCACCTGGACAAGTAAAATGCATTCAGTATTTGTACTGATTTCACAGTTTACTTAATACAGGCCTAGTAATATTAGCGCTATACTGCTGTACCAACTACTTCTCATTTTTCAACTGTGACTACAAAATACCACTTCCTCCAGCTAGTCCACTAACTTCATGACATTTATTTTAATCCTCAACTGCTTTGCCTAGATTTTCATATTGGCATTCTTTATGTCATCTTCACAGATGTGGTACTGGACTCTTTTCTAAATCCATTGGGGGTGGGCGTGGCATCTCATTTGCCTCCAATATGACCAGACCAATCACTGGGGTCAAAGTTTGGGAACACTACGACTACGAGGGCTGCATCAGTCGAATCCACTGCATTGGAGGGTGCATTTAACATTTTACTACATCCTGTAACTTCTGTTTAAGGTGGTTAAAAAGGTGGTACAATGTGTCATGTGTTGTTTGACTGTTTTAATTGTGTTTCTTAATTGTTGTTTGTACAGTGTCCTTGAGTGCCCAGAAAGGCGCCTTTAAATAACATTATTATTATTATTATTATTATTATCGTGTAACTATTCTGGTAGAGGGTCTGCCTGCTGCTTGACTCCATGTTACAAGTCAGATCTGTGCAGGAGCGGACCTGCTCACAGAAATAATGCATGTTTTTTTTTGGAATAAATGTAATAAATAAAAAAACTTTAATTGAATAAATAAAAGATAAATATATTACAATAAATAAATATATTTGTTTAATGCCATACTGTGGAAAATCCCAGGCAAATATCAACTTGGAGACAAGTAGATAGCGGACTGTCCAGCAGAAAAGTTACACAGTGCACCTTTAAATGAAATATATAATGTTGCATTTTTAGCTTTCAGGAAGATATGATGATGAGAGGATCTATTTATTAATATTCGTGACCTCCAGAGGACGTTCTCTTTTTGCTGGCACAACAAATGGGGTCTGTACACTTGTCACATTTGCATTATTCTATTTCATATTGGCCATAAAATTCCTCATGTGTTCTAGGATGCCTTTAACTTCTATCCAGTGCATCCTGACTCAGAGCTGCAGATGCTAAGTGGACGTTACAATGGCGCATGCATCACTTCTCTGGCAGCTCACTGGGGATTGCCCTACGATGACAACTATAAATAAAACGACATGGTAGATCCAACCATATAATTTGCAAATGAGCAGAAGTTAGATCTGAATAAACACTGGCTGTGTGTTCTGAATTTCTTGTCCTGTAGCCTACCTCTTGTGATCTCCTCTGGTAGTTCAGGAAACCGCTGCTGCTTATATTACTGCCCCTGCGACACAGTCACCAAATAAGTGGAAGAAGATGGACGGACTTCAGACTGCTTTAGGGAGCATTCCCAAGTGACTAAACCAGGATAAGAACGAGACCAAACCAGGACTAGAACGAGAGAAATCTAAATTAGACTTAATGTGGCCCAAAGCAGGACAAGTTTGAATGCGTGTCTATGCCATCAAATAAAATTTGGACTGTACGATGTACGAACTGCACCCCACTGGAGTCAAGAAGAGGAAACAGATATCAGAGCATAAATTATTCCAATTCAGTCTATACTCCAGAAAAATAATCTGATGTGCTTTTTATCTGGCTTTACCATTCATAAAGTGCCATAATGCTCGTCACACATTAGAGGGGTGGTAATCTATTAACTATTGTAAATGATGTGAATAAAGGTTTTCACATTTATCTGGTTGTGGTGTCAAAAATCACAAAGAATCAAAAAATGTTGATATTTCTTCTCACAGATATTGTTATATATTTAATATCGTGACCTCCCTGCTCTTAATAGTTGGCTATTTTATGGTTTCAGATGGATTTGATGTTATCCTTTTATTGTAGTAATTGTCTTTTAAGCATGTGGAGACATTATGTGTATCAAATTAAATTTATGTCAGTCTGAAGTGACTTTGTGCCAAAAGTCTGACATAGCCAAACGTCACTCTCACTGTTGCACTTTAGACTGTCACGTAATGTCTTTGTAGAAAAGACTCTATACTACTGGTCTGGTTTTATACTGTCATTATATAAAGTGTGAAATTTAGGATAGGTCAATCTACTTGAAGTAAAAATCCCATTATGTATTGTACCCTGTATCTTTTCCTCAGGAATGTTAATGAAATCCCTAGTCCTTGAGTTTTTGAATAATGCTATTTTAAATTAAAGTCCTTGTATGTCAGTGGAAAAAAACTTTGGGCTAAAGGTGCATGACTGCCTTCACATAAATTTAAAGTAAAAAGTACCCCATTCTAATCCCTCTGCTGCTAAATTACTACTACTACTTATTACTACTATAAAACTGGAATTGAGGAGCTATCTAATCTTTGAAACAGTGGGCTTGTTAAATGTCAGAAAATATTTAAGTAACCTCTGAGATGAGAAACAGTAGACTCTGAATGTCTAACAAGACCCCTCCCAAAAAAATCACTCTGATAGTTAGGTCAAATTTTTAAAACTTTAATTATCCATGGGTGTAAGTGGGTTTCTAGTAATTAAGTAAAGTTTATTTACATAGCGTTTTTCACAGACTTAAAGCCGCCACACACTACAGGAGAATTTGCCTGATTAGGATGTGATTTGGTTCTCCCCAAGTTTATGGAGGAGTGACCTGATTCTGTGTCTCTGTGTGCGATTTTGAAGCCGCTGCACTCCTCGTGTGTGTAGTGTCAGTGTGACTCTGAGCTGCTCTGTCAGATCATAACAGTAAATCAGAACGTCAGGGGCAGACAGAGTGACGGACACACCGGCGCAAGATACAAACTCAGGAAAGAGCGAAAATAACTATAGGCTATTGCTCACCTTTTGTAGAGTTGTAATTTTAAACCGCGGCATCATATTCACATTATCCATTAGAACTTCTCCTTCGCAAATACACCCAGTCCACAAAACATCGCTATTAATCCAGTCTGAAGTGCTCTTTAAAATTAAAAAGGTGATCGAAACTCTGCTTCCTGTGTACTTTATCGCTAACCATCTGTGCATCGGAAATCATGTATCTGAAGTACTGAACCACATTTCACAAATAATAATAACAGTTTTGACTTGCATCTAAACTAGAAGTGCAATGCTCTGATCTGTTGAACACTTAAGTGTCGTGTAGACAGGACTCGAGGTGCACTTATATCAACTCTGGACATGTTCTATGGTCACGTTTTAGCATGCTGCCAAAAACTGGCAACAAAACAACATCATTATCTGATTCAAAAGAACACAACAGGCACGTATTCTCAGATAGGCTGTTGCCCTGTAAACTTCTGTTGATTAGTAAGTTTGACCCATTTTACTTTTAACTGTCACCAGAAACTTCCAATAGAACATTTCAAGATTAAAATGTTCCACAGCATTAAAACACAGGATTAAACTAGATTTGCTGATGCAGTGTTTATGTTGAAGCTTTGGCAAATTTTTGTCAAAAAAAATCACATAAATAGACTATACTGTCAATCAATGCATTACTGTCTCCAGGGTTTGAAAATAATTTTTGTTTTAATTCAAAATGGGGCCAGAAATGAAATAGGAATAAATGAAATACTGGAGGGATAAATGGCTGTTCTTTATTGTCCTGGACATTGGTGTCATCTGGTGGCAATACTTTAAATAACACAAATAGATTTCATACTTATGGTAAGTTCATTTGAAGGGCAGGGGACTATATAAACCTGTTTTTGAAACAAACACTCAGTCCATCCATAAATCTTATCCCTTTCTTGTTGTGGATTGGATTGACAAATCATAATAATATGTCATAATAATAATGTGTAAATGTTCTAAAAGTGAAAACAAAGCCTTTGTGATGCAATAAGGCCACCACAATAATGTCACCTTATATTTCATGTATGTTTGGAGAAAATGTTAAATTCACACGCAATAAACATTATGCTGAATGTTCCTACTGACAGAATCAGCCATGACTTTTTTTTTTTCAAAAAAGTTATCTGTTGATCTGGTACCCACCCTCTGCTTAGGAAGCTTTTGATTCTACTATAATAGGCCTGCAACTGTATCACTATATTGTCACATTCTCACATGTCTCATGCAGTGTATGTACCACATATGACAATGAGAAAGAGGATGGGCATGGCTTCTCTCCTTATTTTGTCCTAAATCTTTCCTATTTTCCTATAAGTTTAACTTGGAAATACATTCATTTTATTTTTCAGAACAATGTTGATAATGCATTGTATTGTCACTGTGTCCAAAAAATATCTCTTGTGAATCACTGAAGTTTGTCTTTGTTCCAGCGTGATCGGCATCGCACAGAACGATGATCCAGTCTCTATGTGTTGCCATACTTTTTGTCAGCTGTGTAGCCAACAGTAAGTCTAAATTTTTATATTTTTGTATTTGCAGACTTTTTAGGTTATCCAGTTGCTTGTTTCACAGTCTGTAGTCTTTCCATCAAAATATAGTTTAGAGCAGACTAATACATTTTTATGTGAGGAAGAGCTGAGTATTGTTAGAGCTGGGACAAAAATCAATATTTAAATGTAAGGATACCAGAGTTAGCTACAGAGCTGTTTCCTGTCTATAGTCCCTGGACAGATGTTCACTTTCATTCTAAAAATAAGTAAAATTTTCAAACCATGCATGCTTGTATCTGTGTCTTTACTGTTATATTGTTATGTATATTATATGTGCAGCTTTGAAATAAATATTCTAACTAAACTAAACTAAAATTATAGTTTAAACTGATGACATAATTCACACAAAAATAGGCCTACTACACTCATACAGAGTGCACCTGGACAAGTAAAATGTATTCAGTATTTGTACAGATGTCACAGTTTACTTAATACAGGCCTACTTCTCATTTTTTAACTGTGACTACAAAATACCACTTCCTCCACCTAATCTAACTTCATGACATTTATTTTAATCCTCAACTGCTTTGCCTAGATTTTCATATTGGCATTCTTTATGTCATCTTCACAGATGTGGTACTGGACTCTTTTCTAAATCCATTGGGGGTGGGCGTGGCATCTCATTTGCCTCCAATATGACCGGACCAATCACTGGGGTCAAAGTTTGGGAACACTACGACTACGAGGGCTGCATCAGTCGAATCCACTGCATTGGAGGGTGCATTTAACATTTTACTACATCCCATAACTTCTGTTTAAGGTGGCTTTTGTTTTGAAAAAACTGAACATCAGCATGGTTTTGACTGTAGACAGAACCTGTATCAAATATTTCTGACACAAATTTAAATTGCTATTTTTCTTTACAGAATCCAGTTTCGCTATGACACTGAATGGTCCGATGTAACTGGGCGCACACATGGCATGACACAGGAGATTGAGCTGTTTGATGAAGAGTTCATTATCCAGGTAAGACATACATGTTTTTGTCTTTCTATAGGTGACAGAAAATTCCAAAACATGTTCTTAAGATGTGAGAGTAAAATATAAATATTTTAGTAATATACCAACTTTTGCTCAACATGAAAACTTTTATCTCAGTGTCTGTTTACATATCAAAAATGTTACAGCTTAATTCTAGTTCTGGTCATGTGTCATTGTCCCATACAAAGCAAAAAGCTAACTTTTAATAATTTTTTTTATATTAAATGCGCACTGTCAAAACATGTATTTAAATTAGCCTACCCCGATTAATCCACTGATGTTTTACAACCTGTTCTGTATTGTTTGACTGTTTTAATTGTTTCTTAATTGTTTTTTGTTGAAGGCACCTTTAAATAACATTTTATATAATGATTTATTATTATTATTATTATTATTATTATTATTATTGTTGTGTAACTATTCTGGTCGGGGTCCGCCTGCTGCTTGACTCCGCTTCTCCATGTCTGTGGAGAAGCGGACCTGCTCACAGAAATAATGCATGTTTTTTTGCAAAAAATGTAATAAATAAAAAACCTGTAATTGAATAACATACTGTGGAACATCCCAGGCAAATATCAACTTGGTGACAAGCAGATAGTGGACTGTCTAGCAGAAAAGTTACACAGTGCACTTTTAAATGAAATATATAATGTTGCATTTTTAGCTTTCAGGAAGATATGATGATGAGAGGATCTATTTATTAATATTCGTGACCTCCAGAGGACGTTCTCTTATTGCTGGCACAACAAATGGGGTCTGTACACTTGTCACATTTGCATTATTCTATTTCATATTGGCCATAAAATTCCTCATGTGTTCTAGGATGCCTTTAACTTCTATCCAGTGCATCCTGACTCAGAGCTGCAGATGCTAGGTGGACATTACAATGGCACATGCATCACTTCTTTGGCAGCTCACTGGGGATTGCCCTACGATGACAACAACAAATAAAACCACATGGTAGATCCAACCATAAAATCTGCAAATGAGCAGAAGTTAGATCTGAATAAACATTGGTTGTGTGTTCTGAATTTCTTGTCCTGTAGCCTACCTCTTGTGATCTCCTCCAGTCTTGGTAGCTCAGGAAACTGCTGCTGGCGTAGGACAGAGTGGTGAGGAAGGCAAAACACTGCAAACATATGTACATAGTTAAATACTATTGTCATATTATCAGGTAATGCGTTTTAGTTAAACATTAGTCCTCTTACAGCCGATGCAGCCCAACATTTGAAATTGTGGCGCCCTCTAGTGGCCTCATTCACAGTAGCAGTATTCACGACTGCTGCTATCAGGTACAATGCCGTGGCAGAAGCGTTCACACAGAGGGACTGAGGACACACAGCAAGACACATGAAGGTCACACCAGCTCTGACCTGTGTCTGTGTGCCCATTTAAATTTTGATAAAATAATACATGAAATACTGCGAGTCATTTTATGTGCATACAGTGTTAATGTGTGAATGGTTTAGTGATAAGAGTAGCTGCAAACATCAATCAAAAATACTTCAGTGCCATTAGTTAATATTTTTGACCTCCAGACAGTGATGTATGCCATATATGCATGATTACAATCCATATTTTCCTACAGGAGCTTCCTTAGGCAGTTAGGATTGAACTATAACATATAGGCAATTATTATATAGTTTTTAATTGCTCCTTGAGCATAAATAAAGTGACTGAATTGAACTGAATAGGTAGCTCATCAATTTAGGTTTTGTTCATTGTAAATCACAAATATGATCTTAATAATATGATATTTGAAATTAAGAAATGGGTTAATTGATTTCAGTTCAAAACTGCAGAATTGATTGTCTGCTGCTTAGTTTAGTTTTGTTTATTTATCAGGGGCAATGCACAAAAAAACATTGATCTACACTGAGAGATAATTTATTTGTGTCAGGTAATAGCAAAATTGCTCATTTCCATTTTCCATTTGATTATACATAATATGTCTCCTTTAAAAACAATGTGGCCCTCACCAGTGTAGTCCAGGGGATGTGTGGGGCCCTGGTTGGCACTCCAGTCAAGTAAATGATAAACAGACTGAGGGTGAGAATCCAACACAAGATGGCGACAAACATCACCCAGCAGAGAGCCGGCAGGTGGAAATAGTCTGTACCTCCAACTAGGATCCACACCAGGAGCCCAAAGAGCTGCAAGAGAGTTACAAGGCTTTGAGCTCTGTAGTGGTGTGTACTCAATTTTGATAATGAACAAGATCATTGAAATTTTCAATATGTAAGCAGCCAAACTGATGCAGTAGTAGACTAGTGGTGTAGAACAGATAGAATGTACATCAAGAAAGATGAAGAGATGAGAAAGCGTGTGCTCATGTGTGTATGTGTGTGTCTGTGTGTGTGTGTGTGTGTGTGTTTGCAAGTACAATCCATGTAGATTTTTCAGGTGATGTAAAGCAACATCATTTCCATAGATATTAAAAAGCTCTGACGTGATGACATCATAATGGCTACAAAAATAAAGAAACTTTTATTTGGGTCAGAATGTCAGAAGAATGTCAAAAATCAAGACCAAAAAAAAAAACCCAAACAAAAAAAACTGAAATATTAAATATATGATTAAAAAATATTAAACTACAAAATTAAGTAAAAACTATAGCAGTGCAAATACAAATCTTTATACACTAATGATACATTTATTCAAAGAGTCACCCTAAATTTGGTGGGTTTTGGGTTGACGAAAACATATCTTAAAATTCTCATCATGTGAATCATGTAACTGTTATTATTTTTTAAAAATCACGTATCCCATTGAATTACAAAAAATAAATTGTTCAAGCTACCTTTCTTATGGTATGGTCTCATTGGGCCCTCACTGTATAAATACACTGTATAAATAAAGATAAAGGAAACTGTCAGTAAGAGTTTCAGGCAGGTTTGTGCCAATGCGACCACTGTACAAAAGTCAATACACATACAATAACTAAACTGTTCATTTTGATAGCGCAATTTAAAGTGAAAAACAAATGTAGTAGTTACTAGCAAGAGACTTTTAGTCTACTAGTGACTTTAGTTTCAGTGGCGACTGATAATACAATTTCTTAGTTTAACGATATTTTATTTACTGGCTTTCTGAACAAACTTACCATTCTTGTTTTGGCAAAAAGAAGAGTAACCAATTGTATGTGACCCAGGGCCAGGCTCTATTTACAGAAAGCTTTTCCTTTAGCTGCTCCAGAGAGGAAGAGACACATCTAGTAGAAATTTGAATGTTGTTTTTGATTATTTTTTCCTCAATTAATCAAAATCCATAAAGATGGGAGGATATGTTAATGATCGTGATCAAATTATTTTCTGTACAATCTTATGCAATAAAATGTACTTTTATTTTTCAACAAAACATTCATTAAAATTTCCATCACACTTACGATTTCAGCAATCAGAAGCAGTCCCTTGGGGGTCACGATGACAGGTTGGTTAAAAGTCACAGTGGAAATGCTGTTTTGGGGGGATACTGGACCCCTCCAGGTGGACCCGACAGCTGCCCCGTCCATGGCTGTGCTGCTCTCTGCTCAGTCTCCGTGTGGATGTGGACATTGTTGCTGTTACAGAGGAAGTCCTGTCCCGGAATCACACAGGGACGCCCTTGGACTGATAAAGTCTTTTATTTAGATTTCTGTGATTGAAGGAAATGGGAGTCCTTAAAGCTTTTGTTTCTCTCACAAAAAAACAACTTGCTACAATAACTTAAAATCTAAATATTACTTTTCAATTGGACGAATAACTTATTTGTTAAAAATGTATTTCAACTTCAGTAAATAAAATCAAACATTTCTACAGTTACCTGTTCTCCTGTTAACTAAAGTGAGTTTCTTCCACTAGGGAGCAGTATCTACATACAATAGACAGTGACAGAGTTTTTACTTATTTATTTGCATGTGTATGTGTGTGTGTGTGTGTGTCTGTCTGTACGTCTGTGTGTATACATTTTAATTACATTTTACACTTATTAAAGAATAATATTTATTGCTCAAACATATACAGAATATTGAGCCATGTATTAATGTCTAAACAAGATGAAAAGTCCTTTTATGGATACTATTTATTATACAAATAATAAACAACATTGTTGGCTTATTATTATTAGTTTAGTACATAGAAAGATTTGTCATTCTTTGAGAGTAATGGATCTTCTATGCAAAGTGCCCACTGGATTGTCACTGCAAGTATTGGGACATATTTGTGATTTTAGCTTTGATAATAAAAAAATTACCTCAATTTAATTGTCTCACTTGCTTACTTACTAGAACGATTTCCTTGCAGTCATCATCCCAGCAAAATATTTGCCTATGCCCTGATTTGTAAAACTCAAACTTATAAATGTGCTTTCATCCTGTATTTATTCACTCCTCCAAAAACATAATCATGTCATGCAAAATTAAATTGTAAAGTAAAGTATCAGGAGAGAGCCTGATTGTCAGTCTGCAGTGAAAGCTGTTCCTTATTGAAAATGTATGGTGTATCATGAGAGGAGGCTGTAGACTGTTGAGCAGCTGATGCCTTGTGTCCAGGATAAAGGCATTATTGTGATCATTCTTTGTCTATAGAAACCTTCAGTTAGCTTAATGTTAATTTATCTCACTATAATTATAGTAGTATTATAGTAATGTAGTAGTGACCCACTGCTCTTTTGTTTACTTTTTTGATAATGTTTTATTTTTTTTAATCATTTTTTCTGGACATTTGGCACATCCTGCCAGTGACGTGAAGTTATTGACATTTACCATGAGTGGTTTTCAGAAACTAGAATGTCATGACATTAGACTCTTAAAGGAGAGAATCACATACTTAGTGCATGTGAATGGATATTCACATGCATAACATTTTTATATGTGCACATGCTTTACAAATTAGATCCCATTTGTAAAGGACTCAACCAGGACAAGAACAGGACATGACAAAGTCTACCTTTGGACTTAAACTGGGCTACTACTTGGACAAGAAAGGAACCATGTGGACACATCTTACACAGACTTGTACTGGTCCACATATGTCCTTGGATATGGCTGTCTTAGCAAGTCCCCATATGACTTTATAAACATGCCCACACACACCGACCATAAAACATGTGTGCAAGCCCAGATGCTGCACTGTAATTGGCTGCTGTGGCTTCCTGCTGTGGCAAAGATATTTTTAATGCTTAAAGACACACAAACACACACATACACATACACACACACAGCCTCAGCTGCATCAGCTACACTCACGACCATAGGCCTGTTTAACCACCAACCAGGAGATCGAAGTAAAATGATGGGGTTGTTCACTTGAACCTCACTGCAAGTATAGTTTTAATGTCCCTCTCTGTTTTGCTTGGACTCTTGCAGCAGGGCTGAGGCAGATGTCCTGAAATAGTGCTCTGACCACATGATCACTTGTATTTCTACCATAATAACATTAACATGGAGGCAAGAGAAACTAATTCAAAACTTTTAAATAAAAAATGTCAGCATTTCATAGATACATTTAAAATTGACAGCATTTAATTATAATGTTTCAGATACCACACTGGCCCTTAATACAGATACACTATTCTAAAATGAAGTTTATCATTAACAATGGCATAAAAATCTAAATTCAAGTCTGATGGAACCAGTTATTATAGAGGAAAATGCAGATTTATTGAAATAGTTATAAAATTAATGACCACAAGGTACTGACCAAAGTCCACTCCAAACTTAAAGTGTCTGTATCAATGCTGTTTATTTGCTGTTATAAATTACTCAAGATACTGTTGCTTTAAGACACTTTTCACAACTTGCATAGATCATGAATTATAAGCATCTTTGTTTATTATGGAAAATTTCAAAGGCGTGAGCTCGTCAATAAACAGCTATGATATTTAATCTCTGCTATGAGGTCAATGTACGGCACTGTAATAATGTATTCAGAGTGAACTCTTCATTAAGGGCCCATGAAGAAGATGCACCTGCAAACTCAGTGTTGAGAAAGTGAAATTTTCTATATCAAAACCTGGGATATGGTGTGAAATTATGCCTGGTTTATTACTTTTCTCAGGTAACACTATTACTTTTAGTCAGATTATGCTATCATCCAACCACATGTGGTTATTGCTAACATAAATTATCTACGCAATGATCAATCCTGATTCCTTGTCACGTATAATCATAAAGGTAAAAATTTGAAAATATGTTCTTAACTTCCATTAGACTGAAAATATAATTTACTGCTGCATACCTTGCTCTCCATCTTCTAAACTGATTTGATATTATTGATGAACATTATGCAATTAAGAAGGTGGTTTACTCAGTATTGTTTCTGAAGCTCTTTTGCTAATGAAAATAGAGTAATTGCTTTGTCTGGAATGTTCCACAGTACAGCATGAAACTTGTCTGTTGAGGCAATCAGGTGCCACCATCAGGTCAAGTTACAGGTCAGATCAGTGGAGATATGAACACATTCACAGTAAGAATTCATATTTTCCTATGTAATTTTGAGCATTAAAACACTTTGCATGCAGGGTAAGTTTAATGCTATCCTGTGGCACATTCCAGGCAAAGCAATAACATCTCCATAAAGATAACCAGGTAGAGGACCCTCCACCTGAAAAATTACAATGTGCACTTTTAAGGATATTTATTTCTTCCAAAAAGGTGATGTTTTGTGTCTGGCCTTGGACATCCGTTTCCTTTGGCCTTCCTTCTCTGGTAGAGAGAGTAGAGATAGACAGGGGGCTGAGGGTACAGAGAAAGAGAGACTGAGAGAGAGAGACAAACAGAGAGAGAGAGAGAGAGACAGAGAGAGGTGGAAAGGAAGGGAAAGGAGGGAGAGAGGGAGTGAGGGAGAGAATGGAGAAAGAGAGAAGGAGAAGGGCGATGGATGTATCAAACACTAGCCCCCTGCTGAGTGGGGAATGGAAAGCTGCTGGCACCCACATGAATATTTCAGCAGCAGATATAACGCTCCCTCTCTCTCTGCCTCAGTCTGTCACTCGCTCGCTCCGTCTCTCACCTTTCTCTCCCTCCTTCACCCTCACACCCATCTCTCTGTTCTCCCTGCCACAGTGGACGGTCATAATGAAGGAGAGTGAACACAATTCTGGTCTAATCCAAAACAATAACAACAGAATGTTCTATGCAAAAATTTTAGTACATATTTTAATATCTTCTCAATCTCTTTTTTTAATTCCCTGCAGTAGCAATTTTAGAAAGATTTTGCATGATTGAAAAAATATATTTACTAAAAGAAAAAGGCATTTGTTTCTAAAATAATATTGTGAATGAAATTGTAAGAACTTTGCTTTTTTATACACACTCACACACAAATTATTGTACACTTTTGGACTGGAACTGACCACATATATTACCTCCCACTTGTACTCTCTGGCCTGCAGTGAAACCAAATACAAAGTAAGAAAGGAAGAGAGTTCCTCTAGAGACTGATAGAGATTTTTTTTTTTTATTCTCAATAATTAATCCAGTCTTTGCAAAAATGCTGTTTAATTTTAGAAACAACATAGTCCTTTCAAAACATATACACACATTCATACACCCAACCAAAAAGACTGGCTTTTTTGGAGCAACACAACTATTCACATATTAGTAGTACAGAAGTAAAAATGTCTCTATATTTTGGCAGCAACAAAGAATAATAAACTGTGCCAGAATTCTGCTAACAGGAAAAGAGGACACTAGAAAAATGCATCATAAACAAAGCAGTCCACTAAAATAGCATTAAATAATATTGAAACTAACCACAATATAAGCTTTTAACACATTTAACACATTTCATTTTGGATTTTAGTTAGTAATTAATAGAAACACAAATCTTTAATTCTGTGTTTTGAGATTAAAAAATAAATAAATAAATAAAAATTGGTAGAGACTAGTCTTTTATATTTTACCCTACTTTATTTCAATTTGGCTCTTATCATGTAGCACCAGAAACAAGTAAACAAAAACAAATAATTCCAGTGTTGATAATGAAGTCTCAATCACCCACCAGACTCATGTGTTATTTTGCCAGCACAGAACAGAACTCATAAATGTCAGGGGTAAATGATTTTTTTCTATTTAGCTCCAAAATACTTACAATAATATAAAA
The DNA here is from genome assembly GCF_026225935.1 of Boleophthalmus pectinirostris. NCBI lineage: Eukaryota > Metazoa > Chordata > Actinopteri > Gobiiformes > Gobiidae > Boleophthalmus > Boleophthalmus pectinirostris. Next base: position 21,500,535 of record NW_026571447.1, on the reverse strand, counting down.
AACTAAAATTCCTTGCAACATCCAATGCCTTCAGTGTATGTATGTTTGCACACGTGAGCTCAGGAAAACAGTGTATATTTATGACTATTCACACTTATAATAGTTAGTGTATGCCCTTGGTTTTTGACCGTCCAGCCAAATGTACTTAAAGTAACTCTTCATTATCAGCGATGTGTTCAAGTGCCCAGTCTGGAGCTGGTGAGTTTTTCCATCTGGAGATACGGCTGTCATCACACTGGCCTCAGAGATTGCCTCGGGACAAAGATATGGACCAAACCCCGATAGATGTGCTGCTAAATATGAGGGAGAGTGTGTGTGGTGAGCAGATAAGAGCTAATAGGTCTGCTATATTTGTAACTTAAATTAGATTTAGTATGACATTTTTGATTTCTCAATTGACCAAGCCGAAGCTGGATGGGCACATTAAATGATAACAATTATATAATCTTCTATATGCATGCTACTACCATACTGTTCACGTACACCAGCTTTAGTTTCACAGATTTCATTGCATCATTTGTGTAAACACCCTCTTAAAGCTGCATGGTGTAACTTTCTGGTCTGGCAGCATGGAGATGTTGTTACTTTGCCTGGATAGTTTAATATTACACTTATCTTTTTCCATGGAGAAAAGCACCATGGCAATTTACAGATCTGAACTGTGGAGAGGTGGGCCCGCTTACAGCAGAATGCCTATTTTTCAAGGTATCATTTTTGCCACAATGTGGTACATTCCGGGGAAAGCAAACTACGTACCATATCTCCATTGACACAACCAGGTACTACATTTGCACCAGAAAAGTTACATAGAACACCTTTAAATCTAGGTCTATGTTATTATTCACATTGAAATAAATAATGATAATGCCAAATTCATCTTCATACTCAGAGGAATAAAAGATTGTGTATCAATTATAGTGGAGAAATTGAGCCAGGCTTGGTCAGGACCTTGGTTGGAGAATTTTTCCTCTTTTCAATGGCTGATGGGGGAAACTGGAAGAAATTCTACATAGAAATGCATGGGCTGCCCAGGAGTTGAACCCAGAACCTTCTTGCTGTGAGGCGAGAGCACCAGCCACTCAGTCCATATACATTTCTATATTCATGCATTGTATTGGTCACTCAACTGTGTCCAGGTGGTAAATCGCCTCCTCTCACACACCAGTGGACAGCAGCCTGCAGCAGCCTGATAACACAGGAGTAAAGCTGTGGTGTCCACTTTACTGAGCTGAACTGTGTAACCTGTGGAGCATTATGAGTCTATGAGGGTCTGTCTAGTGAGAGAATCCTACTGCCAAGGTCACCAAGGTCCTCTGCAGTGGTCAGACAGGTCAATCCTCAGCACTGCGCGGGTGAAAAGGCTATACATATGAACTTCTGAGATCAGGTCTATGAATGTATTTCATTTTTTCAACAACAAATGTATTTATTTACACCATTTTTGTACACTGGCTGTTTTATGGTCTTAGTAGCAGCAAATGCTACTTTTTCCAAATAGGATGTGAATGGTACAAATAACTTGCAGTATCATGGTGTTAATTTGGATGAATTAGGCCCATATTACCATATATCCTGATCTATTTTATAATGTTGTTTCCTTATCAAAAACATACCTGGAGTTGTGTTCTGTTTCATTCACACATGTTTAACTCACAAACCCTGCATATTTAGGCTGTGTTTTTCTCTCAAACAAAAAACTCTAAGCTCCACTGTGTAATATTGGACCTTTAATACAAATGAAGGTATTCCCTAAAGGCACATCTTTAAACTCTATCCACTTGTAGCATCAGGTTACTGTTCTACAGGTCAATCGATTTATGTGTTTCTGATGCTGTGAAGCTGTTTGTAAATATATGTTTGATTCTAGACATCTTTGTAGATGTAAGTACTAATTAGAAGCATATAGTTTCTTATGAATTTTTCTACATAACTTTATTCTGTAACACATTAACCACTAAATAACCAAGTAATCGCTGGTAACTGTAATCACAACATACAATATTTTTATGCACACTCTTTAGGTATATTTTTTTCAAGAAAACATATGCTTTTCCATATTTCTTTTGTTTTGTTGTTCTTAAATTACACAAAAATGTCACTGCATGTATTAGCTAGTCAAGTTTATTTTGATAGATGGTCGGTTTTTTCCCTCATGTGTATGTTCAAAAGCAGCTCTGACTGATGGGGAATTCCTCAAACTTTCCCCATAAACCTCAAACATGAACAACTGGCTAATTCTCCAGGTACAGATCGTCAAATCACAAATCAGGTCCACTGCTCCTGACAGCCCAGTGGTATTACATGGATCAAATTCATACAAACTTCCCTAGCTGAAAGGGCATCCAACAAAATGCACTTATGGGTCGACCTGTCATCATAACAAATTTTCAAGCATGATATATCGCTACAGAGAAATATTGCGAAAAAGGATCATATTAAAACTACTTTATGCCATTAACACAAAGCAGGATAAATCCACAAGCAGGATAAAAAGCATGAAGCAGAAGGAAGCAAAAATTTGCCTGTTACAACCCAACTCCTTGGGGTGAGGGAAGTAACAAAAAATATCCAAGATGTAAAATGGGATAAATTAAATAATGTTTAATTAACAGGGATGTAAATTACAAAACAGACTAAAATATACAGAAAATAACCTATACTAAGAAACAGAACAACAGAATTACACAGTTTTGTGCCACAAAACGGGTCATGCAGGCTTATACAAAAACAAGGTTAAACTAGGGAACACACACAAACTAAAACACAAGTGCTCCAAAGTAAACCACATAAACCCACAAACAGAATCAAGTGACCAAATAAAAGAAGGCACAAAACAGACACACATAAACACAAAATGGCATACTGGCCACCAGCAGACCAGAACAGCTGCTGGCAATCTCCTTAAATAGGGGAAGAAGGCTGGAGGTGAGGCAGGATTGGCCAGGTGTAGATGTGCTCCACCAATCACAGGCCGGGGCTCCCACAGCAGGATTCAGAACAAACAGCAAAATAATTTAAAACACATACAACAAAGTACAACTGAAGGCCTGGGGACGTAACATAGCCATAGTTATTTATAGTTATTTATGAAGTTATTTATTCTACCCTCTACAGCTCAAATCTGACCTTATTACACAAAATGTCAAAAATCTTTCCACTATTTAAAAGAAAATGTAGTACATATGGTCAATACTGAGCCCCAAAATATATTAATCAGGCTATCATATATTGAACAATAAGTCGATATAGTATTTATCATGACAGGCTTACTGATGGGGCGTTGTCTGTGTCCATCCTTAAATGTCAAAGTGACAAATAAACAAATAAATACAATCTTACACATGATCAGCAAATTCTAAAAGTTACATTTCTGTGTGAACATCAAGGGCTGGTTGTATCGAACAAGGAAGTCAGACCAGAACAAATCCCTCCTCCTCTTCCTTCACTGATGCTTGGAGAAGCAGTAATGATCCATGTATAATGCAGGGCTAATGTTGGTGTCTTTCACAGTGATTTTAGCCTGTGTCTGCTTAAAGGCCATCACTGCAGGCCATCAGCACAGCACTGGCTCAATGTAAATGTCAGCAGTCTCTCACAGGGAGACAGTACATCCTCATATGTGTGTGTGTGTGTGTGTGTGTGGGTGTGTGTGGGGGGGGGGAGTCTGCTAGGTTCATAGGAAATAACAGTAGAACCAACATTGTCCAGTGTGTTGACTGTAAATATTTATATAAGCTTAAACCTCTAACATTGATTCCCTCTATCTCTGACATCTATTGGCAGAGATCACTTACAGACTCTACCCCTTTTAGTACAACTAACTATTAATAATTCATGTTTTAAGAGGCGTCACTGTGGATTTAACAGTTTTTAAATATTCATATGATACTCTATTGTCTGAGTATATGGCAATAAGAACATCACAGATAAATATGATAAATGTGATACTATGAGTACGGCAATGTTTTTATTATTTTAAAGCTTCACACCAACAAGAAATGTATATGGAGTGGGACGAGGTACAGTCAGTTTGGTCTGCACCCAGGCCTGAAGATGAGACTACAACTGATCTAATAAAGGCTGTTTTCAGTGGTTTGCCAAATTTACATTTACATAAAAAGTTAGATTAGAATATTAAAAAACATAGTTAAAATAGTATTCTAATGGCAACATATTTACATTTTTTTTTTGGTTAGTATTTGTGGAACATGTTAATTTCTTTGGGAAACATGTACTTGAGTTGATATTTCCAGCAGATACTAGAGCCATCCATCATTCATCACAGAGCGTTGGCACGTGTCATGAACCTTGAACATACAAATCAAATATTTACAAGTGTGTATGGCTCCAGTTTTGATTTTTCTACAAGGTCCTCTTACAAAATTCTCTCGCTGGCCTGGTCTCGGGAGCCTATATATTTTATTTAAAACTTTATTCATCAGTATACTTACATATTAAATGCCATAATTTCTGTCTAGCCCAGTGTTTTTTCATATGCATACTAATATAGCATACTAATTTAGATCTCATTCTATTCAGTATATGTAGTACTTGCAATGTGCAATACATTATTTAATATGACAAAACAGGCTTAAAATAAAGAGTAGTTCCTGCTGTGCTGCCTATGAAAAACTACCACACCAAAAATAACATAACATCCACATTTGCCACACTGGTCCACCTGCCTGCCCATCTCCACAGATTTTGGTTGATAGTTTTGTAGATGAACCTGAAATGCATTTTTATTGTTTGACTGGGCTTGAGAAACAGTACTGAAATATGTGTATACCTTTTGAAAAGACACCAAAATGGCCGACATAAACAGGAATTAAGTCTGAAATGTATGATTACTAGTTTTTAAACCATTTGGTTTAATACAGCATTTGTTCAGCTAGACTCAGGTTGAGGTTGTGTAAAAACATTTGGAAACTGCCTCTTCGATCCTGTGAGTGCATTGCGTACTTATATGGGGCCTGATGGAGTGTGTGGCATCCTGGGTAATTCCTCCTGACAATGGCTTTCTCTGGGCCCATAGAGAGTGAATAGGAATTAGAGTCTATTCAGCACCACGCCCAAAGGTCTGACCCCAGAGAGTGTCACGTTCCTCTGAGGCGGTTTTGTCCTGACTTCAATCACATTCTTCTGTTTGAGGCTCACATTATCTGTCTGTGAAGGAACACTGCAGCTCGCCTATCCGCCCCTCAAGACGTTTTAGGCTATTGTGTGGAGCTTTGTCTTTGGCTTTATTTCAATAAAACAAAATCTGAGATGCAAGAAGTGGTCAATCAGATTTACTCATAAATTCAAATTTAATATAATTGTTAAAACATTATTCAATGACTAACAGCAAAAATAAATAAGGATGGAGAAACTGATTAACAAATATATATAGAGTATCCCTATAAATGAACGAATTTATAAGCACAGAAATAAAAGAAGTTGATTGAAGTTGATCCATTTTTATCCCCTCTTCAGATCTTGATCTAGGCTTGGTCAGAATTATTTTAGCCTATTATGAATCTTTTAGGGCAAGGTTAAACAGTTAAGAGAATATAAAGGGTTAAAAATCTCCAATACTTTACTAGGATACTTTTTATCAAGAACATTGATAATAAGACAACAACAAAATGGCAAAAGCAAATGGAAAAAACAAGAAAAGGGTGCGTACCACAGATCCAGAAAGCCTTTTGAGACTCCTGAAAAGGTTCCTCAAACAAAATAGGCTTATGTCTTAAAAGAGTTGAAGAAACAAAATAGGAGATAGCACAACTCCAATCCTGCTGTATCCTGCCCTAGAGGAAATTCATCCAACCCTAGAAGACATGGACCTGGACATGAGTCCAACAACCATGTGCTGTGCCAGGAAAAGTACGGAAGTAGATGGTACTCACAGTCAAACTGGCAAGAGGAGGCAAATGCCAATTACCTTGGTGCAGAGCATACCAAGGTCCATGGAACGAGGGCCCATATGAAAGAAAGGACAGACATAGACCAGCCACAGACATCATATGAATAACAGGTGAGGGATGTACCAACTTACCATTGTTGGTGCATCTCCAGTTCCTCAGGCACAAAAACCTTGAACTGAGCCAATGGAAAACCCACAGAAATGAAGGCATAGTATAACAAGAGCAGGAGACTGCTTTTGGTTTGAAATGCCAGATGACAGACCAGTGGAAGAATTCATCTCCAGACCATGGGACTATTCCTCACTGGATCAGACCTCAACAGAAAATAACAGAATAACAGAATCCTGTTCTTGAAAATAGTTTGTGTTCAGGCACCTCCAGTACCACCACAGAATCTTGAAACAGAGGAGGTGAGGGGACCTTTAATGCAACCAATGCGGAAAGCAAAGCCTAAATCTGTAAAGGCAGGACAGAAACTAGAGGTTGAAATCCTTTTTGGAGATGCTGACATGTCACTCTTCAAGTCTTTAAACAACTTTTCAAAAAGCAACACAAACAGTGGCATGACACCATTGACAGCCAACATAGAGGGTGCAGTTTCTGCAGTTCACCATTAGTCAACCAACAGTATGTTCAGATGATTTCTGTAACTGAGCAAACTACAACTCTAAGCCAATGAATGTAGGTAGACCTTCCTTGAAATCAAAAACAAGGAGGCCAAAGTGTAAATCTACAAGGATGGTGGTCCACTTTTGCTTTGAGATGCCAGACAGACCAGACAGTCCATTGGGGTCTTGCTTACACAAATACAAGCAAGACCAGCAAATTTATGCTCAGATTCCTCCAACAAGTCAGGAAGCAAAAAGAGAGCCTGGGCCAGAGGAGGAACCCCAAACTCCTAATAGCAACAGAAGAAACAAAGCAAAGTTTAAGACTGCAAGGCCAATTAAACCAGCTACAGTCACAGAGTACAAAACCTGACAAGGTGAAAGTAACGAGGTACCTCCAAAATCTTGAGCCGGAGGACACCAAACCAACTGTGTGATTTTACTGCAATATTCCTGATGAACCAGAGTTCAAACCAAGGCAAGTGTCCCCGCCACTGGTCCAGTTGGGTACAAAGAAGGAAAGTTGCCTATATTGGACAACTCATCCAGACTGTAGGACTCAGGGCAATGAAATAGTTTCAGGTAATTTTATTTAGGTCTGGAGGTAGAATTGGTTTGCAGCTGGAGAACATTGAGTGATTCTTTAAAACTGGAATGGCACCTTTTTGCTTATTTAGATGAGAAAAATTACTTTCACCACTAGACTGACACCATAAAGACTGATTGTTTAATACATTAAAATAAAGCAGTGTGTGTATTTTTGTTGTTAAAACTGAATAACTATTTAACCATGAAAAGCACACCTGAAAATAAGTTGAACCATGGGGAAAATGTTAAATATGTGTTTTGTCATAGATCATTATGTCTACTATAACTTTAAGTTCTACCCAAACCAGATGTTTAAACTGTAAAATTAAACACAAACAGTAACAATAGCTACCCTTGATGACCTCAAAGAACATCTCAACAATTTTAAACACCATGCTTGTGGGAAAGGTACTAAGATGTGTATTGTGTTTTGGCACAGTCTTAGTAATTGATTGGGAAAGTTACTGACATTTGTGCCAAAAGATGTAGACGGATGGTTGTGACCTCTGCTTCAACTAAACACATGTGTTCAGTCAGTGCCTCCAGCAACACAGCCCTTCCACCAAAAACTAAGCTCATGTAGCTCACTGAATATTATACTGTAGAGCAAAAAGATCTTTGGATTTGGTCTATGTAATGTGGTGATTTGCAGATGTTGGATGGTTGGATCATATAGGTTCAATGTTTGACCAGAAGTGCTGAGAAAAATCATCTGCTTCCAAAGATTTTTGCAGTCTAAATAATAACATAGAACATGTGCAGATAACTTAATTCTCCAGCTGTGTGAGTAACAAATCATGAATCAAGAGATCTGGAGAAGGTTCTCCTCACCTTGATCCCACAATATGTGCTTGGTTAAAGTGCCCCAGTGGCAGACCCCAAATTCGAAGTGCAAATGAAATAATTAAATATGTGTGAATTCAGTGTACGAACTGTGGCACCCCCTCCATTATGTACAGTAAACGCCGAAGTGCTATCTAAATATAAAAACACATATACAAAGGTGGGACGATGCCAATTTGCTGCACCGCGGTCCCCTCTCAAGAGACTGCAGAGGCGAGCAGCCACGCCAACACTGGCAGTCGGCCCACAAACATGCACTCACGGCACAGTGCTGTAGGCATTGGACCATCGCACTAATGTGGTCTGAGCTGAACTTTACTAATCACTGGAGACAAGAAAAACCACAAGAAGAACCACAACATGCAAAAGCACTGTCTCCATGACTGAGGTGCAAAGAGTGCAGTGTAGGACCATTTTCACTTTAGATTTAGAGGATTGTGTTCCAGCGCCAATGCAATCTTTATGTAGCTCAAAACATTTTTGAAAAATGATGCATATACTGTGCGACTGACGGCTTTCAGTGTGTTCAACAGTATTGACTCCTTATATCACTTGTTGCCTGTTCACCACAGTGCCATAAGACAGCTTTGATTGACTCTTGCTGAATGAGATGACACTATTTTGACACATTTGCGCATTTAGATTAGATAGATATAGATATTTTAAATTAGATTTAGATTAGATTAACCTATGGTCTCTGTTATAGAAAAATTCTTGTTGGACAAGCAACAGGCACAAAAACACATGACAGCAAACAATAAACCGTCCACTCCACATCCAACTTTAATCCAATAGTGGCAGTTATCATCGAGGCAATACAAATTTCTCAACCATCAGTATTTTCCAATTCACTGAACAGCATGTCAGGTAAAAAAAAAAAAAGCACATTAGCACGCAAAAGTGCAGATTAATTAGCTGAACTATTGCACTAGTATCCGTCAATTAATTAAGAACCATGGAATGTTTATATCTATTCAACTTACAGTTTGGCACTCTGTACTGTTTTTATAGTTTCAAACCAATGAGCTCTGAAAGATTCATTTGCAGTTTGATGAACAAAATGAAATAAAAATAAAAAATGAGAAGGAATCATAAAGACAGGCCCCTGGTCATAATGCTGTATATTTTTTCTCTACCCCATAAAATAATCTATTGCTGCAGAGATGACGACAAGCCTTCACTGTCTAATCAGCACAAAACTTGGGGACCATTGCTACCACAACACAGCTTGCGGCTAACCTCTATATTCAACTTGGGACATTTTCAACCTGCAGAATTAAATCTGCTGATCCAACAAGGTTTTTTCCACACCTCAAAATTTAAAACAAAAATGTGTGTACTTTCTGCCCAAGAATGTGCCAATGCTGTTCTTTGTGAGGGCTTGTAATGTCATTGTCACTGTTTCTAGTCCAATTAGTCAGTTGTATTGTCTGATTGGATGGCATATTGTTTCGGTGCAGTGTGTCTGAATATGTAGGTATTGTGTAACTTATTATGTGGTTGATGAGTATCAGTGTGGTGAAGGGGAGCATAGATTAAATGATACAGAGAGAGACTCCTGCTTTTGTGGCGTTCAGGGGTTCAGTGTAGCTCTAATCAGCTCCACACAAGGCTGACTGCACTCATTTACTCTCTCATTAGTCAGCAGCAGTCAAGGCCACCAGAGCTACGGTGCCATTCAAATCACAATCTTTGCCTTTGCATTGGTTTGTCGCCTGGTAGAGATGCATTATTACTACTGAACATTCAACACAATGCTAGTTCTCTTTCACAGGGGTACCACAATCATAGAGCAAACTGCCAATACTAGGCAGCAATGTACATATACACCAAATACATACTTATTTATTCATGCATGGGACTGAAACGTAAAGAGTAAAGTGAAAAGTGGACGTGTCTAATATAATGAACAGGTATGTAATTTCTGTGGTTAACTCTGTAACAGTTGGTTACAAAAATATGGTTTGAAAAATATGATGTCAAAATTCCATTCATGAAATTTTGACATCATTCACAGCCACTAAGTTGGTCTATAAATATCATTATGTATGTGTTAACTTTGACTGCTGTGGTTTGTGGTTAATTGTTATATTTCCTTTGTTCCTTGTCCAATATTATAGATCAGCATCAAACTATAAAACAATATTTCCAGACATGGCTTAAAGCAGAATGATTAACTCAGACAAAATCAATGCTGAAGGCTGTAAGGGAGCTGTATCACCAAACACTGCAGGGAATGTTTATTGGATAGAAGGACAAAAGGCTATACATTTTTAAGTTCATATATACAGCAGGTGGGCAACTGTTTATTTTTTCTAGACGTAGGTACATGTACATTTTGTATGTATATATATATATACACACACACACACACACACACTCATTCATATATATATATATATTTTATATTATTTGTTTTTTCTAGACATAGATACATGTACATTTTGTATATATATATATATATATATATATATATATATATATATATATATATATATATATATATATATATATTATATTTATTTATTTATTTATATTTATAATACTTTTATATATCTGCATTTTTTTATTATATTTTATTTGTTATAGCAACATTAAAGGAGACCATATGAGCAAAATCAAGCATATTGAGCTTTTAACTACATTTTCCCTCATTAACCTTACTCAGAGTTGTATTTTGATCCTGTATTGTCCTGCATTCAAGGGTTGAGTGCTCAGAAAATTCTTATTTTCACCTACCCCCTTTCTCCACCCACATCTAGTTGCAATTATGAGAATTTAGTTAATTTTCCAAGTTTAGCTTTGTAATTCCACATAGCCACTAACTGCTTGTTATGATGAAATTTCAGTATGTAGACTTGGAGCCAGCAGCAGAGAATCACTTCTTCAGTTTTGAACAGGAAGTCAGTGGACCTGTTTCTGTTAATACACCACTCTAGTTCTATTGCAGTTTACAACTAGAAAAGCACTCAGCGCGCAGACCTCCGCCAAGGACTACCCCCATTTTTTATATAAATTGCGATAAAATCAGTCTTCTGGATCAGATCCGAATCAGCCTTTGGAATATGAAAGAGGATCCCATTGTCCATCCCTGAGTCAAATTTCATGGGGTTTGGTCAATAATTAACCGAGATATTGAGAAACAAAATTTTTGGCCCCATTTACCACAATGTTAACTAAAATTTCAAAGTGATCCAGAATCCAGGATTTCTTCCGGATCACCCCCAAAATGAAATCAGTTCTTCCTTTTCACATTTCCAACAAATCCTGAAAATTTCATCAAAATCGGTCCATAACTTTTTGAGTTATGTTGCTAACAGACAAACAAACAAACAAACAGACAAACGCCGGCAAAAACATAACCTCCTTGGCAGAGGTAATGAACAAATGTAAAGTAAAAAAGAGAAGGGGAAACCATTATAAGTTGGTTAAAAGGGCCCATATTGGGTTGGGCTTATCTTATTATAATGTTGTTTCCTCACATCCCAAAGACACCTGGAGTACTGTTTTGTTTTATTCACATATGTTTAACATACAAACACAACATATTTAGGCTGAGTTCTTCTCTCAAACAGAAAACACTCCACCTTCCACCTCGTGATGCCGTGTGCTAATACAGGAAGTGCTCCATTGTGTTTTTAAGCTCCATGCATCTAGACTCATTTGGATGATTTCAGCACTGGAATTTCCCATTTCTACTAAACTAAAGTTAAAATGTAGCTGTTGATTTGAACACTTCTGCTTCATGACATCACATGGTGGAACAGAGCATTTTGAGCTTTTGAGATGTAGACAGACTAATAATAAAATGTTACTCAGACATGAGTGAACGAAACCAAACACAACTCCAGGTATGTTTTTGATGAGGTAACAACATTCTAACATGGCTTAAAGCTCACAAGTGGCAATTTAGTGCAATACAGGACATAAAAACATAAATATGCCTTCTTTATATAAATATCTATTCATATTTTTTTAATATTTGCATCTGCTATAACTGAGTCTGTTGAAAAAACCCTGTCCAAACAAATTGAAATACCAGAACAACAGCATCTAATGATTAGCTGTCAACATGTGCTTTTATTTGGCTTCCTCTCCATTCGCGTCTCTCTTGTGACTTTACCTGCGCAGCCTCAGCTCTCGGCTGTCAGACAGGTGCTCCCCAGTCTCTCTGCATGTGTGTGTGTGTGTGTTTAATGAAACTGACAAATTCTTGCATACTGCTCCACCCACTCACCAACCAGTCTCGAAAAACAAATCAAATATGCATGCTCAGCAATTTGTTTCTCTTCGCCATTGGCCTTGTGCAAAACTTTTTTTGTTTTGTTTTCCAAAGGAGTAAATTTTAGGCAAACAACTCCACCATCACCATCTTCCATTTATTTAATCATTGTTCATAAAATGTGTTTTACCTATAATGACAAATTAGAAATATCAAAATATAGCTGTTAGGTCAGGATTTCTGCTAAAAATGCAGATTTATTTTTGATTAGTTCTCCAGGGAATAAAAACGCATAACCCTTAGGCTAATGACTACATCCCTGGACATCTTACATAGATGTTGATTTTTAGAAAGTACTTTCCTACTCTTTTGGTGCCTAAAATGTATTTGTGCATTAATAAACAGAATTCCATTGGCAGTTTTGTAATTTAGTCACATGCATCCATTAATTTTATTTTGTATCAGTCCTATCAATGAATAAAGATCCAAATGATGGTATTGTCAATGCATGTTTAGTGTAGGCTACATAATGTGTATGGCCCCATTGTGTCCAACTCCCTGGATACAAGTGTCAAATACCTCAGTGTGTGTTATACTGTAAGAGCGCGCTGGGGGTCGTGTGCAGCCCCTGGGCGCTTCATTAAAATTAAAATGCATGTGTTTTGGGGCAAGTATCTGTGTGTGTTTGTTCCCACTGTTCACATAACTGTTTACATAATTGATGAATATGATAATGATGCAAGCTGGCACAGTGTTCATATGGTGGCCTGTTTGAGCATTGGCGTATACAGGCTTTATGTTGAGGGCATTTTAACTTCTTGTCTGCTGTGACCATTGACTTTGTTGTGACAGACAGAAAGAAGTGCACGCTGACAACATATGGTAGTGGACTGAAGACCTGTGGACCCATGTGTGAGTTAGAAAAACACCTCTCCCCCCCTCTTCCTCACTGTTGGCATATGCTGTGTATGGTTGGCTGTTCGCCACTTGCCGATCGGACGCCCTGGGCAGTGCAGGGCACGGTGCCACCTGTGCCACTGTCCCAGCAGCAGCTCCCTGAGCTCACTGTGCACCTGTGTCCACAGGAGGCATACGAATACACAAACACATTATTATTATTATGTTGTGGCCTACAAGAGTAAACTAGGCACAAATGTCCCAATCAAGATTTGCAAATACTTTCACTGATAATATATTGACAGTGTTTATCAATTATTATTAGTTTGTTGAATAGAAATACGTAAAACCTATTGTTTCCTAAATTAGATTATTAGCTATAGGAACAATATGTAAAATTCAATATGCATATATCTTATCTAAGAAACAGATTGATGTTTCAATGCCATGGAGCTGGTGACGATGTAAAAAATAAAAAAAAAAAAAATAGTACAGACACAGCAAATACTAGTATATAATGCATTTTCTTTTTAATCTATATCCTTGAATCCATTAATATTAGTAATACAGTATTCATCTGCCCAATAGCTCAGAGGACTGTGGTCCTGGTGTACTCAGGACAGTGGGATTATAAAGGATTAGGCACTCCATAAATACTCTGAAGCCTCTTTTACATTGTGTCTCACTTATGTTTGACCTCATGACATATACAGTACTACATACTCAGTTTTTGAGCCATATAATTGTTTATTTTGTGGCTATTTTACATTGCCAGTGGTTGTTAGTTTAAGAGAGAGATAACTAAGGTAAAATCAGTGCGCTGAACTACAGTATGTTTTGCGTGCGAAATGGGCACGTCACAGAGGAACAAACAGTGTTATCTCTATGGCTGTGGTCTGTCAGATCCACATGTACTGAGTGTCTGCAGGCTACAGCTTTGTTCACTGTGTATGAACAGAGTATGCAGGGCCCTCATGTGGAGTCACGCAGCAGCCATCAGCTCTCTCTATATGTGCCACAGAACATAGCAAACACATGGACAAGTGCAGTCGACTTGTCCAAACTAGTTGTACACTAGTTGTATATACTCTGTTTGTACTTTTTGGCAAAAATTCCATAGAGAGATAAATAATGTAGCAGAAAGATTTGTAGGAATGGTTTTGTGTCCCTGGCAGTAGTTATATTGTAATGTATTATATGTTTTGCATAAATTATTATTATTATTTTTGTATTTTATGCCGTTTGTTTATTTAATCTGTGACCTTATTTGTAAGTTTTTTGCTCTTTTTTAATGCCTTTCTTGTCACTTTAGTTTCTGAATGTTTTGCATACATTTGAATTTCATTTAATTTGCTATTGCAGTCCTTATTTAACTGCAGTCACACTGTTATAAGCTATTGTTGCACAGTGACTCAAAACATTGTTGAGTTTGTTCATGTGCTGCCTCTGCATGTGTTGTAAACGAGCTGCACACTGGTCGATCCTATCTGACCCCCACAAACACATTTGACCGCCACAAACACATTTGACCCTCACAGACACATCTAACCCCACAGACACATCTAACCCCTACAAACACATCTAAGTCCCACAGTCACATCTGACCCTTACAGACACAACTGACCCCCACAAACACAACTGCCCCCACAGATACATCTGACCCTCACAGACACAACTGACCCCAAGAGACACATCTGACCCTCACAGACACAACTGACTCCAAGAGACACATCTGACCCTCACAGACACAACTGACTCCAAGAGACACATCTGACCCCGACACCCATCTGACACCCACACACACACCTGACCCCAGAGACATAACTGGCCCCACAGACACAACTGACCCTCACAGACACATCTGACCCCCACAGACACATCTAACCCCTACAAACACATCTAACCCCTACAGACACATCTAAGTCCCACAGACCCACATGACACATCTGACTCCAAATCCTCTAAAGGTTTGATCATTATGTGCACCCGACCACTCATAAACAACATATTCACTGAGGCAACTACAAAAACTTAACTTAACTTAATCCCTTACTATACAATTCATAACAACCATCAATTGCTCTGAATGGAGGGACATCATCTTCTGTACAAGTTTCTGCTTGTAGTTGTTTTGAGGATGTTTCATCATTCAAAATATATTTTTCAAATTTTGAATTGCTAATTGCTTTGGCAACAGTGCCATTTTTTCATTAATCTGAAACTCATGGATAATTTATAGTGAACTGTAAAAATCACCATTATAGATACAGTATTATAATTTAATAATGATATTCTTTGAAATATCATCATAAATATATGGCTATATACTTAACACAGTCCCAACCTAAACGCAAACAAAGGTTAGTTCTGCACACCTGACACAGTGGACTCAGTTGGCTGCAGTCATCTGTGGAGGTTTGAGATCAGCTGCAGGAGACACTCTGAACACGAGATGGACCAAAGCCAAAGCCAGACACATGCTGCAAAACAAATGAAATAAGTTCATTAACAACTTTAAGGGCCATCATTTTAGTATTATGAGCGCAGAAGCACAAAATGTGTTGGGAATAGAAACAATAGCAATTTTACAAATGGTGAAATATTGAATTAATTTAATTTCAACACAGGTAATATTACCTTATCTGAAAAATAGATTCAGGTTAAATTTTTTCCTACTGTGACAAAACAATGTATATGTAACATTTTTATTGTCAGTATAGATTACATGGATACATTTTTAGGATTATAAAAGGAATGTTTATGGAGCTTTTAGCAAGTAACAGTTTAATGGATAGGCTCGTAACTCCAGTAAAAGACTATTACCCCAATCATCACCCCAATGTATTCCAGTTTTATTTAAATTCTGCTTTGGGGGTGGGCAATAGTGATAAAACATCACAATATTATTTGCAATTATCTTGATGACTTTAATATTATAACAATCTATCAGAAACAAGTGTAGAACAAAAATGTAAATGTATCAACAATAGATACAATATATACATATCGATACAATAATACAATATGCAGAAATATCAGTGTTTAACCCTTATATGATTCTGTTCCATTTATTTATAATCTGTTGTTTTTGCATACCACCAAAACAACATTTATTATTATTGCTAGAGTCCAAAACACTATGGATTTTTCACCACTGACTCAGGCCATGAAGAGTAAACTTTAAATGGCAGACTCCCTTGTAATGTGCACATGCTTTTTAACTCACAAAATAATTTCATATTTGACCCATGACCTAAAGAAAGAAACCTGTCCTTTTGCATGTGTTTATTCAGTCTGTTTTCTTTCTTCACCAGTGCTGGACAGTATTATCGACCCTTCTCTGTCCACTGGTGCAAACTCAAATAAAGGTGGCCACGCATCAGCTAACACAGAGTTAAAAGCCACTGTTCGAATCCAGTGAACCAGCGGCCAATTAAATGCTCCGACTCAGCGCCTGTGATTTATCAGCCAATTATAAAAGTGGACAGGAAAAACATTACAGCCATAAATAAGCAGTGCAGACTATTACACTTGGTCAATATTAAAAAATGAAATTGTGACGTTTATACACTGTAAAAGAAATTTATGGAAAAGGCTGAGAGACTGCTGCATCGAGGAAATCACAATGAACTTTAGCCAGCACCATATTTTACTGAGGGTGAGAAGGAAGAAGTACTCAAAATATGTATAAAAGTGCTATTGCTTTGAAACTATCAAGTATTGATTTATTTCATAAAATAGAAAAAAATATCAACAGTGTCATAAAGCTAAACATACAAGAAATTAATGAAAAGGAGCAGAAAGAAGTGTCATCAATACTAAACTATAATAATTTGACTATACTTTACAGTTAGGTGTAAAATCTATCCATTACACTACAGTATTTCAGCTATAATACATTATTACAAGTGCAGTTACTTTGAAAGCCTCAGTACTACTTTAGTAACCACTTACTGTGCATATTTTAGAGAAAATGTTAGAATAAAACGCTGAATATATTACTACACTGAGCGAAAAGCACTCACAGCATGATAGTCCCTTTCCCTGTGGAGTGGTTTACATGTTTGTGCAGAAAACATGGACAATTTGGGTATAGGTAGTGCTGTCCACTCTTTTTACAAGTATACCAAACACGGAAAATAGTTATGTACAAGAAGTAAGTAACAAAATGTGAAATCCATATTATAAATGATGTTGTCATGTTTTGGTGGCTGTATGTTTATTCTCACAATGAAGCCTTAACTTCAAATACTATACGACACCTCAGCCCAGCACACAGCCAACATTTATTTAGAGACAATATTATTTGTTCAGTAGACAGTTTGTACAGAGTAGAGGAGAAGGGAAGGCCCCAGAGGAGAGACGAGATTGATGACCTGGAGAAGCAATCAGGAGCAAAGAGCCACGAACGAAATGTTTTTTATGTTGTATAGAGGCACCAAAAACTGTGTGCACTTCTGTTTGCTAAAAGTGCTGAATCATTCAAAATACAAGGATCTGAGTTGAGCGATGACAGTCACCTCAGGAAGTGTGTGAGTACAAAAGAATATAAATAACTGCAGGCCCCAGAAGCATTAAACATTACCTGAAACACATCCAAGTATTTTTATATTTGTTTCCCCATTGTTTCTTAACAATATGTAAAAAAACAGGTGTATGTGTAACTAATTTTAGGCCTGGAGTACTAAATAATAATACAAAAAAAATCACTAACAGCAATAGAGAGAGAGAGAAAAGAGAAATTGCCAAAAAACAAATAAAGTACAATGTAGAAATGTACCAAATTACTTAAACTGTCTGAACCAGATCACTATATTATATCTTACTGTACATTAAAGGTTTGTCAGCTCCCAAGCAATTAGTGATGAGGCAAACTATTCAGGGGTTTAAGTTTATAGGCGCCATTTTGAGGACTTTTGACCCATGGCATGTTGGGTGAGAACATAAACACTGTCAGTTTGAGGGGAGCATTTGCAGGTGTCAAAGATAATTAAAAAGTCAATAGCATCATGTATACAGTGGTGTGAGTCTGTTGTGCTCTGGCTATGGGAGGATCACATGGAGATTTTATAGTATCTTATAAACCAATGCAATTGTTATTGGCAAATTCTTTACAAGGGCTGTGTTAAATTGAACATTTAACAACATCCTCTAAGAATCTAAGCATAATTCTTGGGAGATCCTTAGACAATATGCATTTATATATTATTTTTATATATTAACTAACTTTGAACTTTGAACTTAATCGTGACCCTCTATAAAGAGCAGCATATTTACATTACTGAAAGATAATATTATGTCTCCCAGTGGTCCTCAATACAAAGCCCCAAAGAAGAAAGCGCCTCCATGGCCCCTATGGCCCTCACAGTCGAGTGTGAGGAAAGAGACAGCCCATTTTAGAGTTGAACATCTGCTAAGCCTTCAAAAACATCATTAATCATTTAATAAAATATATCTACTAGATTCATTTGTTAAACATATGCTAAAATGTTTGAAAATATAACATAGTTTATTTTTAGTTTATGTATTTTAATTAAATTTATTGCATTTAAAATAAAAACAAATCTGAAATTTTCTCAGTGTCCTTTCTGAAGAGCAGAAAACTAGCATCCTTGCAGCTTTAAATTGGAGCTGCTGATATTGTATTGGACCAAGCAGTTTTGATGTGGTGTGAACTCTATTTTGTGACAAGACAGTCACTCATAAACAGCACAGAGTGAGAAGGAGATTCAAACAGACGATTCTCTTTAACCTTGGTCTCAATGTCACTCAGCCCACTCGCTCGTCCCTGGCCCCTCCCTCATGGTGTGTTTGAGTGCCTCACCAGGGGGGCCTCTGCCGTAGTGGGGGTGGTGTCTCTCAGTATGTTTCGTATATGTGGAAAGTGCTAATGTGATAATTGAGTGTTCAAAGTCCAACTGTGCCACCAAACACAGCCCAGTCCCTGCATTTCTCACTCCCTGATGACTATTATTAACATCACAACACAGAAGCCAACATAATATCAGGCTGTTGACTTTGACTGTTGACTAGGCTGGATTTTTTCCCAACTAATATCTCAATTTTGAGTAGATTTAATTTAACTGTGCACATTTTACCCAGCCTTATTCTTGAGTTTCACCTTCTTATCTATTGGTGCCATTTTGAGCAGTTTTCACTATTCAAAACATATAATAGTGTATTTTTAATTATAAATTGCCACATTAATGGTGCTAAGTTTTTTAATCACTTTTAACATTTGAAAAAATAAAACTAACAAATTCTGCATTTCAGAACTTCCAGAGGCTTTAACATGGTTATCAGGTTTTACATTCAACATGCAGACAGCTATTTAGTTAGAGAAGATTATGAAATGTCAGCCTGTGCAATGTGCTTATTGCTTTAATAAAAATAATAAAATTAACATAATTACTGTTGTGATTATACTTGCAATGTATGACAAACATGTATTTTTATTATTAGCTGCAATAGAGTTGTTGAAGTAGTATTTTTATTTTTTATATATCTTTCCATCTTGAAAAATATGGAGAAGCCCATTGAGGAACATTTGATATCTGACTGGAATCTGGGCTCAAACTGTGCATGCGCCATGTGCTCTACCATGAGCTTCTCCTCTGAAGCTCTGCACTGAAAGATCCAGTGGGTCATAGCTGTCTTCAGGCACGCTCTTCACACATACAGGCCTCTCACTCTGGCTTTTTCAATATTGATCAGTCTTTGCACATTCACAAAGACACGCATCAGATGGAGAAAAATCAATGTGAGCGTTTACTGCCAGCCAAGTCAGCAGTTTGTATATTTGTGAGAGTTGAAAAGTTGAACCCAAAGTTTTTACCCAACAACAATGGTGGGTGTGGCGAAGGCGTTGACGGAGGAAGGACACATGTGAGATTAGGCCCGTCCGATCATCACTGATACAACAGCAGCATTTGCCTAATCCTCTGGTAATGGCCGCTTAGACACCCCAAGCCCCCACCCCTTTAACACACCCACCCACATGCACCCCCCCTTAGTCTCTCTGCCTCTTGTGGCCCAGTCATTTACATAACATTAGAAACATTAAGGCGGATCCAACAAGGCCCTATTATGTTGCGTGTTGGTTTTGAGTCCCAGTGCGTCAGACCTCTTAGTTTTGGAGGACATCAGTAAGACTTGTCCACTGTTTTGTCCACAAGAGATGTCTAAAGGACTGTGTGAATAGCAGCAGAGTGAATGGAGAGCTAGTGATCTGATACAGGTTTATAAAGTGACTGTTTGTTTATCAGAGAATGATGAAGTCTGTGTATCACAGAGAGGAGCGTAGCATTGATATTTCATACATGCTTCACACCGCTAATATTGTTTTTATACACTTCAAACATCAAGGTGAAAGATATAGACTGGACTATGACAAACACAGCTGAACTCCCTCGCAGGGTTTGCGAAGATGCAACATGCACAATGTTCAATAAAAGCGCAAAATTATTGTTGATGTTTATAATTTGATTACCATTCAGATTTATACTTGAGGCATTGTTTTATTTTTTTCGTCTATTGTGTGCTATAAAGATTTTGTTAAATGTTATTCATAAATTCTGCTCTAAATGTGAAGTAACAGACCTTAATTTAACTTTAACCTTTCAGCTGTCTTGATACTGTCAAATAATAAAACATGTTTTTTCTGCACATACTCAATATGTTTCAGTTGTGATCAAATATAGGGTCCATATCCTTGATATATACAGTATATTTTACTATAACAAATGTCAATCACTCAAATAACTTAAGTCATCCCCTAGGGGCAATTTAAAGTGTATATCACTTGAAAAGTGTAAAACATAAAATATATAGGCCACAGTAAAGAGACCAAAACTGAAATATCACGTTAACTGCCCTGTGTATGTGCAGACACATACAACCATAGACTGTACATAGTGTATGAGACAAACTTATGAAGGAGCAGAAAATGTGCATGTATTCAAATGTCTCTCTTCTCTTTTCCTAAGTTTCTTCTCTTTCATTTCGGAGAGTAAATCCGAGTTTTCAGGCGTGTTCAAAGCGCGGAGCCGGGCTCAGTTGGGGGCCTCAAAGCCTCAGTCTGTCGGCAGGTTTAGGCTCATACACAAAGATCCTTGTTCTTTAAGGATTTGGCAGAGCCAGGGCAGGGCAGCACCGCACTCTGGGACAGGAACAGGTTCATGCATTTTGGGCATCTTTTTTGGGACACTCCTCCATCATGAGCGGTGAGTATATTCTCACTATATTTCTGGTATGGCTTGTTTTTGGTTTTGCGCTGCCCGCTATCCATATCCTCGAAAGACTGCCTGAAAATCAATAGATGTATTTTCCCAAACGTTAGGCTTTATAAATAAATACAGGAAATAGTCTGTTTAAGTTTTTACCTAGGCTTATATTAAAGGTAGTTTTCAAATACATTCTCTAGTTTTGTTGCAACTGACAGTGTGGACTTGGTGCCCTCGTAAAGGCCGAACGTCTCATGCATCTTCATGGTTCTGAGACCATTAATTTGTGAAATATTTAGTAATTAATCTATATTATGATTTAAGTTTATATATGCAGCGTGTGCATTGTTTATACTGACATGCACATAAATGGCAGCATGATGTTGTCTTTACTTATAATATGAAACAAAGTAACTCCAATGTAAAAATTATTTCTCAGTCAGACTGAGACCAAGGAGACAGAACCTCTGACCAATGATGCCGCCACAGAATCCTTTGAGCTTAACAGGTAGATCCAACTGTTGACCCTAGACAATGTTAACTTGTACAGCATGACCTTACTACTGTGAAACCTTCCACATACACCACATGTGTTATTCTATTTGACTGAACATTTTAAGTATTTTTTATTGCATGATCTTATAATTAAAATTTAGACAATAAATAAATAAATATTTTAAACATGTATAATGGGACTTGTGCTGTTAATTGTGCTTTTAGCATTAAAATATGTGGGAAAGGGAAGTCATGCAAAAATAGTTTTTCCCTTTCCTTTTTTTGTTTTTGTTTTATCACTATTTTGACATACAAAAGCAGGCTTCCAAAATGACCATGCTAACCACACTATACTTTATATTGCAAATATCCATATCCAACCTACAGTAATAATCACTTTCATGCACAATGTATGCATATCTTAAAATTGGACATCAGTAAATGTCAAGTCTTAAAAATATTAAATAGGCTATGCCAATTCTTTTTTTTTATATAAACAACTGCATATAAACAATTAATATACTGCATACATACATAAGCTGTTTGACACTGAGCTGCTGTAACATTGGCTATTTTATAATAGTAAAATGGCCCTATCTTTTCTTCACTGACCACTGCTGTATACTGGTATTGTTCAGATCAAGGTATTTCCACCACTCTAAAGATCAGAGGATTTTAACACTAGACTTTTTTGCCTCTGCTCTCATTGTTGCTCTCGGGGAGTCAGCTAAACGCCCAGATTGTGATAGTAAATGTCGTCCGGCCCACATGTTAGCTCAGTAGTCAGGGCTTTCTTAAGAAACTGCAGTGTGGATGAGATTCAAAGCGGCAGCCATTATAATCACTCATTCAGGCCTTTTCCATTGCGCTGGGCTTGTTCTAAATTTAAAGGGACCCTCTGTGACCTGCTGCCTTTCAGACCAGGCCTCAAAAACCACTTGGACCGACTCTCCTCCCTCCCCCTCCATCCCAGGACGTCTGTCTTATATTGCATTCACTTCTTCAGTCTCAGCTCCTGTTCTCATCACATCTGCCTTTGTAACACTGTCATTGTACAAAGTTAAATATTATATATATGAAGTTATGGCTGGATGTTGCATCACATATTTGATATTGAGTGTTTTATAGTTGTTTTCAAAGTATAAAAGAAATGCATTTTGGATACTGAGTTCAAAATACGTCACTACATCTGTGGAGATAAATCTAATGTTTGATAATGCTTTTTTCTTTAGAAACCTTGACCCTAGTGCGGGGTGCAGTTAATCTGGCTTTAAAGGTTTAGTTAGTTTAGTTTATACTTTATTTGAAGGGACAATATACTGAGGCATTAAGCTAAATAGCTAGTTTCCATCTGTAGTCCCTGATATACAATAATAAATTTTACAATGCAATTAGTCCACAATCAGAACAATTCACTGTCCACCGTGCACGCACACGCACACGCACACACACACACACACACACACACATTAGGTATTTACAGCATCACAAATTTCATCTTATAGAATAAAATAACTTATTACATGGCTAAACAGATTTGGATATTAATTTTATATAGAAATTTTGGCCTGTCAAGAAGTGTATTTCATGAGAACACTGCAACATTTAAAAGAATTAGATTCGTGTTAGTGTTACATTAGGGCTCCAAACTGGGCAGAACATACCATTGGGTTATTTTATGTTTTATTATACCTCTAAACAGATTTGGATAGTCATTTGGACAGAATCTTTGGCCTGTCAAAAAGTGTATTTCATTAGAACACTGTAAAATTTAATACAGTAAAATTTGTGTTGCATTAGGGCTCCAAACTGAGCAGAACAGGCCTCCCAGAGAAACACACTCCCACTCGGGGACATCTTAGCTCCTGGGCCCCTATAACCTGTGCACAGTGGTTCCTTTTAGTGTAAAACCAGGGGAGTGCTAACACGGCTAACGAGAGATGCTAACCACACGGCTGCTTTGCTCACCTGCCTATTACCGCCTTTTCTGTTTCGATGCACGCACGGTTGGGGATAAGGGCTTTGTGTGACTTCTCCTGGTAACCATCACCGTGTGCGATCTGCTAATCATATTTCCCATGGCAGTGCAAACAGAGAACAGGGAAGTGCAGGAATGCGGAGCCAGAGAGGATCATGGGAAGTAATTAGCTGTGTTATGAACAGGCAGCGTGTGGATGGATACCTGGGTGTCTCTGTGCCTTTAAATAATGCAGGGAGTGGGATGATTCGTACACGGAGATAGGTGTCAGAGCAACACAGTTATGGAAACATCAGCAGAGCCTCTGTCATCTCCAGGCCGCCAATCTGAAGTAGATAATTAGAGGGTTTACACTGTTAGCATATAGCATTAAAAGCTGGACACATCAAAACTGAGATAATGCCAGGATTTACACACAAACACAGCTGCTACCAAATTAATATAAGAATGACACAAAACAATAATACACCCTTCACTAATGATTGTGTAAAATATTGAGGACAGATGGTTGTTACTGCAGATTATCAATGTCCAGCACACAATCATTTTTTGCTCATGATAATGGCAATTAGGTTGAATCTATTCTAAAATTAAGGGTTAAAATATTACAATCAAACATTACAGTTATTTTTTATTGATATTGAATTCAGTATTGTCTTCCAGTGTTTCTCTTGCGGTGATGTTCATGCAGTCATTGGATGTATAGTGCACTACTGAGGGAGGTGCAAATAGAAAAAAAAAAAAAAAAGAATACTTTAATCTAGGCCTATAGGGTATAGACTTACCGTAAAAATGTTAAGGTATTAGCATTTCTGTTTAAAACTGTTAAGACGGGGCACATTTTGATCATGTTTCACAAATTTAGACAAAGTCTAAATCTTGTCTGCAGGAGGCCATATTTTACCCCATGTTCTCAGAGCCTTTCCGGGCCTTCCCATTTTACTTCTTTTTCATGAAGCGGCTTTTGTTTCCATCCACATTTTGCTTGTCTGTCAACACCTCTGCTCTGGTGCTCCTTCTGTAATCTCTATGTTAGTATTCGGCAAATAGCTAATAATAGATCTGCTGTCGAAAGGTGGCGAGAAGCTATTGTCACACTATGGGATGGCTTTGACAGTCTCATAATGCTTTAATTTAAGGTTCAGTTTTGTTATTATGTGAAAAATCAACGTATATTGCTCCATTTTGACCTTAGCTCATAATGAATAATGTAAAGTCATCAAATTGTAATTATTTCCATTGTAGTGGTTGCACACTTCTTGCTAACGCTTGCATGCTCTCATTAGGATTGTGAATATAGTGTTTCATCATTTATGCTAATTCCAATAATGCACTCACAATACATAATTATGTCCTTAATTAAATTTGTCAATAGTGTAATTTTGTGGCCATTGAGCACAGAGCACACCTAACCAATCTCCATTTTGCACGAGACAATGAAGATGATTATATTATTAATACTAAAGCCATGTATTTCATACACTGGGAGAGTATAGCCCTCAATTCTTTGTAGCACATTGAGGCAGGGCTGAGTCTATGCATAATTCATATTTCCATATCATCTCGGTGATCGTGTGTTTGCTCCCTCAGCGGGGAGCGGGCTGGTGGCATGGTGAAGGGTGGGCCACAGAAAGTGTCAGAAGAGAGAGAGAGGGAGGGAGGGGGAGCGCAGAAGAGAGAGAGTGACAGGTAAAACACTGCCGTTAATTATCATCTGTCTCAAAGCGGCCCATTTGCAGATTTCTCCACCTGCAGTTATTTTTACACAGTCGATGCACAGCGGGACGGGGACAGGCTGCAGCATAAATAGCAGAGAGACCAGCAAATTGTTTCTTTTTTTCTACCATGACATATACTCATGAGAAGCAAATCAGCTTTTCAGGTAATAAGGAAAACATAATTATAAAGAAGTATAATTCAGAGATAATTTGAACAGCATTATTTAGCTTGAGGACAGTAGAAGCAGTTGTGATGCTTGGGCCTTGGTCCAATAAGTAAAGACCTACGCTCCACAAGGCAAAAAAAAGTCTAAGGTTGTCAAAAGTATATAAAATATATTGAAACTAAATACTCATTTAAGTATCAATACTAGATGGAAAAATTACAGAATCAAACCAAAATTTTACCTCTCCTAAACAGTTTAAGATCTAGTATAAGATCACATAGTAACATAAATAAGTGCTATTATTTATGTTGAAAATTCAAATGACTATGGTATCGAAATCAGAATTGATAATTGAGTCTGAGTGAAATCGAGTTTGAAATTTTTGTATGACAACATTAATTGGTGGCCATCATGAAAAAGTATAAAAACAACCTCACATGTAGCAACTGCAAACACCTATCTGCCACCGGGCAACTCTTCTTACAAATATCACCAATATCCAATATCTCAAAATAGCGTTTGTGTAGTAGTAAGAGTGAATATTAGATGCTTCACGTTGTCTTCACCTCTTCGCCCCTCTCCAGCTCTGTCCTGTGTGAACTTTAATCGATTCAGTTGAGTCAACTTGAGAGAGCCTCAACCACATCACACGCACACACTCGCACACTCACAGGCACATGCACACACACACACACACACACACACAAATACACACACAGCAGAGGCATCCACTGTCCCCCTCATAGACACAAACAAGAAATACTTTCAATCTTGATATAGCCTTTCCTCCTCCCAGTGGACGAGATGGACGGGAATTAATTAGCCCCGCCCACCCACGGACACAACATAAAGCAAACAGCGAAAACATACACCCACCATATGTGTGAGTGTGCCTGGTTAATATTCCCCTGTCGTCCAAGGCAGAGATAGCGAGGTGTTTGTGGAGATTGGGCGCAGTATTGATTAAACCCAGCAGGGGGCCGGGCTGTGAGCGCGGCAGATAGCTCTCACCTGCCACACACCAGCTCTGCAGCCCCCAACATCAAACCATCCACTGGAGTCATTAGAAAAGACCGGGCCTGGCTCCCGATATGATGGAGGAAACCAATCACGAATTTTAATTTGACTTTGAAGAGCTGCATAATGAGTTTTTATTTTAATAATAAAAAAAGAGTTAGTGGTGGCAAGCGTCCTTGCAAAATTGTAAAAAAAATTTAGCAATTAACCAAGGAAGAACATGTTAACAGTGGAAAAGTGCATTCAGTAAGAAAGTAATAAAAGTAATCTATCAATCTACAGCAATATGACTTGGTGATGGTGATATGAGGACCAAACTGAGATCTTGAAATCTAATCTTTAGGATTAGAGATACATTGATCCAATTTTGGTGTGGGATATTGGCGCCAATACTGAAAAATGAGCTGTATTGGATATAAGCATCCAAATATTGGTTTGGTCAATATACTGATTGGGCATATAATGTAAAAAGACAATTTATTAGTGGTAATTGTCTCAAAATGTTTTAACTTTCATTCATACGAAGTTGCTCTGTAGTTACTTCAGAGATAAATAGCTGCTGCATAACATCACAATTTAATATTACTTTATTTTTGTTTAAAAGAAATAAATTCTTGGTCAGACTCTGCACACATATCTGTTGATATCAGGTCTCAGCAGATATACCGAAATATATATATCGAATCGATATATCGAAATTGGAACTGAAAAAGCTGGATCAGTGCATCCCTCGTGACCATGAAAATATCCTAATTGGGCCATATTGTAGTATTATTATAGTGACTGCTTCTCTGTTTAATGATTTAACTCTATGCTTGTAAAAGGTGGATTTAACCAATCAAAGTCAAGTGTGAGGTGAACTCTCAGAAGTAATAGTTAGCTACTAAAGGCAATGTAAAAACATTAAGCATTCATGAATCACAATAAACTTTAAAGCTTAAGTCATTTGTGACTTTTTTCTTTTACATATCAGCAAGTTGCCCACCACTAGTGAAAAGTGTCTACATCTATATCTATTATTCGTAAAACATTATTTAAGTCCATACACCATTACAAGGCGACAGGCTGTTCTCAGTGGGATGCCCGTCTACACCTAAGCACATGTTTAAGCACTGGGAATTTTGACTTTTAGTTCTTCCAGTGTTTTAATAGAAGGGGCCTAAACTCTATTATGTCACTTGGACTTACCAACTATTATTGTCTTGGAGAGGGTGAAGTAACAAGGTGCTGTATGAAAGTGTTTAGGTGAGGTTAGCACCATGGAGGCACTTTTAACACTTGTGAAGACAAATTAGCTAGATCCAATAGTAAAACAAAGTAAAAAAAAAAAAAAAAAAAAGCAGAAAGATTTGGTTTGTCCGTACAGTACATTGTCTATTGTTGTATTTTTAGCAAGTACCATGAGTAAACCACCATTAGTGTAACTCGAATGGATAGGCTAAAATGGAAAGCTCCAGTTTGTAAAATCATCAGAAGGGAAAGGCTGCTTTTTGAAAACTAAAAATATCTGGCATGGAAGTAGTACGCATTTTAGCTTTTGCTTACCATCTTTGTCCAGTAAAATGTTACTATTTATAATGTGTTATAATGACTATAATGGTAATGATGGACACAATGTCTACACAGAAAAAGCGAGGCCTTTTAGTGAGGACCAGTTTCTTGCAAAGGTCTCGAGCTCCAGCCCCTCATAGTCTTAGATGAAATGGCCTTGAATGGATCGTAATGCTGAGAAAATGCACTGTGCTGTGGTCATTACCATAATCATGCATATTATGTATACTTACCATAATGATGATGGTATTTGAAACTCACGCTCCCATGCCAGTTCTTTGAAACCCTGGCCTTGCATACCCACAATTACAACAGTGTGCTGTCTATGTCCTTGTCCGTCTGTCCATCCACAGTCTCCCTCTGTCCTCCTCTATCTCCTCTCCCTACTGGGTTCTAATCACTGCAGTAATTGGCAACACCCCGCTGTGAGCTGCTGTGCACGCATACACAGAGATACGTGCTCAAGCAAATCCCCCTGGCTATGTATAAATATATGTGTGAGTGGAGGGTGGAGTGGGGGCAGGAGAGAGGAGAGGAGAGAGAGATATGGACAGATAAGAATAATGAAAAGAAGCAAGAGTTTCAGAACTGCAGGCCAACTCCACAGTCTGTGAAGCACTTGGAGCAAGTGGAGCGCCGCAGCCAAATTGTAATTACGAGAGAGAAAAAAGGACTCAAGATTGATTACACAAGCCAATATTGGGATGGAGTAAACACTGACAGCCTGTACTCAAGAATATTAATAATTAGCCTCAAAACATGAAAGTAGATCCTATTTCAGATACAGTGATTACCGTAAGCATCTAACAAGATATAATCAATTGTGCAAGAAGGGTTCTCAAGAGACCATATACTGATTTTCAAACATTTAGTCAATATAGGTACTTTGGTCAAGGTGAGGACAAGGACTAAGGATTGGCTGAGTTTACACCTCGAACCTATAAGCAAGGACTACACCAGTGCTATGAGTGTAAGCATGTATTCTGTGTATGGAGAATCACTGGGGTACTGTGGCCTCAAGCTACTGTCAAATATATGCATGGTTAGGTACAAATCTGGAGCATATGAGTGAGTGAGTGAATGCAATGTTGATCAAGTTTTAACAGACTGACAAAGTTTTAATAGTAATCCTTCTAAGCATTATTTAACTCATATTTTATTATTTACTATATTTAATTATTTATCATTAAATAGGTCTGGGCAATATGGTGATTAAAACTGAATCATGATCTCATTCCTGTGGCAATATAGGATTTTGGTAAAATCATAATTCTTTTAACAAAGATGCCCCCACAATTCCCGTTGGCCTCAACAACACTGTGAGTGAGTGATAGATGGATTTAACCAACTGCAATGAAGTATGAACTATCAGAAGAAGTAGATGACATAGGTTACCTCTTTAAGGCAATATAAAGATACTACATGAACTGTGATAAATAATAATCAAAATTGAGATGTGACTGTGATATTTGATATATATATATATTTTTTTACATATTATCTACCCATAATTAAGCATTACACACACCAAATGTTGCATAAGAAATAACAAAAATGTGTTTGTTATCTAGACAAAATACACTTTATAGCTGTGAAGAATTTACTGGATTTGAGCTGCATTTACTGAGGCTTATGGGAGCAACTCGGGCCTAAACCCACCATTACTGCAGTGTGAGAACCCTGTGACAATGACCGTGCCGAACCAAACGCTCAACAATCCTGGCTCTATGGTTATCATGGCACATTGGCTGCAAAAGCACACTTCCATGCTTGTGTGTGTCTTTTATGTGGGTCATCCTACCATGGCTAATGGCCCCTCACTGCGCGCGGCGTCCTGAGCTGAGCTGCTCCCCGCTGTCCCCCAACACACACAGACACCCCTACCCTCACCCTACCCTCACAGCGGGGGAGATTCTGGGGTGTCCCGCACCCTAATACCCTCCACAATACAGGACCTGGCATCTGTTGCTCCTCAAAGTTGAAAGTTGTGAACTAGTAGCATGTTGTCCTGCTCTGACTGCTGTACCATGTTTGCTATGAGATGAATGGATGATTTTTGAGATGTTGTTTATTTATTTTTATAGATAAAATAGATACATTTATTTTTCACTACAATGTTTGGATTATGGTGATTTCTTAAGATGCTTTGGGGTGATTGAAAGAGTGTGCTGCTTGGCCTTCTTTAGGCCTTGAGACAGACCTATCTTACCATCTCCTACAAACAGGTGAGTAATGCGTCTACTCCATTCTTCTTGCTGGCAACACATTCACAACATTTTACTATTATGAAATGAAAATATGTGATTTATTTATTTGGTATGCAAGGGCATTGGCATGTCATTTGATAACTTAACTAAAAGACTGATCCAAAACAGTAAATCTGAATATGTTTTATGGCCTCATAATCTAACTCCAATATCTATTCTTGCTCAAAATTTGAACATTGAAATAGCAGGCAATTTAGCATTGACTAGTTGCACAGAAAACAAGAAACAAGTAAGAACAAGAAATATGTGAATAACACACAATTCACCTACCACACTCAGATGTGGATTAATTTATTGACAAGTGAAAGACTTTTTAATAAAATAATCATATTGGGGCTTTTTTAGGTAGTGTGTCTTTAAAACGCTTGATGCTGAATCTCCAACATATTTGACAGTGCCTCTGCGTTGCTACTTATGCATGCTACTGTACCATGCATTGTTTCATTGTCCTCATCATTACCACTATTAGTCAAAACGAAAATACATGCAGTCATTCCCCTCTAAAATATTCTCATTGCTCCTAGACAGTAACCAGACAGATAGAGGGGGGAAAAGTCTATCATTAAAATTCTGGTGCTGAAATTTTTATTTACAACCCGCAACTGTGGAATAATCTGTAGAAGAGAGGGGAGAAGCGAGTATGGAGCTGTATAGAGGGGGATGGGTGAGGTACCACAGAGGAGAGAGGGGGTGTGAACACGGAGATGCTGAGAATTTCGATTAGCACCACAAGAACCCACCTATACACGATGTCGTACCGAAAATATGTTCAAAATGTTTCATATTGGTAATTGAAATAGCTGAAATACAATGTAAGAATGCTAGAGATAGGAACAGAACCAGCAGTGTGCACAAACTTTATATTATTATTGCTATATAAGTTACAGAATCCTTGTCATATAATCTCTAAGAAATGTCAAAGTAATTATGTGTTAAAGCTATAAAAATGACCAAATAGAACTGCCGTAATTGTCAGCAAAAGGAAAAGTGTGGCTACGTCAGAATCTTTTGCACACTGCACTAGGGCTGGTGTCTCTTTGTCTGCCTGTCGAGCTGCAGCTGTATAAGATGGAGGCGAGAAATATGCTTTTACCAAATGCATCGCGAGAACCCAGACATCACTTTGTAATATCAGTCCCTCCGAAACGCCATTGTTAAAATATTGATTCGTGTCTTACATTTTTGGAGTGGGTATCCGTTGTTGCCCATGTAAAAAGATGTGCTGGGTGTAGCCATTATCTATGTATTATTGTTGGAATAAGCTAGGAAGTTGTTTGGGTTGAATTTGAGGACGGTAACCTTCCCAGCACCTGTCTTTCACTCTGATGGTGTTTGAGTGCACTGAAAAGCAAGCGCTGACTTTATTTTTTATTTCTTTTGAGACTCAAGGCTAAGTTGCAGCGTATTTTTTAGAAGGTGCCGCCACCAATTCTTTATTTTCCCTTTTCAGCAACCAAGAATGAGTTTTTAGATAGATGAAAGCTAATAACATAAAGATAATGTTAAATGTGATATTGCTTTCATGCCGTGCTTTGGTTGTTTGTGAAAAGTGGGATCAACAGAACGTAATATATGATCTAAAGGATGTATTTTAGCAAAGGGAAATAGTAATAACTGATTTTGGTTGCATAGGCGTAGGTGATGTTATTTGACTTTTAAAACAAGGTTGATAGATTAAAATACATTTTTGGAGACATTGTATGAAATATCGTAAAGCTAATGTTAAATATGGTATTACATATGGTGCTTTGTTAAGGTTCCTTGTATACAATAAAACATGATATATTTTGGCAGAGGAAATAGTTATACGTGATTTCTTGGCTGTTAAAAGGTTGCAGATGGATTAAAATATATTTTCCTGCCATTTCTGTGTGAAATTGCAGGTACTGTAATGCAATGACAAGAAAAGATCATACTACAATGTACTGAGGCTATCCAAAGCCAGCTTTAGATCCACCTGTATAAATCTTAGCCTCACCAATGGTACAAACCTCTCTCCAACTTCCATAAACGCTCTCTTTACATTGCACATTTCATTGCACCATTCTGTGATACTGTGCCTAAACATACGCCCTTTTCAAGAGCTGAAGCTTCGATGGATAACACACATGGACATAGAGAAAGAACTAAGGCCGAGTGCGCAGAAAAAGCAGATGATTTGCATGTATAGACGGCGGACAGAGCCGGTTCACCATTGTACGATAAACAGAAACACAGATGCTTTGATTCTTGGTTGCTTTGGAGCGTTCGCAGCGGGAGCACCCCTCGCACGCACACATTATGGGCTGGACTGATAGGATTACTGCAGCTATAGTCTCCACACTTTTCCTCTCTCACCCCCCTTTTCCCTATCTATCTCTGGCTGCCGACTCCTGATTATTCAGAAGGTTAGCTTCTGATTGCCGTTAGCGCTAGCATCAGACTTTCATTATCTTGGTTGTGCTCATCTTTCCTGTTTTTTATGTTGTGAATCAAAAAATTGACCATCCAAAATTTTACAATTACAATTTTACTGAAATGCACATACTATTTGTACTGCAATGCATTATAGCACGGAGATTGCCTTGTCTCCAATAATTCTTTACTTTCTTTGTGGTGAATTGTACCTGCTTATATATAGAAATGTTAAAGAAATGTTAAGTGGAATCATGACAAATTGCAAACATCTTCCATACACTATTATAAGAATTGGGTGTGCATTTTGAGGGTGATGTCAGCTGTCAATTCAGTGGTAACAAACGGGGCCGAATTGGAGACATAGGCAGCCTTAGCAGAATACTGATGATGTGTGTGTTACTGCGGCAAGACTTCAAAAGCACGGACAGGGCTGCTCCGAGTGTCACACTATAGAGATCCTGCCTACAGCTAAATATAATACGGTACAGCCAAGGGTTTGGTTAGACTGAAAAATGCACTAGTACTATTACTATCATTTAGATTTGTATATAAAAAGAGAAACGTTGTAGAGTCATATTTATGTTTATTTCTATGGTATTATGAAACATACTAATTTCACAAGTTTACTAGTTTTTACAATTTGTGGCCAAAAGTAGTGATAGATAGGTACTACTAAAACAAGCATCAAAACTAGACAGTCATTTGAAGTACTGACATTGAAAAAAAAAAAATCACATAAACCGGAAAGGCCCGTGAAAGGTTGCCCTGTCTCCTATAATTCTTTGCTTTCTTTGTTATGGTATTTCTGAATTCTACCTGCTTATATATAGAAATGTTAAGTGAAATCAAGACAAATTGCATACATTTTCCATACACTATTATAAGAATTTGGTGTGCATTATTTTATATAAGAGCTACGAGATCACAAGGCAATATTTAAGAAACAACAGACTTTTGTGTCAGAAATTACAGTCTATTGTCTAAAAAAGTGGTTTATATTGAGTTTCAAGTCTTTTTCTTTGTATCGAAATTGACCTTCAAATTTTAGTGTTGTGATATAAAAACAGACAAATGTGTAATGTGAGGATTGTTCGGTTCAAAAGAAAAGAAAGAAAAGAAAATCCAGATTCGGTCAATATCCATTTCACATCACAAGACAGGACTAGTGCCTTGGTGGAGGTCTAAGCTTTCCAGTTGCTTAGTTGTGATTGGGGATTTTTTTTACTGTACATCGTTTCCTTTGTTTACATTTTTTCTGCTTGCTGGCTGCAGCTTTTAAGGACAGTTCAGAGTAGGAAATTGCAAACAGTTAATAAATATTGTGTATTTTTAAAAACAAAATGGTAGGTTTTGTGTAGGATGTCAGGTGATGGAGAGACTGTTAGTTTTACCATTCTGTCCTTTGCACAATGTGGCCCATTTGTAGCCGAGTGTTGACACATGTTAGTTCGGCCTGATTAGTCCCAACATAAAGACGAAGCACACAGCCCCTCCGTCACCATTCAGCCATTTTGTCTGTGTCTGTCACGCTGGTGGATGGGATGCGTGTGTGCAAGAGGCTTTTGTTAAGGTAATGCAAAAAACAGAGGAGAGCCAGAGAAGACACCATGCAAAATTAACCCCTCTGTCCCATTCACTGACCCCTGGATGGTGGTTATCTACAAGCAGGACGGCCCCCCCTTGCGTCACCTGCAGCAGCGCAGGACCAGGTGAAATGTTAGTAATAAAATAGTGAGTGTGAGATGTGGGCTTTTGCTGTCTTTTGTGTCTTTAAGTGGATTAACATAGCGGTCAGTAGGACGCGCACCCAAAGTGGCAGCCATAGCCGTTGTTTACAAGCCGCTCTCCCCTTCGTCGCTTCACTTTTTGGGCTGATTTTTTTCTCTCTCACAAAAGCGTTAAAAGGGTGGGGCTTGAGTCGGAGCTGAGTTGTGTAATCTGGATTTTTTTTTATAACGCTCTGAGGTGGGAGAAGTCAGGGATTATGATGTTTTTTTTTTGGTTTTTTTTTGTTTTTCATGTTAAAGTGGATGTGTGGATTTTAATTAATTGTACAAAACTAAATATTACTGGGAGTATTATTATTATTTTAAACCTTTTCTGCACTGTAAACAAACATGGATACTGTATACACATTTATGAACAAAATATGATTGGACCATTATAGTTAAATTATTAGAAAATTATATTATAAAAAATACTAACTAACATTACAACATTAATTAAATGTATAGGTCCTAAAAGTCCTAAAATTATTATATTGCCCAGATATGTGTAATTTTTTTTATTTTTTTTTCCAAAGCTGTGTGCTGTACAGATATGTCCTATACCTTCTAATTATATGAGCTCACAATTTTTCTAGGCTTGATAATAAACATTAAAAATAAAGTTGAGCAAAGCATGGATTTACAGACTGATGACAAGGCCTTACTGTATAGTGTAGTTTACCCAAACACTGATGCATTTAAATGTGTTCCACTATGAGAATTAGTTCTAGTTATAGAAAATTAAATAAAAGTGTGCAAAAACATTAAAACAGTGAAAATAAATACAAATAGTACTTTTTGTTAAATCATAGATTGCTCTTTTTACTCTCATGTTGTAGAAATGTATTTTATATATTTAGAGTGCACAAGGTGTATGTTTACTTTCCATTAGCTATTATCTTATTAAAATCGTAGTTTCAACCTCATCTCACGAACACTTTTGCATATACAATGAAAAATGCTTTTGCACTGATCACCGTGAAAGATATATATCTGTTGTCATCTTTTGTTGACAATGATGTCTTTTTACCTTTGTGTTATAAGTAATTTATCCATTTGTGATCAGCGTGTTTCTTATCAGTACAGGTAATGTACACATCTGTAACTGAACACTTGACCCAGACTTATTGAATTAAGTCATGAGATTTCATCAGTGTGAGATATTAACAGCTACCACATTGAATCTATGATTAACTTGGATGGCCTTGACACATGCTATATAAGACATATATTTTTTTTAAAATTTGTAATCTATAGACAGGTTATTTTTGTGGAGCCTGTTAAGCCAGAGATATATGGACTTTGTTGCTCTCTCTGGAATTAAAGATTAGAAAACTTTTTTTAATTTTTTATTATGACTTGTTTAAAAATATCAGGACTTAGATTTTATGTTTGATCTTTTTGATAATTATGATAACCGTAGTTTGTAGTCTATAGTTGATGAACACTAACCATAAACCGATCTTTGAAAAACTCTTCATTTTATATTTATTACTACTTATGTACTGCTTTAATGGCTTCTACACTTACTTCCAATGCACCTCTGCTTTTAAGTTAAACTCAGTTATTTGTAAAAGGTTCACAAAAGCTGAGGCCCATATATCAAGTATCTCTTTACACATAATGTATAGCCAGAACATCTTCAGCCTCTGCAAAGCTGTACGGCCTATTTTTACAGCCATTCTTTTAAACTCAATGCACAGAGGATCCGTCATGCTTGGGGCCGCCCCTACATTGTTGCCACATAAGCAGCTTTTAGTCCAACTTTAAAGGACTTTTCCTATTAAAATGGACCGTTCTTGTATTGTTACAGCTTTGTGATAAAATAGGGGGAGGGTTTGGCAATGGTTCTCGGTTCAACAAGCTACAATTGATTTGCTAATGACAGAGTGGCAGGTTTTAATATGACGGCTGTAACAGGCTTGTCCGTGTCAGTGTTGGGAGGTTTGCAAGAAAAATTGGCTCAAGAAATTGATTAAACCACAGGTTGAACCGGAGCTAGCCGTGTACAATGCTTTTATTCACTGTAAAAGATGATTATTGATAAGAATAATATAGCTGGTATTGGTTTGGATGGGGTCTAAACAAATAAGAATTGCTGTGGATGAAATTTGCACAAAATATGTAATTCTTTTAGTTTACAAAGTGAATTAGAGATTACTGGAAACATAGAAAGTGCTGCATTGTTTCTTCCTTGCATTGTAAATTGGCCATAATTTAGTTAGTGTAATGGGTTGTTTTGACAGTCGGTTCCCATTTGGTTTACAATACTTATTAAAAAGAAATTCTCCATAGTGTTGTTAAAATCTTTAAAATTATAAAAACAGTAATTCTGAATATATATATATATATATATATATATATATATATATATATCACATTTGTCTTGTATTTTTCAGTAATTTTATATAACATACATGACATCATTTTGTAAATAATTTCAGCCTCATGACATATGGCACAATATTGTAAATAAAGTAATAAAGACTATATTTAAATTAGCTCTAACTCTTTAAGCAGCTTGTGGTGTGACCCATTTTTGGATCCTGACTTGACTTTTACACCGCTGCACTGAGCTGCGTTGTCTCTAATTTACCCTATAGGCTTATAAAGTTTGCCTACACAATATTCATAATAAACTGATGAAAAACCCCACATTGCATTTCATAGACAGTATTCCATTTTGTTTATATAGCACATATTGGATCGTAAATTTTAACACAGCATTCATCTTAACTGCTGTGTACCAGACTGACAGCCATGTTAAATGACTTCAATAATATTTATCACATTTGTGCTATGAGCTATGTCTGATTCTGAGCCCTCTAATGATAATGATATATGTGTAAGTCCCTGTGTCGTACTCGTGTGAACTGCAGTGGTCCGAGCCTGCTGCGTGTGTGACATAAATGGCCCATAAATCCAGATGTGTCTGTCTTTAATGAGCAGCTGTTGACCATAATCCTGCCGATAAATGACTTTTAGCAGCTTTCCACTCGGCGTCCTAATGTGCAGTTTAATTTGAACATGACATCGAGAGCTGTGAATGAACGCCAGGGAGTGACTCTGGCTTAAGCACCATCTCCATCACTTTGGATTCATGACTTGTATGTGTTTCTGAGAGAGGCAAGCTGTTTAAGTGAGGAAAGAGTCAAATGGTCAAGAGAGAGCAAACTGCAGGTGACTAGGATTTAAATCAGTGCTTAGAAAAATCCTAATAGTGCTTTACATTGTTGTTTTATGTAACAATTTTGGCCTGGTTTAAAATTATGTATGTTATTTAAATGTAAATGTAGAATACATTTATTACATCTGAATAATGGAGTTTATATTTTATAGTTAGTCATTATAGAAATTGCAGTTTGATTACCATACTATAAATTGGATTGGTTCTCATGTGGATCAAAATGAAATATGCCTGATATTGTTTTAAATTATACAGTAATATTACAGTATAAACAACTAATCCTAAGTCTAGTTTAGTTGGTATTTGTTTTATATATTTTACATGTTTACTTTTTTTTCTTCTTTTTTGATGTGTGAACATCACAAGGGGCAATAATTAACAGGGAAATTGTATACAGTACAATGTTAAATTCAATTTGATATTAAAATAAAAAATTAAAGTCAGAACCACAATATTGTTCTGACTTAAATTTTTTTTTCAGTATTCTTGTAATATTAGTATACTAATAGTATTAATCTGTTTAGTTTATTACAGTCATTTGTGTTGATCAGCTCCCCATGCCCTAAATACAATATGAACCCACACAACACTTACAGGGTCACTACCATTACAGCAGGTCAATTCCTATCAAATTCTTGACAAAATAAAAGGTGTATAGGCAATACCTGCTTTTCATATGAAGCGTTTTGAATGTCTTGGTGAAGTTCACAGTGTCCATGCCCTAGAAAAAATATACAAAGGTTTATTTATTTTTACAACAAAATCTTGCTTTAAAGGAGAGGGTTTGTATTCACCACCGCCCTATCAAGAACTGTCCGTCTGATTTTATTATTGAATATATTTCTGTTGATATTGCTGGCTTTCTATGT
The DNA here is from genome assembly GCF_026225935.1 of Boleophthalmus pectinirostris. Lineage (NCBI taxonomy): Eukaryota > Metazoa > Chordata > Actinopteri > Gobiiformes > Gobiidae > Boleophthalmus > Boleophthalmus pectinirostris. The sequence goes on along the minus strand of NW_026571447.1, from coordinate 21,461,834 downwards.
TGTCTATCTCGGTCAGACCCCCATCTCCTCTCTCTCTGCCGAAGTACTTTTACCATGGCAACCCCTAATGCAGTATAAATGCGGGTACGGCGACTCCTGCTGCAGCAACACACGATTCATAAAAGCAAAGGTGAAATGTCATTCGAGTAGTGGCTTTAAAAACAAGTGGGGCTTTTGATGTGTGCCACGGTCAACATTAAAATACTACTACACCAAATTAGGTTACTGCTTCATGTATCGCTGCATGGTTCCTGTCTGTGCAGTTTGTATCTGACAGAGTAACTCCACCTCAACATGGATCCCCGTGTTGCATTATTGTACCACTCGAGTTTTGGAGAGCTTGCCAATATTGTTTCTCCCATATGTCAGCTCCTATGGTCTGACTCACATTGTTTCCTATATCGGCTTATACTGGACAATCCTGATAATCCCACTGTAGTATCTGAAGCCAACAGTGTCCTCTTGCCTCCAACTCCAAATGGATAACAAGATGGCACTTATGTTATGACTCATTATATTGCACTTCTATATGGGGAAAAAAAAATGTGTGTGCATTTTAAGAACATATATGGGAGTATTGGCAGATAACAAAGTTACAAGAATTAAAGAGGGACTGAAAATATAAGATATAAGATAATACAGCTTGATTAGTGGGTTCTTATTTACGTTAATGCATTAGCTCTTTTCACATGTACTTATAAAAAATTACTTAGTAGTTAATTCAGTATAACTTATTTGAATGACATTGGCATTGTGGCTTTAACTGATCATAGAATCATTTTAATAATAATTGTACTATTTTTTTTTTTTTATATATTATATCTGTTGCGATTGTCTAATGTAAAAAAAAAAAAAAAAAAAAAAAAAAAGATAAAACAACTGATAAACAGGTCAAAGGATGTATAGTGTGACTTTAAAACAATCTCTTTGTAAATAACCATCTGCTTTTGTCATTGAAAATATTGTATATTTGATAAGGTTATGTAATGATGCAATGCTCCCCTGTGGTGTAAACAGAAAACCCCAGGTATAGTGCAACACGAAGTAACACAACTTTGTATAAAATATCAAGTGAATGGTGTATAATTTATAGCATCATGTTTTGTGAAGAAAACATGATTTGAGGGCCATAAGTCGTAGCCCTCCACACGAGTATGTTAGCTCTATGCAAACATTACCACAGTGGTGACCTGAGAGTCTATGGGGCAGTTCAGGGGGGCTGTTTGTTTAGTCTGCCCCATCTACAGCTCGGTCCTGCCCCGTTCTTTCACACTGAGAGAAAGAAACCACACCTCTTTAGGCCCAGGCCCATAGTGAGGGGGGATTTGAGTCTTTGTCACGAGCGGCAGGTTTGATTTTGACATTGGACGGTGTGTAAAAATCATCCTTAAGGCCAAGAGGATTTTGGGTGATTCCCTGGACTCCCCCACTTCTCTCTTTCATCTATTTTTGTAAAGAAGTAGTTTTCTGACTTTTAAAGATATACATAGACGGCCACGCAACTATTACTCACATAGGCTTATTAGATTTAGTCCTTTTTAGGTGCAACCATGCTACACAGTTGTCATAGTACTGAGAATTTTTACATACAGAGCAATAGATGATAATTCATTCTAAGACCATATTTTCTCTTTGTCTAACAACAACAACATATTATAATTGAATAAATGATTTAGGGTGTAATTGTGTAATAGTGATTTAAATATGTACCAAAAATCAAGGAAAATATACATTTTGACTATGACTAAAAAGTAGACAAACAAAAATATTTGGAGTGTGGGTTTCATTGGCATAATTTGACATATAAACCAATGCATCCTTATATATTCAACATTGTATGCATTTTCTATGTCCTCGAGTCAAGTGCTATTTCTCCATCAACAACAGTAACTAAAAACAAATGTTTCAGCAAATGTTATGGGATCATTTAATTTATTAGGTATAAATGTCAAAATGATTGCCAAATAAAATAATTTAACATATTAAAAGTATCTATAATAATGGTTTCTGCCATTTTTAAATAATGATGCCCACTCCGCTATATGGTACCTTACAGAAGAAAACTACCTCAAAAGCACAAACAAAATCCACAGGGGACGAGTAAGTGAACATAATTTAAAGGCTCGGCATACGTACATACACATACCTCTCTGAACCTATCGAGCGGATTTCAGCCAATCAGAATCGAGCACGGATCTGACCTGTGCTTCCCTTATGAATTTCCACCCCCAGGGAAAGTAAAAGCCTCCTGTTTTTATGTGCATTGTGTGGCTGGTATTATCACACACCCCTCCCTAGTGCATGCAGAGCAGAGGACACATACAGGGTCCTCATAGCTGTGCAAAATGTTACACGAGTGCAACAGTCTCACTACATGTTTGTTTTGACAAATGTGCGCGGTGCAAGGTACAACAACGCAGCGGGAGTGCAGTTAGTGTCTGTGAGGGATTTTGTGGCTTTAAAATGTTGTTCTTCCTCATAGACATTGTATTTAGTTTATGTTTTACTGTGGATACAACGTGGTGAAAAGAGAGTAATTGTTACTGCCAATGAATCATTCAGAACTACAATGAATGGGTTTTTCAAACAAACAAAAGTTCAGACAGTTGTCAACACCAATGATGTTGAAAAAAATAATCACTTAAAATGGCGAGAGCAATCATAAAAGAGTACTGCAGAAAGAAAAAACAGAAAGGATGGCTAATGGTATGTTAAACTATTTAAATGTACTGCATGCTATCATACATGAGCATGTCACTGTTATGTGATATGCACAATTATATGTTTTTATATACATGTATGTAATTGAAATATACCTGCTATATAACAGGACAAATACAAAAACATAAAAATAAAAAATATGATGATTCTATTCTAATTTTTACCTACATTTTCTGTAAGATGACTTCCATATGTCAGAGATCCTAGAAGTTACTACTTTGTCCAGTATGGGTCACATCACTCCTTGTCCCTGTCGATGAACACCAAGACACCAAGTATGACAGGTTTCCTAAAACAGACCAAAGCATATATTACTTCCAACGATTAATTACTCTTTATGAATAAATCAACTTGAGAGTGAGAGAGCTGTATTTTAACAGATACTATGCACCAAAATATCACTTGCTAAATATAACACTGTAGTTCAGGTTTGGTGTATGTACTAAAATGTGTCATTCCACTAATAAACCTTTTTTATCTCTAAATTGCAGGTGCGTGTCCTGAGACCATGGAGCAGATGAAAGGCCTCTCCAGCTGCAGGAACATGAGCTGTGTGGGCTCCACTGTGGGTCATCACTGAGCACACTCCACTCTGAGCTATTTCAGACAGGACTGGTGCATCATGGGTAAATTCACAGGGATTGTGGATAAAAATCTTGCCTGGAACAAAGCAACATGAAAAATAAAACTATGAGATCTTATCATGAAATAAAAAGTGATTGGGTGAAATAATGCCCAAATATTAACAACTGAATCATTACTAATGTGTATTAATTATACTGAGACAGGGCCTATTCAGCACAGCACTGTAGACACAGTTTGATCTAAGCTTACATGTTGTTCAAAAATAATTGATTAACTGTTAAAAGTTATTTAACACTGATAACAATTGATAGGTGGTGTTTGCATAGTTGATTTTGTAAAGTAAATAATATAAAATGCTTGTGTATGGAGCCAAAATGATTAAAAAGAAAGTCTAAATGTAATCAAGTGTGCAGTGTACTTTGTGATTGCATTATGTCTTTGCTTACGTCTTCCTGGATTTCTTGAACCAATGATTGTTTCCTTAAAATGTAAATATATTACACTGCCCAATAGGCCTACACCATGAAGTAATATTCTCACACCTCATACTGAAAACAGAACCTCCTAATGCGGTTTAAAACCACATAATTACTTTTAATTACTGCCATTTTCAATGTGACAACACACTATGACGCAGGCTTCACTCATACTGGCAGATGAACATATTGCATACACTAGTACATTCTTTCAGAGAGTGATTGGAATTGGAATTTGCTTTGGAAAGTAATCCCCCATGTGTATATTGTAAACTGAGTAAAACTACTTGGCAAAGGTTTTATACAGCATCAAGGGTCTCTGTAACTGTGGAGGCAGGTAACTAATGCAATAACATTTACCTGTTTTAGACTTTAGTGACACTACTAAAGCTGGGAGTTTTCTAAAACATAGCCTATAATGTAGCTTTTTTATATGGTTCTTTGAGCATTGACTTAATACAGAGCCAAATATTTCATTTGAAAATTAACAGCCAGCACTGTGTGATCTGAGAATAAAGGCCAGCTAGATCACACTATTCACTTAAAGGACCTTGCTTTGCCCATGGATCAGTGTAATTTTAATGACTGAATCTGGCTCGTAATTGGGTAAGAAAGAATGATTAATCCTACAGTGAAATATTTAGCATGATCTTATAAAACAAAAAGTAAATAATGATCTAATTAAAGACTGTAAAGAAATGGCAACATATTAAAATCTACATATGATTATTTTAAATGATTAAAATAATGAAATAAATGAACACAAATTATTTAGGTTGTCTTACAGCACTTACCTGAGTGACCATGTAGGAAATAGGGTTGGTGCAGTCATGTAAACGCCCTAGGATATGCTGATAAGACTAAATAATACAGCTTCAGTAGAAATTTATAACGAAAAACTTGGAATCTAAAAGTTGGGGTAAACAGGTTGGATTTTCCCCCTTATCGTTTGCCGGAACTCGTTTCATTTGTGTATTCATACACATAGTAGGGTGATCAGTTTAATCACGTCATGCTATCATAACGACTTCATTATGACATGTTTAGCAAAAACACCAACAAATATATATTACTGTATCTAAGTAAGTATTTTAATACATTTGTGATGTGTTTTGAGATTCTATTTTATTCACCTATACGGCAGGATATGCAGCCACGGGAGGCGTGCTGCGGTCTATATAAAAGCGCCGCCATCTTACATTTTCCAGTCTCAGCTTCTTCAGACGATCTCAGACCGGCGCTGCGGAGGGGGTGCACCGGACTCCCGCTGCCGTTCTCCACTATTTTACCTCCTGTTTCTTCTATTTTGGGGTGTTTTACTTTTCAGGACTCAATTGAACGGACTTGCTGAATTGACAAGGGTAGGCATCGCCATTCCGAGTTTGGGCTTTATTATTTTGTCCCTCTTTACGGGACTCGTACGGGAATGGAGACCGCTGTTGTGTGCGGCTCGACCGGGGATGCTGCTGCTGCTGCTGCTGCTGTTGCGGCGGCTTATCCAGCTGCTTCCCTCGGCTTTATTTTTGGATTTGCCCGACACCACCCAATGGAAACGTGCTTCTTTAACATCTGTTTTCATTAATGTTTCGTTACGGCATAGTATGTGTGTGTTCATTTTGTGTGTAGTCTAAAATTTTTGCTGTTTTATTGCGGTCAGATTTTTTTTTTTCATTTGGAAATCTAAGATAGTTTTTTAACCTGGCCGCCATGGTTCTTGAGTGAGCATACGATTGTTAAACCCATGTTGGTGTACTAACTCGACAACTATTAGGCCACTTTTGCTCCTGGCCACATTCCTCTATTGTGACTCATGTTTGCTCGACGGTAGTTTCACCTTGTGCCGTTTTGCTGAAACTTTTCCTGCAAAGCATTACTCAGTTTTAAAGTCACGATAACTTAGTTTATGGAATCTAGTTTTGCTTAGTGTCCAATGTAAATTCACTGTTGTTAGCTAGTTAGCTTCACGTAACCCTTCGTCGAAAGTTGTGTCGGAACTTTAATGAAATACATTAGTTAAGTTGGTTAACCTAACCTCGCCACTAAATGGAATCTAATTATTTAGATGAATTTGTTAAACACGATCCTTTTGTTGCACATTAATGTTTTCTTGAGACTCGCGTGGGCATTTTGCCTTTCAAACAAAGCCCGACAAATTCCTCGGAGCTGTGGAGGTTTTGGAGGAAGACGAGGAGGAGCCTGGATTGAAATTTGACTCAGTGTTGTTGAAGAAAGTCCGGGCAGCCAGCAGCTGTGGGAGGGGGCCAGACGGGGCTATTATTTGGCTCACTTTGTACTCCAGCTTCACGTTTTAGATTTGTGGTATATGTGGCATTACTAAGGGCTGAGGATTCATTGGCGCCATTGGAACGGACTTTATAAAATGACTATCCACAAAACTGGTCGGCTTTCCTACGTCGTTGACCACCACTAGGAGTGTGTACAGCCAAGTGTTGATGTGGTAGAGTAACTTGAATCTGCCATTAGAACAATACACAAATTATCTAAGCGTATTTTTGTGTGCGTCGCTCAGCTTTTGATCTTTATATTCTGCAAATAAAACTGGAAAATCTGCCGTTTTCAGCACAAATTTCTTCAGGTGTTTAGAGACGGAAGTGTGGGTGTAGGCTCCGCCGACACCGGTAGTGGTCTGAGGTAGCCCACGGAATCACGGATAAAATCGTATGCTTTTCCGTTGTTTCGCAATGATCTCTGTGCACTAACAATTCTGCTAAACCAGATTATAATCTTTGACTTTATGCTATTTTCTACCTTAAAAAGTCTCATAGACAAGCTCGGTCCATGGCCGGTCCATCCAGCGCAGTACTCAAGTTTTGATGATTACTGCTCTTCGGCATAAATGTGGTGGTTGTGTGATTGCATTTTGCCGTGAGCATCTTGCAGGCGTCAGTGTTGCAGTTCGGACGCAGCGGCTGCAGGCTCTCGGCTCATTGTGTTGTTGGCAGCAGTGGGGCTGCTGACCCTGCACATTACACTGCCAACACTGGAGCTGGGCGCAGCTATTGCCTCTGCTCCTGCCGATAATAAGAGCCTGTTGGGCTCAGTTATGGATGTGCTGTACTAGGAAGGCTGGTAGAAGCAAAAGGGAGATTTGGCTTGGTTCTTTACAGCAGATTATTGGATCCTGGCACAGGTTTCAGTAGTATAGCTTTGTACACACTGAAATTTGGCAAGTTGAGGTTGGATGACTATTTGCATGGACACTACAAAAGCTCACTTCAGCTTGTTTTGGTTGCCAATTTTGAGCATCAAAATCTTACACAAAGTTGTATTAATGTATTTGTTTACTAATCTATGTAAACTCTCACTGCTTTTATTATAGTATCCAGATGTAGAGAAGTAACTTTCCACTGCAGCAGTCTTTTGTGAGGGCTTTGATGGTGTGTTTTAACGTCTGAAGGGGCATCTGGCTTCCATTAGGAGTGGGTTATACAAGGGTAGACTGCAGAGCCCCAGCATAGCGTGTGAACGGTAAATTTGAGTCTGTGCTTGTGGTTAGAACCAGCAGTCTCTGGGCCTGACTCAAGAGTGTGTTTTAATGACACTGCTTCTGTCAGACTGCTGAGAGACTAGTGGTCCCCTGTATGTGTGCTGTGCTATTAAGCTTCAATGCTTGGGTACCTGAAGGTCTAGGCAATTTGTATGCAAGGGTTGGTACAGGAACTTTACATTGGCCCAGTACAAATCTAGTTCTATTTTTTGTTAGGTTTTTATGCCTTTTTCATGTTTGTGGTAGTATTGGGCAAATTGTACTTGTCTAAGCTATTCAGATTAATTTTAAGAACATATCAAACTTGTTGTGAAAGGGCTTAAAGCAACATCAGCCAGTTGCACTTGAACTCTTCAGAACATGTCAAAACTGGCCTGCTGTAATTGAACAGGATTTGGTTTACTTTTTAAAGTTGGCTTATCCTGCAATAATCAGCCCTTTGAAATAGTTTGTCAAGAGACTTTGACCTATTGGGTCTTATCTGTTTATCCTTTTTCCATGAAGGCCTGCCACATTTCTTGTTTTTGTGCATTACTGTCAAAACATTTTCTTTGGGTTGCATTGGCCTTATTTAAACGTTGTGAATAATTTCCCGTGCAGACCTGCTCTCTGCTGCCATTGCAACTGTTTACTTCTCCTGCAGAGTTCAAAGCCATAGCAGGAATGTGTGCCCTCCTCCCTGCTCCTCCACCCTGCGCTACACTTCCTCTGTCCGTCCGCACCTAAATGGCTGCCTAATGGAGCCTTTGTACGAGCCTCTGCTAAACTGGAGTTTAAAAAAAAAACACACACAAGTTTCCAACATTTCAAAGTTTGTAGTTCTTTGTGCCGCAGTCACCAGTGGCACTTGGCTGTACTCAAAGGTGCAAACTTGAGGGAGGCCATGATTATAAATGCATTTTAACTTTATAAATATTTACTGAGTAAATTGGACTAAGTGTTTTATTTCTTGCAGATCAGGAAGCTGTGCAGGCCGTGGTTTGAGAGCGCATCATGGCTTCCCAGGGTGAGTTCAGACCTTAACATGAAAGTTTCTACATTTTTCTATTTGAGCACAATTGGCAATTACAATTTCATTTAACTTTTTAAATTTGTGAATTTTTAAAAGTAAAATTAGGTTTCAGTCTAGTCTCTCCAAATGACATTCTTTTTCTACTGAGACCAGTTTGGCTGTGTTGAACAAAATCCCCAATGGCTCATTGTCAATGACAATTTGAAATGATTGCTTTAGATTAGCACAGCCGCAGTTTGGCAGTGACCTTAATGTGAACACATGTTGTATGTGTTTGTATTATAAATGACTGTCTGTGCAGCTGATCTGATGGAGCTGGACATGGCCATGGAGCCGGACCGTAAAGCTGCAGTCAGTCACTGGCAGCAGCAGTCATACCTGGACTCAGGCATCCACTCAGGAGCCACCACCACAGCGCCCTCTCTGAGTGGGAAGGGAAACCCAGATGAGGAGGATGTGGACAACCAGGTCATGTATGAATGGGAGCAGGGCTTCAACCAGAATTTCTCCCAGGAACAAGTTCAAGGTATGAACCCTTTGCCAAAGATTCCAATTTAGTAGATTTTGTAGGTGCTGTTAAAGGAGACATTTTGACTGGCTTTACTCCTTCAGACATTGATGGTCAGTATGCCATGACACGGGCCCAGAGGGTGCGTGCGGCCATGTTCCCAGAGACTCTGGAGGAGGGCATGCAGATCCCCTCCACACAATATGACACAGCCAACCCTACCAATGTGCAGAGGCTGGCAGAGCCCTCACAGATGTTAAAGCACGCCGTGGTTAACCTGATCAACTACCAGGATGATGCAGAGCTGGCCACCAGGGCCATCCCAGAGCTCACCAAACTGCTGAATGATGAGGACCAGGTGGGTGCTCTCAGTACACTGTCGAATCTTTGTATCTTTGATCCAGATTTGAGTTTTTGTGTTGTCTGTCTTAGGTGGTTGTAAACAAGGCAGCAGTAATGGTCCACCAGCTTTCAAAGAAAGAGGCTTCGCGACATGCCATCATGCGCTCCCCTCAGATGGTCTCTGCCATTGTCAGGACCATGCAGAACACAAATGATGTGGAGACTGCTCGCTGCACTGCAGGAACCCTCCACAACCTGTCCCACCACAGAGAGGGGCTGCTGGCAATCTTCAAATCTGGAGGAATTCCAGCGCTAGTTAAGATGCTGGGGTAAGTAACAGCAGAGAGACGGCTGCATGAGACATGGTTAAAATTGCATGTGGTGCATATAACAAGCTTTATTCAGTTCTGGGTCACTATTGTACTAAAACTGTCTGTGTTTACTGTAGCTCCCCAGTGGATTCTGTCCTGTTCTATGCCATTACTACCCTTCACAACCTCCTCCTGCACCAAGAGGGAGCCAAGATGGCTGTTCGACTAGCCGGAGGGCTCCAGAAAATGGTGGCCCTGCTCAACAAAACAAATGTCAAGTTCTTGGCCATTACCACAGACTGTCTGCAGATTCTGGCGTATGGAAACCAGGAAAGCAAGGTAACTTATTTAGTGGTGGACAGTTATAGCAGGCTGTGGAAATGTCATGTCTTACACTTGTTGCTGTGTGTTGTAGTTGATAATCCTGGCCAGTGGCGGCCCCCAGGCACTGGTGAACATCATGAGGACTTACACCTATGAGAAGCTGCTCTGGACCACTAGCAGAGTGCTCAAAGTGCTGTCGGTGTGCTCCAGTAACAAACCGGCCATTGTAGAAGCTGGTAATGACTTTTTTTTAAATGAATTTGTATAGTTATTTAGACATGTGCTAATAGATTTGAATGCTGTTTTTGTGTACAGGAGGCATGCAGGCTCTGGGTCTGCACCTGACAGACCCCAGCCAGAGACTGGTCCAGAACTGTCTCTGGACTCTTAGGAACTTGTCCGACGCTGCCACAAAACAAGTGAGTGTTTTGTTTGACCCCAGTGTTAATATTTTTTCTTTTAATTGGACATTAACGTGACTTGTGCCTGTTCACAGGAGGGAATGGAAGGTCTCCTCGGGACTCTAGTCCAGCTACTCGGAAGTGACGACATCAACGTAGTCACCTGTGCTGCTGGTATTTTGTCCAATCTGACCTGCAACAACTACAAAAACAAGATGATGGTCTGCCAGGTACAACCTTTTTCCTTTTTTATTTATTTGAAAGGGGTTGTTTCTATAAAGTCACATTTCCCCTGTCCTCTGCAGGTGGGAGGAATTGAAGCGTTGGTTCGCACAGTGCTTCGGGCTGGTGACAGGGAGGACATCACAGAGCCAGCCATTTGTGCACTGCGTCACCTGACGTCACGACACCAGGAGGCAGAGATGGCCCAGAACGCTGTGAGACTGCACTATGGTCTGCCTGTAGTGGTTAAACTACTGCACCCTCCATCACACTGGCCTCTCATTAAGGTGCACATTATAATCCCACTCTGGAACATGAAGAGTTTTACTGTGAATAGGATGTTTAACTTGTCTTTTTCTTGCACAGGCTACAGTTGGATTGATTCGTAATCTGGCCCTGTGTCCTGCTAATCATGCCCCTCTGAGGGAACAGGGCGCTATCCCAAGACTGGTGCAGCTGCTGGTGCGAGCTCACCAGGACACGCAGAGGCGCACCAGCATGGGGGGCACACAGCAGCAGTTTGTGGTGAGGCCTGAACCTAAGGTTCAAGAGCCTGAGGGGTCACTATTAGAGGGTGTTTAATACCTCGTTTTTATGCAGGAGGGGGTTCGTATGGAGGAGATTGTGGAAGGCTGCACAGGGGCTCTTCACATCCTGGCCAGAGACGTTCACAACAGAATAGTTATCAGAGGCCTCAACACCATCCCTCTCTTTGTCCAGGTAACATAATAACAACCTCATTTTATTATTCTATGCTACTAAATATAGACTGTAAAGCTGTCTCTTGGTCAATCATTTTCAGTATTAACATGCTATTGTGTGTGTAGCTCTTGTACTCTCCCATTGAGAACATCCAGCGTGTGGCTGCTGGGGTGCTGTGCGAGCTGGCACAGGACAAAGAGGCGGCTGAGGCCATTGAAGCCGAGGGAGCCACTGCCCCACTGACAGAGCTGCTGCACAGCCGCAATGAGGGAGTCGGTGCGTACCAACATAAACTAAAGCTTCTCAATGTATTTTAGAGGCCAAGAGATTAACTTGAGTGATTCATCTCTCCACAGCCACATATGCAGCTGCTGTCTTGTTCCGTATGTCTGAAGACAAACCCCAGGACTACAAGAAACGTCTTTCAGTAGAACTCACAAGTTCTCTTTTCAGGACGGAGCCAATGGCCTGGAACGAGGTGTGATTCTTTGCATCAACACTTATTAAAGCTTTATTATTGCCGACACAAGAATTATGCTCTCTAACGCCTATGTGCTGTGCTCTGCAGACCGGAGACCTGGGCTTGGACATTGGTGCTCAGGGAGAGCCTCTGGGCTACAGACCTGAAGGTAAATCACCTCTTCACCTCTCGCTTCAAGGCTCCCAAGAGAAACACATGAGCAGCTGAGGGCAGACGGATCAGATAAACAAGTCTGCTGCCCTCATCAAGCTGTCCCATTGTTTCTGTATGTGGAGCCCTCTCATAGTCACTGTCACTGTAGGAGCTAGATTTAAACAGTAACCTGAGACAGTTGTGATGTCTTAATCCAGTCTGTCAGTGTAGATCACTGCAGCTGCCTCTAGTTAACTTGACCATCTTGGACACAGCTACTCCATTTGGATGTGTACAGCTCCTCTTCCTCAGCTCATGTCAGTGTAATTGGCTCATAGTAGTTGCCTGGTCACGAAGTCTGCACATAAGTTGGTTTGCTGTTGAGATTAACTTGTCAATTGAAACATGCTCCAGAGGTGTGGCGTGTTGCTGTGGTGATAAGTGATCGTACTACTGTGTGACGCTTGGGTTTTTAACATGCTCTAACCGCTGCTCTGCTTCCCCTGCCTCCTCACTCCTCCCCACACCAGACCCAAGCTACCGTGCTTTCCATGCGGGGGGTTACGGCGGGGACACTATGGGCTTGGAGCCTATGATGGACCATGACTTGGGACACCACCCTGGCCAGGACTACCCTCCCGTTGAGGGCCTTCCTGACCTGGGACATGCCCAAGAACTGATTGAAGGCCTCCCTCCCGGTGATTCCAACCAACTGGCCTGGTTCGATACAGACCTGTAAATACCAAGAGCAACATTACACTACACTTTCTACTAGGTAAGAATCATGCAGCCTGCTCATCGTTGTACTAAATGTCTAAAATGGGCAGTCATTGGATTTAAGACTTGATGGCGTCTGCATGTTGAGACTGCTTCTAATTACAAAGTGTGTGTTGTGGATTTTGTGATGTTTGTGGTACTTTGATCCACTTGTGCGGCCTGTTGCCAGCATAGTTCCAACGCCTTTGTTCTTTTGCAGCTGTATCATGTGATCTGGATGAACCTGCATCGTGATTTGCCCATGAGGAGGAGGCGGGGTTTCAGAAAGTGCCTGAAGACGACTCATAACGGCTGTTTCCTGTCTATGGAAACTCCATTGGGACAAAAGTATTAAAAGTGCGGTTCTGCTCTCAGCCTGAGTATGGGCTGACTCTGATTCTGAGGAGACGACAAGTTCAACATTTGTTTTGATTTTACATTATCCTTTTATGTACTTCAGTTTGTTTGTTTTTTTACCATTGGTTTTACTCTTTATCCAATTTTCTGTAAGGTACATGTTTTTAGCTTGCTTTTCCTTTTGATCTGTTTCTGCTTGTCATTTTGTTTTTGCAGTCCATGTCTGTCATTTTTATGCTCCATCCAAGTAAATCTGAACGCATTTTGAATGGTGTCCAACACAAGTTAATCATTTGAATTGTATTCTGATGAAGTGTAACATTGTGTAGCTTTTGTATAAAAAAACATGAATTGGAAATCATGGTCCAAATATGAAGCTATTTTCTTGCTTTAAGGTGGACACTAATGTGTCTCTGCTGTTCCAAAGGGGTGTGGCCGACAGTGCTGTTACTGTGGGAGGGTTTGGGAGGAGCTGGTTGCTGTAGCCTGCTGTGTTAAACAATAAAATGGACTGTCATTTCACACCAGTGCCTCTGTCTCATTTAACCCAAACACAGGACATGGTGAATAAGTGCTACATCACACTTGAGTCAGTTTGACAGTTATGGCTGAAGGCTCAGGCTGAGGTTAGATTCTTTGTTTAGACAATTATTCCAGGTTATGTGCAAATGTAATTTCCCACTATTGATAAAGCCCCACCAGGTCTGTCGACGATGCAGTTTCCTGTATCAGGTTATAAGACCCTAAATGAGTTTGTTCTGACTGGTGTGTGCCAGCTGTTTGCTGTGGCTTTACTCTGATTTACATATTAAATTAAAACCAGGAGATGGAGCTGCTGGTGCTGTGTTTTGGGAGAACAGCTGTGGTGGGTTTTACAGGACTAGTCTCACTGTATGTCCCTCCTAATGTCCAGATCTGCTAATCAAACCAGTCCAATCTGCTCCACTCCATCTAACTCTTGAATTAATGCAGTAAAACCATTGTCTATTGCCAGTTTGACATGGCCAATTTTTACTTTTCACTGCATGGCAGAGGAGTCCAACTGTAAACCTGCTAAAGATCAGATTATTCCAGAGACAACAGTTTACTGTAATTCCACAACTTCTTAATTCATGAGGGTTTTATACATGACCAGCTATTTACATTCACAAGGTGACATCTTTTGAGACCATTTTAATGTTGATTTTAGCTAAATATATACCCACACAAAATCAAACAAGAAACCAATGACAAGAGCCCATCATATTTCTTAAAACCTTGAAACATTTTATTTTTAGAAAAAGCTCAAAGACATTTACTGAAAAAGTATCATCACTCAAGAACAAAAAATATAAATAAGATTAAACTTGCTAAAAAAAAAAAATTAAATTCAACTGTGCTAAAAAGTTTTTCATCCGGTAATCTGATTGAGGATTTCAGCAGCCAGGGACACTACCTCCGCATGGCACCTGAAAGAAAGCAACATTATTCATTGTAGAGAGCCACAGGATAAAGTCTTATAAAACATATATTCTCACTATCTAAACAGTCCATTTACAGAAATAAGAGTTCAACTGCAGCTTTGATGAGATTCAAAAAGGATTGTTTTTCAGAGGGATAGCTCGATACACTGATATTGGCAATGTATTTTTGAGGCAGGTTGTGTATAGGAAGGGTGGTACAAAATTTCAACCTAAGTTGAAATAAATATCCTCATATGAAGGCAAATGTCCAGAATTTACCTAGAATAATGTGTCATTAGTTAATTAGTGACACTGTAAAAAGAACAATATATTTTTTTGTTTCATTTTATTATTTATTGTTTAGATTCCTTATTATTACTACTCTGATTTGTTGACATTGATTTTAAAAGTACTTTCTATGTACTAAAGGCTGGGAGTCCTTTAATCTCCACATTGGTAGATGTACATTTCTGCCTGCTTTATTCATGCCTCTCTCCTTGGGTTTGTGGCTGCAGGTGTCTGTGGGGCAGCCTCTGAGCCAGACCAGCGGAAACCCTCCCACTGCCTTAGTTAATTAAAATCCACATAATTAACCTAATTAACACTTTTCCCACAGGCTTTGGAAATCCTTGAGAGTTTGTGTGAATTTAGAAAACATAATTTGAATCTGTTAAAAAAGTTTCCCCACAAAGTTTGGCAAGTCATTAAATCCATCACCTCCATCACTGTTTCAACCAGAAGACAATGGAAAATCTTATTTATTTATTACAGAAGTATTTTACTCATTAACTGTAATGTATATAACTGTGCTGTTGAAATGATGTTCAAGTCATATAATGGTATTGCCTCCATTGTGTGTTATATCCAAAATGTGAACTTGAGATGCATTCACATAAAGTGGTCCAGCTCAGTTAGAGCCCGAGCAGCTTAAAGCTATTAAAAAAATAGAACAAGTAAATTTCACTCAGTGTTGATGCAACCCATGGTTTAAAATGCTGATTTGATAATATAATTTCACACAGCTGGAAGATGAAAAGAAAAGAAGGATAATAGAAGAAGAAACTGATCTGAAAAAATCTACTGGTATTTACTCGTCTCCCTTTAACCCCAGTTACAACATGATCTATTTAATGCCTCTAACAGTATATTTACATTGTAAAAAAAGGAGTGTTTATAGATGACACATGCATTTTTTTTTCTGTCAGATGCCCTTCCTTGCATCTCACTTCATTTCTTTCAACTTGGGACTGAAAGGCCTCATGCTTCCAAAGAATTGAACCTGGGACCTTGCTGAGAGGCGAGATGTGTTCGCCACTGCACCAGTTGTTAGATTTCCACTAGTTGCCTTCTCTGTGTTTTCCAAATGGGAATGTATTTTTCGCTCAGCTGCGTCTGTTGTGTTTTTGACTGCCGATACGCTCTGGGCCTCTCCGTTTTTGTACAGGGGTGAGTTAAGCCCCACCCCTTCTGTCCACGCCTTACTTTTGAAAAAGGCATTCCTCAGGTTGTCATGGCAAACACTGAATGACATCATGCTTCATCCTCTCAATTAAAAACCCTCCCCCTCTCATCTCCTAAAACCTCTGCTTCTACCTCCTCCCTTCTTCCACCCTTTTTCCACCGTGGCTGCACCACTATGGAGTGTGCCACTTCAAAGGCCACATCTGAGTGCAGAGCAGAGAGGAGAGGGCCGGAGAGCCAGTGAGGAGGAACAGGCAAATAGAAAGGAAAAAAAAATCACTCTTGGGGGAGGAAGAGGGTGCAAAGGATAACAAAAAGCGGGTGAGAGTTGGAGAGGTCTATGTAGCTGGACAACAATACACCTTTATTATCGATCTGACAGGGCTGTGCGATTGAGAGGAGACTTTCAGACTATTCTCCATGTTTGTGTGCGTGAGAATGGGTGACAGGTCGCCAGTCTCGTACATCACAAGATCAAAGAGAAGCATGGTCGCTAAGGCAACAAAACCCTTGGCTCGTACACACAAAAGCAAAGAGAGAGAGAGATGCAGAGATACAGGTGTTCACGGGGCTCTTCACACAAAAAATATCAGACGTGACAAATACAAAGTTGGCTCTCACGGACAAAAACTTTGAAAAGAAGAGGTTTGCTGTGACCCGAACCTGTCTGAAAGATACAACCGACTACTTTACCATTCTCACCGTGATAGTGTTGGTTTACTAATACTAGTATAAGCTTTTTGAAAGCATGGCCTCAAAAAGCTTCTTCACATTAACAGTTTTATATCAATTGTTTGAAATGCCTGACTTTTAAATTGTCTAAACACATTTAAAAATACTGTTAGAGCAAGTCTTTGTAGTAACTTGCTACAGTTCAGTTTACTGTGGGCCCACAACAAACCTATCTAGCATCTCCATTGAGATGCAGGCTGAACTGCAGGTCAGAAAAAATAACCTATTAAAATAAATTAATGGAAGACCAAATGAACCTCATTAAACTACATCAGATCTGTGGAGAAGTGAACACCCTCCTTGAAAGAATGCATGTTTTTCATTAACACCTGTTATTGAATACATGCATAGACATGTTTAATGCCATACTGTGAAACATTAGAGGTAAATCAATAATATCCCCAAAGAGAAAAGCAGGTTGCGGACCTCCACCAGAAAAGTTGCATAATGCACCTTTAAGGAAATAAGTATATAGATTTCTCTAACCAAATACATGTGCACTTGTGACACATTTCTTATCATATTTAGACATTTTTAGCATATTTCTTTTTTATTAGCTATTGCAAAATGGAAATTTATGATATAAGATGGTGGGAAAACCAAATCCCCAGCCTATTACCTAAC
This sequence comes from Boleophthalmus pectinirostris, assembly GCF_026225935.1. NCBI lineage: Eukaryota > Metazoa > Chordata > Actinopteri > Gobiiformes > Gobiidae > Boleophthalmus > Boleophthalmus pectinirostris. The sequence continues at coordinate 21,444,737 of NW_026571447.1, read as the reverse complement.
ATTCAGTGCATTCATTAAGGTTGACACTACTTGCTGTCATTCTTTAATTGAAAGTAATTGGCGACATTTTGGGCCAGCGTAGGAGGAAGCAGCGTGATCATAATATTTGGTCCTTTTGGTTTGGAGAAGCACTCACCTGTCAGAGCGGGCCATTTCCTGGATAACAGTGAGCAGCTCGCCCCCTTCAGAACTGTCAACCCACTCACATTTATCAGTGTCTGTGGTCTGCATCTGCAACAGAGTGGACCCACAAAAGACAAGATAGTGAAAGAATAGGTGCCAGTACATGACCACTTTAGCCACACAAAATAGGTTGGGTTCACGTGGCATCACAACTTTCTATTGATATTTTGCAGCTGATGCCATCAACACTTCCTGGGGGTGTGATGCTAACTGAACGCACAGCACTGTTAAGAGCTCTGTTACTCAGGTTAGACTTAATCTGATCTTTATCTATGATCTTTAACACAGTCTGACCAGAACGAGCTGACTTAGTTAGAACTACAACAGGTGAGATGAGTCTCTCACACGTAAAATTACAGTCACAAAATATCTAACATTAGCCTACACTTTTTCAGTTAGCACTCCCATCTTTTGTTGAAAATCAAACTCCTGAACAGGACCATGAACGCACCTGTATTGATTACCGGTCCCTGAAAATTTGTTCTTTAAATCCATTTTGTATTTTTTCTTGAGTTTTCAAACAATCTTAAAACTTTTTGTCAGTGGTTGTTATGTAACCATGATAACTTGTACATAAATCTCTAGTGGTGGTTTAGAAAAGCCCCGGCTTGACGTCACTGCAAAGTACCAAGAGTCTAAAAAGAGCAGAAGGACAATTCAGACTTATACGTAGTGAAATTTGCTGTAGATGTTTAACCTGCTTTATGCTTAATATTTCTGTAATTACTGAGTCTATCCACATGAAACAAAAACTGGCACAAAGTTCAGTATATTCTCAGTCAGCATTAATAAACAAAAAATACATATATTTTGTTATAATAGCCTCAGGCCATTGGTATTGTTCAACCTGTGATTTTTATCTGTTGGAAGGAATTCAAGCCATAAGATTAATATGGCAAGTTTATGGAGCCAAAGCTAACAAATAATGATAAGAAAAACATTATTTGTGAATCATAAGTTTGGATTTCTCCCAAAAAACAAGTTTCTCAAGATAATATATCTGAGAAACTATTACATTAAAATCTAGAACATGAAAGCGACCTATACATGCGGTTCAGCTTCCAGTTTTAAAGGCAACATTTTGAGGACTTTTCACCACTTAAAAATATACATATAAAAATTGGTTTTGAATTAATAATTGCTATTTCAAAGGGGGAAATTTTTCATCACTCTGAAACCCATTAATATGTTTATTTTGAATACTTGTTATGATGTTGTCTAATATTATCAACAAAAATGGTTTTGTCAGTGGTTGAGAGGACACTTTTTTTTTTTTAATCAAAGCCTTTTCAAAACCAAATTTATTTATTCAGTTTGATATCTGTTTTATTAATGTTGGATCTTAACTCATCGCCCCTTGACAACTTGTTGATGAGTTCTAACATCTGTATGATTGTAGGACTAGAGTGGGAGTGCTGTGCCTTTAAACTCACTGAACTTTTTGTCTGTTATTTGATGTATTCTTGTCTCAACACGTCTCCTCTCACACGCCCTTGAACACCTGTTAGTGTACTGCTGCGCGTGTACTTGGTTGTCACAAATTCATGTTTAATATTAGATCCTCAGCACGGCCAAAGGTCCAACTTGTGTAACGAACATGTTTTAATAAATAATGCCCGCTGTTTGCTGCCCGCCTCTCCCCGTCCTGTTGCGTATTCGGTGAGCGTGTTGTCTCTGATCTGCGGTGACATCATCACCTCTGTCTCCGCGGCGACATGGCATGGCTGTTGCTAGGAGACGGGGTGAGGAGTAGACAAAAATACCCCCCTCTACTCAAACAGCGCGTGCAAGAAGAGTTTTGAGAGTGTCAGGGGACATGGAGGTGCACAGGTGGAAGAAGATATTCTGCTAATGTTATCATGTCCACCTCCATCAAACTCTGGGAAACAGATATCTGAAATAAAACTGACAGAAAACATTTTATAGTCACTAGTCCTTGTTTTTACACTAAAAATTGATTCTCCTCTATTGCAAGATAGTTTTTAGCTTTACTATATTCATTCAGCTCCCTGTAGTATACTCTATCTACAAGGGGTCAAAGCAGTAAATATTATGATGCTCTGGCAGAGGTCTGTACGAACCATAGTCTATATCTATGGGTTTCAAAAAAATTTATTATGAAAAATGTGTTGCCATAGTTATTAAAAGCATTTTAAAATGTAAAAATATTACATCTTTTGAATGGTGAAAAGTTCTCAAAATGTTGCATAATAAGAAGATGAAACGCATGAATAGATGTAAACAAAGTCTTTATGATTACCTGCCCCATCCCAAGTAGGGATGTCATGATATCAAATAAAAAAAATAAAAAAATTGTGATGATTGTGAAAAGATTAATTTATTTTATTTTAGAGTACTTTACCATTCTTCAAGTATGTGGCTGGCTTTATGAAATTATATAAAACAGTTACTATGACATAAATATTCAGATAAACAAACAAAAGAACATAAAATTTGCTTCCAGAATTTCCATGAATATTATCTTTAGTTCTTAGGATTACATTATGTCCTAAATAATAACAATTATTGATGAACCCTCTTGACATCCTTATTTCGTATTTCATTTATTTGTAAAGGGACAAACACATATTAATGAATATTTAAACTGTAAATATGTAAAGATTATAGGTAATGTGGCTAATTTACATCTTCAGTCCCTCGACAGGTTGATGATCACTAGCCCTTTCTGTAATTCGTATCTTGGTTTCCTTTTCAGTCAAATCTTTCATTGTAGCTCTTGAGAACCTCACCTCTTTTAAAATGTGTGTTCATAACTGAGAACTGGTTTAAAAGGTCAAATGTAACAGAGGGTTAAAATTGAATCTGTTAACACATTTAGAAATGTTTTGCAAAATGATTTAGAGTTAAGTGCTTTGGCATTCACTGAGGTATTTCAGCGACTGTAGATGACAGTGTGTTAGGATTACAGTCATTAACAAACAATACAGATAAAGCCAAGACGACAACACTGAATATCTTAGCAGCTCATGGAGGTTTCTTTATAAACATAATCAGTGCATAATTACTGCAAACCCACCCAATATAATATGTGAAATAAATGCACATAAGAATTAAAACGGCAGAAACAGAGCAGATTAAAAGTCGTGTTGCTAAGTTACACATTGACTAAATAAACATGTGGAAATTATTTTAAGCATTTATGAATCCCATTTCCTTTAAGGATTTAAGAATTTTTGACTTAATTTATTCTCCGTTTCTCCTCCTTCGCAGTTTCGAAACCATTAGTGGGATCTTTGATTGAGATTAGGCGAGGCCTGAAATCAATGAAAGATAATTAAAAAGCCTTTGTTGAAGGGCAGGCTCTTGTCGGAGTGTGGAGGTGTGTGTTGTGCATAATGTGTGTCTGATGTACTTGTTCAAAGCTGCACGCCGCTCTCTGCTCACTGATTGGCTGATAGATAATGAGATTTTGGAAAATTCATTCGTCTTTTGACACAACACAAGTTATAAAATGCGAAAGCTTTGTGATTTGATAGTCTTTTTAAATCTGAGGAAAGAGACTAGTACAAAAGTAGATTAAAATGTGACCATATATTTATCAAGCCTTAAATCGTATTGAAAAGTTAATGATCGGGGTAGCTAAATGAGCAGAAAGGTAGATTGATGTAAATTTGTTTAGCTCCTGGCACTAAGCTGCATTAATGAGTCATCCACCGGCTACAAGGCTGTGGTTAGGACTAAAGCGTGCTAGCCTTCAGAGTGCAAAGGAGGAAAGGGAAGTCTGATCCTGTGTATAGTTCAGGTGCCACAAACTCATTAGAGGGAGGATTTGAAACGTGTACACGAATGTAATAGTTTCTCTCTCTCTGGCTCTCTCACTCACACAGGGAAGAGCCGCTCGTAGGCAGGCCCTTTAGTCAGAGCCGCAGTATATTCTCGGGGTGACAGCTGACCTTGCGTCCCGAGTGCGCACTACCATCGCACGACCCTGCAGCCAAGCCAAAACATTAGCATCGCATTTTAAATTATTCATAAACGTCCACAGCAAAAGCAGCCAATTTTTCAAACTCAGCCATGTAGACTTAAAGCAATTCTGCACAGAATCTAATCTTTAGTACTACTTTTTTTTTTTTTTATCTGTTCCAACTGGTTTGTGTTTGTGTGATTACAACCTATAAATAAAAAAAACAAGTTGGTGACAAAGTTTTGATTAGCCCCACATAAGATTAAAGTGTCGAAATGCATGTTTAAAAGTCATTTCTAAAAAAAAATGACCCTAGAAGCCCTTGTACACTTACACATGCTGTACCAGAACACTGTATCGGGACACTGGACCTATCTCGCAATTGCCCGGCCAATCAAAACTACAGACTTTTACAATAAGGGACTGGCGGGTCAGGCAAATCTTGCAATGACTGTCTAAAGCAACCACAACCTCCTCTATCTTACAATGTAATGAGCCATTAAATCATTGCTCAATCAAAATTAATTAATAAATAAAAAATAAAAATTAGTAAATAGAACCTATTCGTGAAGGTAGAAAACAAGTGAAAAGAGATGAATGTGGCTTTTACTGTATACTAGAAGAAAAACACAAACAAATCACAACTAAAGGTGTTATGAACAAACTTTTACTACCAATAAGTCAGTGATTCCACACAGCAGCCAGATACAGGAAATGCAGACCAATTCAGATGGACTTACAGTTATTGTTGCCGCTCCAGTAATAGCTCACCTCCCCTAAATTTTTAACTGAATGAGTGAGTAGTTACAGCATCCTCATTATTGCTGCGTGTCGATCAGGGTGATAGCTGCCAACTTGCCTAAGAACTAATGCTGCTGCGTGTCAGGAGCAGTTGCCTCAGTTTTCCCCATGTTCCCAGATGGAGATGGTATTATTTATTAAGGTTGGCTTGAGCAGGAGCCCCACTGTATCTCCTCCTGCTTTACCACGGCGCACGCTCTTACAAGTCAGCCGTTTTTTGGCCTGTACTACAAATCATTTTGACTATCAGACAAAATTGGACAGACACTCGAACAGAGAGTGACAGGCAGATACAAACTAACACTTTTTCGGCGCATCTGTCTTGCTCTTTCTGTCAGTCTGCAGCGGGCGAAGCTACTCTCTATTTTGAGAGCAGCAGCACAGCGAGCCTGACATGTGTACATTTTTATTTTTGTTTATTCCAATAGTTTTAGCCGGCTGTGGTGATTTCAACCCACAAAAACAAGAAACTTTGAGACCCGAGGATTGCACTGGCATGTATGTGTAAATGAGCAGTGCAATGCCTGTGGACAACAACACAGATAGATATTGTGCATGTGTAACAAACTCACCAGTCTCTTAATAATCCTCAGAGTTGTGCGTAGGGCCCTTGTGTGCTCACTGTTCATGTGGGAGCAAAGGACATGTTGGAAACTGCGCAGACAGGATGCAGAGAGACAGTCCTGGCCCTCGCCTCCATACAGCTGGACCAAGATGGAGAGGCATTGAAGAGAGTCCTCCCACACCTCCTGATGCTCCGTGGACAACTGAAGACAGATAATTAAATATTCATTCAATTAGTGCAAGATTAATCACTTCAAAGATGAACAAGACGCGTTTTATATCTCCCAAGATTAATTATAAAAGATTAAAAACTCCCAAGGCTATCATTTATGTCACTCTGTGCGTACTATGGAAATGAAGGTGATGGTGCGATTACTGGACTCAATGTAAACATCAAGTGAGACTCCAGAAGTGCATGTGACAAGTGTGCTAAAGCGTTAATATAGTTTATTTAATGTCTCTTTACACCTGAGCTGCTTTAATAAATTACCCAGTGATAATCAGTAAACACAAACGCATATGTGAGAGCTGTCAAATTACTTTCATGTTATAATATGTATTAAAGGTCCACTATGAACTTTCCTGTGGGAAGATCTGTCACCTGCTTGCTTATATGGATTTTTTTGGCTGGAATGTTCCATAGTATGGCATTAAACTTCTCTCACTGGAGAAAAGCCAGTGACACCACCAGGCCAAGTTACAGGTCAGATCTGTGAAGAGTCGACACAATAAGAATATATGCTTTTAGAGGTATTTTTTATCAGTAAAACACCTGTGAAGTGAATGAGCCAAAGAAAAACATCTCCATGGAGACAAGTAGCTGGCTCAGAGTTACATACAGCACCTTTAATTAATTGCAATTCTTACAATGCAACTGTAAATGTAAATATATTATCACTTTCCCTTTTACGTATTATACAAGTAATATATGCAGAGTTTTGTATTTAAGAATAATGTTGACATATCCTGCCCTCTATCCTGCTAATCTCCCATGGGGCTGTGGGGCAGAGCAGAGGCCAGGGGTGTGTCAGTTCCCCCCTCACAGCGCAGACACACTAGACGCCCACCCAACACTTCATGTGTCAAGTAGAAGTAAAAACCTTTATTGTTTCCCTGGAGACCTCTCTCTGCCCTCCCACTTCAGCCCTTGCCTTCCCAGAATTCATATGGATTCAGCCCATCTGTAAAACCATTTATCCAGAGAAACTTATTTCACAGGTCCTGGTCTGCCCCGAGATAATGTGGATTTTATGGATTAATTTGAAACTTTCTATGGTCGACGTCACATTAACTATTCCAAAGCCTCTGAGTCCAAAATGCTAATTTAGATAAGCTGCCTTGGGTTTTATTTAATCCATGATTTGTCCTCCAATGTGATAACATTTCTTTCTTTCTTTTTTTTTATTTTAACAAATAACAGCTGAAATATAACTTTAGAAGAAGCTTAAACTGTGTATTCTTTACCATATCTTAAATTAGATTATTTTGATCTGATAGATGAGCTTTGTTGATCACAACAAAAACTCATCAAATAAGATCACTCAGAGTATTAAATTGTACAAAAATAACATATAATGCAGTCCAAAATAATGTAAACATTGTATAAAACATTTCTTGTTGTGTTGGTAGTCCAAACCCTGCATGATGGTGAGTGCATGCAGAACACTTAGAGCCTTGCACAGACAGAATGAGTGAGTCGGCCTCACCATGTGGATGAGGGGAGTGCTGACTTGGCTCAGGGGTCTGTTGGCCAGGAGCAGCTTCTCTGCTGCCTCCGTCTCCACCGCTGGACAAGATAGCCTCTGGCTCTACACACAGACGCACAGACACACACATGCCTTAAATCATTTATAGAGATTTGACAGTCAATAATGATGGATCCAGAGACCTGCCAAGACACATTCTGACAGACTGAGGCAGATGGAGAGAGACACTCAGGTACATTTCCTGCATACGCTGTTTTTTCCAACACCTCTGCACCAACAAGTCTTCAACTTCACTAAGTGTCTGTGTCACTTCAATTTATTTTAGTGACTCATTTATGGCTCTCACCTGCACCTGTCGTCACTTCATTAGCACCTCAGTTCCTGACTCTCACTTGTTGCAGAGTCTACAGTGAAACCTACTCACAATTAGATTTGGAATAAAATCTTATTATGAAGACTGCCACATATTTTACCCTTCCCCAAAGTCACACCATTGCCGCATCTCTCTCTCACTGTCTGTTTTTAGACTTTATTATCTCAACTTGACTCTCGTGACCAACAGAACGATAGTTTGGAAAAAGTGGCCTAATCACATCCTCTCTGCTTATCACACCTTATTACCCAAATGATTTTGGTTCAGGCTGAAGTTTTCCTTTATAATGAGCTTTGCATTTCTGGCAGAATTGATTTCCGCTACAAATTGTGCTTTTCTCCATTTCTGCTTTCTCTCCATCCTTTCCTCTCTGCTCTCTTCATCCCATCCTTTTACCCAGAACCTCCTTGCAGCCCCCCACCATGTCCGGCCATTAATATGTATGCACTGGGCTGGGGTGCACACAGTTGGGAGGTGGGGGCTGGTGCGCGTGGAGCAGAGCAGGGAGGCGAGCTGAGGACAAAGCCAGTGCTGATAATGAGGCCGCAGGGACATTGCCAGACAGGGCCCTGTGTGTATTTCCATGTGTGTGTTTGTGTACTTTATATTGTATGTGTGTGTGTGTGTGTGTGTGCGCCCCGGGAACTCAGGACATGATCCACTTTCTCCTGAGTCTACAACTTCAATACTACCATTGCTTCAACCTGCTGGCTCCCACTACACACATCAGTGGTCACGCAAACAGCCCCAAACGCACACACATTTACACAGAGGCCTCTGGGACCTGCCAGGGCAACATTTGGAGGGAGCCGACTTTGTGTTCCTGTTGGTGGTGTTGTGCTCAGTGGAGAAAAAACATGGTAAAAAGTGACAAATCAATGTCTAAAGGCAACACATGATACAGCAAAACCATTTTATTAGACGACCAAGATAGGAAATACCTAATAGAAAACACTAATAACTGTTACACCGTGCATTGACTGAAATAGAAGGTCCAGTTTTTAAACCCATTTTAAGTCAATGCAGTTTCTACAGCACAAATAAATGGTAAATGGGCACAATAACTACTGTATAGAGTGCTTCTTCTAAGTCCAAGGCACTTTAAAGGATGCTCTTTACATTAACAAGCCACTTATTCACATACACACACACACATCCATACACCAATATGCAGACACAAGGGGCAATATGGGTTAAGAGTCTTGCCCAAGGACACAAAATTATTCACCTGTGGGAGCGTGAATCAAACTTCGTATCAGAGGGCAAACACTCTACAAACTACAAACTGCCTTGTACTGTATTGTTTATATTGAGAATATATATTTTACTTGTAGTGTATTGTGCATATTTTACCTGTAGTGCTGAGCGGACGACTGAGGATGTCTGCTTGAGGATGTTGTGCAGTAGCTCCAGCAGGGTGGGGAGGGTGGGCAGGACAGGCTTGCTAACCCTCCTCCGGTCACTGAGCCCCCCATCCAGATGGAGTGACACAGCTTCAGTCAGGGTCCTCACCACCACCTCTGTTAGACCTGAGGAGGAAGAGCCAGTGTTACACAGGGGGCGCTACAACTCCTGCTTGTAAATGAATGTGAATTCTTATTATTCATGTCTCTGTCTGTACGCCATGCAACTGTGCTCAGGATGTACTCTCTTTAGCTGCTGTGACAGTATTCAGCAACTTGTGGTCACAGAAGAATCCAGGAGTTTCAGAATGATGAAATTAGATGCCATAGCGATTAACAATTTAAAACAAATCATATCAATCACATCAATACTTTGAATGGGAAAAATCCTGGCACTGTTGCATGTAAATGAAACTTTAAATCCATGAACAGGGAAATGTATAGTGGACTTTTACATCACTGTGTGCAAAACATATCTTTTGCCAAAACTCAAGTTTATACTGCTTATCCCTTTCCACCCTCAGTCAAGAAAACGACCCAACATGTTGTAAAGCTGCACAGAGATGAATAAAAGACCACTCTCCAAAGTGAAAACCCATGTTCTGTTCTCATTAAAATTAACATGACATCCAGGATACTTTGCATTTTGCGGCATGTTCCGCGCATCACCGATCGAAGACAACTGCCCCCGAGGTGCGCGCTTAAGTGAAGGGTGGATGCCAGCCTCGGACAACTTTTGAACTTCATCTATAATTCAGCCCAGGCTTTTCCAAACATTGTTACTGTTTTATGAGCTGCACTGGGTTAAAAATGATCACATTTACAGCCTGTGCATTTATGGGGATGTTTGCAATTTGACCTGTTTCATTTCAAATGTGATGGTGTATTGCAATCAAAATTACATAATGGAAATCAATTCTTTATGACCTACAGAAATAAGTGCAGTTTGTAATCAACTAGATACTGGATAATGTAATAAAGTGTGAAATATAATCCATCGTAATGGCTTTTGTTGGCACTTAATCTCAGTTTTTAGTTTCACAAATACTGAAATATGTATCTCTGCTTAATGGAGACTTCTTAATATAGAAAATGATGCAGCTAAGTCAGTAGAGTACACAAATACACTGAAAAACAATGATCTATTCCTTGGAGTCGAATCCACTTGAGCTGTTCTTTTCTCAAAAGCGTCTTTATTTAGAAAGTTAATGTTCTTGTTTATTTTGGGGAGTGAAAGTGCAGGAGTCTGTGTGCACGCTGTAAAGGAGCTAGCCTGCTGTCAGTGAGACGAGGCACAACTTTGTCAGACTGCCACATAATTAAATAAACAGGCTGCTCCTTTGGACACACAAAGACCTAACTCTGCTGGTAATGTAATGTGACAATTCCCTCCTGCTCTGGCCCCAATAGTTGTTCACGGATATGTTAATAATGTTTTTCCTCGGTCTGTAGGAGGATTACATGTATAGGGAGCAAAAAATCTGTCTGTTTTTACAATAACTCCTAAAATACATTTCTTGACTGTGAGGATATGTGTTTAATTAAATGCTGCAGAAAATTATTTTGTCACTTGGGAAAAATCTAATCAAATAATAAACAACTTCAAGTACAGTATATAATTTCTGTGTGTAATTCTGTGTAGCACCACTGTATATGTGCAGCTCTGTCACTGGCTGCTGAGTCCTAGACTTTTTCACAAGAGCCAAGTACCATAGCAAATTGTCTATGCACATCATGGTTACTCATTTTGTCTGTAAAATAAATTATGGAAGATCTGAGCTTTCAAATGAGTTTCCATATATGTAAAATGTTGGTGGTCACAGAGCAGTACTTTAAATGTGTTAGGAAAAAACATATCCAAATATTTACTGATAGTGTCCTACCCATTTAAAAGCACAGTGAAAAAGCTTTATTTATTTTGTAATATATTTTCTATGACCTGAATGGTTGATGTCAGGGGTACTAGGTCATAATATAGGTTTCAGCAAACAGCGGTTTACACATTGTTTGTTTACTTGTGTGTGTTCTTATTAGCGCCACCCAACACAAAACTGTGCCTCACCTTACTAATTAGATCCTGGAGACCGCTGCTAGCTAATGAACTATGGTTGTTTGTATATTTCATTTGAAACCTTTTGTGTATTTGATAATATGGCAACATTGTATGCACCAAGACCAATCTTTGTGGTATAAATTGCCTGGGGTCATTTCTCATTGATTGGGCACATATGGGTACGGGCTTTAGCCACCAATTGGGGAAAGTAAACCAATTCAAAATGGCAATTTATTGATGTGGGTTCCAGTGAAACTCACTAACAATGGCGCAGAGGCAATTACCTAAAATACTCCTCTGAGCTCTACACAGAAGGTCAAGACAAATAACAAGGACTGGCGAAGTCTTAAACCCTGAGATGGAGCAAAAAGTCCTTCAAGGATTCTCCAGATGCCCACAGTCCCCAATGCATTCCTAATTAATTAAACCACAAGAGTCATGCAATTAAAATAGCACCTTGTCTGTGCCCAAGGCCAAAGACAAGGTGCTCCAAGCTGCTCTGTTCTGGATTAAGAATAAGAACATTTTAAAAATATCTTTTTGTTTGGTGCCTATGTCAACATTTCCATCTCTTTTAGTCCTGAACTTATCTGATTATCATTATGTCTACAAAATGAGTCTCCAGTAACCTCAGTCACAGTGAGGTGCTCAGCTTTGCTTATCTTTACCAACTTTGTTTTGGGAGATTCTCCTCTAGGTTTTTCATGTGCTTCCACCCCACTGCATCTCTGCAATCAAAATGTCATTCACTTCAACCTCCAATTTTCTCCTGCTATCATCTCGACGCTGCTCCCAGTAGTCTCCGCACGCACCACCCTCAGCCTCTTTGTACCGCCGTCTTCCCGCTGTCACCTCTGTACAACCTCTTTACCTCGCGTTTTGCTCCGTTTCTGCCTTTATCGTCTCTCCTCTCTATATATCTCACCATTTCCTCATTCAGATACACTTTCTCCATCTCTTCCCCTCCCCTGTTTTTATTCCCAGGGGGGCATTATCGCAGTCAGAGGCAAATCTGCCCAATTATAAACCTCATCTCCGCTGTGTGCGCCTCTGCCACTCTAGACTGGGAGTTCCTGCATCCACTTTCCACCCACAAACATTTCATTTCAGTCTTTCTCAAATAGACACAAGCACAAATAATTCACACCAGGACTACTTATTTGGTCTTTTCAATTGCTTCCAAACACATAGAGCCACAAGCATGCATGCCTCACCACCTTCCCCCTACTCTGTCACACCAATTATACACGCTTCCAACCTCCTCCGTGCTTTTTGCTATCGTCACACCAATCTGGGATGAACCACAACTAAAAGTGTAGGTAGATTTCCAAAATAGTGCAGAGGGCATAAACAAGAGCAAGAGACACAGACAAGGAGCCAACATAAGCAAAAATAAATGTTGGGAAAGACGTGAAGGTTAGAAAGCAAAATGTAAAGAAGGAGAATGACATAAAGTGGCAAAGGAACAAGAGAAGATAGTGTTAATTGCCAGGGCAGTATTAGTGCTGGGTTGACAGTTTCTTGTTGAGAGAACAGGAGAGCTGATTGGGTGATAATGATGCTGACTACTCAAACTGAAGCACTGCTGACCAAATGGAAATAGTGGGAGAGAGGCCCGTAGTACGTGTTTGGGGAAATTGGGGCGTGGGCTGAAAAAGAGGAGAAAGTTAGAGATGCAACACACATGTAAATAGTAATGAGAAATAGAGGATTTACTCAGAAATGTGTGGTTTCCCCGTTGAGAGTAAAAAAAGTCCCTGACAATTGTTTGCACTGGATATATAAGCATTTAACTTTTTGTACATAGCTCACTGTTAAGGTCAAAGATCCCCCATATTTGTCATGTATATTTGACCCATTCTTCAATGTCACTAAGGCACCCTGTCAGGAGCAATGGGGAATCATTTTGTCATTATAGTCAGGATGACATTCGCTAGAGAATTTTGCAGACTGTGCATGTTTTTAGGTGTGATTGAGACTGATAGGCTTTATGTTTGGTTTTCCCTAAGTAAGTCACAATAGTAAAATCTATAATGTTGTGCTAAGACCTTAAATCAAAACAGGATTTTTCAAATTTTGGAATAAAAGCTTCAAAGACACAGCAATGTTCAAGAATTAAGTGGTACTAAGTTGTTGTTGCTATTATGTAACCTTCTTTTAAAGCTAATGGCATGCTTTATGCTCAAGTGTGCTTTTGTGAATCAGGTTCAAGTGGTTTGTGTTTATAAAATTAAAGAAATGCATCTAACTCATTTGCCAAACATCAAGGACAGTAAACTCTAGCTTTTAATGCTAACAAATGTAGTTAATACGATTAACTGAGATTCAGGAGCAGGACCACGCCTCAGCCGCCCTCTCCTCTCACCGGTGAACCACAACTCACCTCGACCACGCCTCTAATTTCCCAGAAGCCTATATGTAGCAGCCTTTCCCATCATCCCAGTTTGTCTCGGCGAACTCGACCCCACCCTCCCATCCCCTATTTTGTCTTTCAGTCATAAGACCCCTACAAGGGGGGGTCCCGTTCCGGCTGGGCCAATTGTAGATTGAGACGGAGCCCCCACCCATAGTCTCAACCCAGCCATCTTTGCCTCGCTTTGTACATTATCAATAAACTACTTCGCACTATGTTGTCGTTGGCGTGGTCCTAGCTAGTGAAACATAAATTACAGTGAAACTGAGTTGGATTGACAAAGAAACACATTTTAGTGTAGCACCTAAATCAGACACAGATGTGAGTATTGCCCTCAGTAAAACAGTACTGCAGCCAAAACAAGGCGTCAACAAGTGACAGGAAAATTTTGTCTAATTCCAGAGTAGATAGACTTGTTGTGGTATCCGTGACAACAACAGGTCAAGGATGCACTTAACTTCATTTTGTGCAGTGAAAGCCTCCACTAACAATGTCAGGAGGAGACAATTGATAGTGATTTGTACAAAAGTGGGTCCTGTCTGCGCGTACCTTGTTGGTGTGAGTGCTCCAGGTCCAAAATGGTGTCTCCACTCAGGTTACAGAGCAGAGCAACAGCATTTTGAACCATCGGGCTAGTTACATTATGACTGCAGGCCTAGAAATAGAAAAGAGAAATATTGTGTTCAGTGTATTACCAGTATACAAATGGACACACACACCTATTATAGAGTGAAACGATTATGGTTCACACTGTGGCCACTGAAAGGTGAAAGGAGTACAACAAGTTACATGTTTCTGATAGTTGACACTAGAGGTGAATAATACTGTATAGCTGAACTGATCTTAATGCAATGCGTAATAAGCATAATTTGAAAGATCGTCAACTATACAAACAAATGGTAACTGGTACTAGGTGTGCCTCTTACCTACGCAAAAACTAGCAAGGTCAGTAATGAACATCTATAAACTACTGAACAATACAATATATTATGTAATCTTTCTAAGTGTAATGGTTTTGAAAAGAAACAACAGTTATACAGCACATTTTGTCCTTCTCTCATAACATTCCTCTATAATTTGTTGTATTCATAGCCCCTAATTTCACATCCCTTTTCACTTATTTCCTCTGTTTGATCCTCAATGTATGCCATGTGCCTGGAGGGCAATGTGCAGTGGTCTGATCTGTGCAGGGCACTGAGCCTGGCTCACACTCATCATGTGCTTTAGCCTCAGGGTGAAGACTATGACATCAAATCTACACACGACGACCTGCCTGCCACCAACAACAAAAGATGGACCCAAATTTTCTTGATCTTTGCCAGGCATTGAGCTATTGAGCTATATATTTATATGATTTTTAAACTCATCTCTTCACAAAGTGGACTTTTCACTGCATAGCCGGATGAGATTGTTGGACTGAACATCAATGTTCACTGTTACTAAGAAACTAACGAAATTAGCATGTGGTCTATTTTTGACATTGAAAGCTATTGTTCAGTTTGAATATAGCTACGTTTAACATCTGGGTCTTGTGCACTAATTCATTACTTGGAAGTCAAACATAAAAAAATGCATATTCCTCATCACAATTGTGTACTATATTTTCCGTCATACTGTGTGTCAGGTACAAAAGAATACTTTATATTCTGCCATAGCACCCAACAAGAAACAGGAAGCACTGAAGTTCACTGCAAAACAACCAACAAGTTACAAAACCTAGGCATCAGTGGTTGAAGTCCATTCACGTCTAGTAGAAGTACTTCATCATTTAGACAAATACGATTAGGTGAGGCTGTGGCGTCTGTGATCACCAGTGACAGGTGTAATCACTGCAGATCTGAGCCAAACCAGGACGAATAAATCAATCTAAAAGTGAACCATGCAGACTGCTCTAATGGGGCCCGACATGACCAGTTCAGACAGCAGTAAACAATGAGAGGCAAAGTCAATCAGGCAGCCAGCTAAGTGTTTAGCATTGTGCATAGGAGGTGGACAAGCAGCCAGGCAAAACGCTTATTATTTAGTGCAAGTAATGTTTGCATATATTATCATAAATTGTTGTGCGTTTTGGGTCACTGCACAGATTACACTATGTGCTTGTTGAAAAGGGTCAAGTGAATTAAGTTGTTTATTGGAGACAAGCTTCAGCGATAACAGTGGATTGTGAAACGTTGTGTCTGTGTGCAATCTACATCCCCAACCTCCAAATTAACCCTTCGTCGTCTTTACGGACGACCTGCCAGTCAATTACACCGACGCTGCAATAGGTCAACACCATTCAGGTTGATTTACATAATGCAATTGTAAGTGCTAGATCGAGTGAGAGAGGGAAGCATTTGAGAAAAGTGCACCAAGCAGGCGTATAGTTTAGCGGAAATTCATTCAAAAATGCACACCGTGATTAATGTGCTTGATTATGTAATTGAAAGTCTATTCAACAAACTGACATTGTGATTTAGTCAGTAGCTAAATGAAAATGATTTAATTAATTGATTGATTGGTTTCTTACCATAATGAGCTGAAAGACCAGTGGTAGGATCGTGCTGTGTTTTATTAACCTAGAGAACAGAAACAGAGAGAAAGCAGGGACAGAAGGAGCAGGAATTAATTTAATTTTTAAAGCACAGTTCACATGCTGCACTCACATACAGGACATTTTCATCTTCATTAAGTTTGGGGCTTCTCTATAATGACTTCAGCTGCGTTCTGGAGGAATTGGAAACAGAAAGAAGAGGGAGGAGGTGAAAAGATGAAAGTTTTAGATGGCGGAAGAGAAAATTGCAAATGACAGGTGAAGGAAAGGGCACTATGGAAAATGTGGACAAAGAGAATGAACCTAGATGAATTACTAAAGAAAGATGTTGGTGTAAATTAGAAATGACTATTGATTAACTAGTCTTACTTCATGAGCAATTAAGGATGCACAAGGATGCTAAAGGGCAGCGAAAGTCAGAGAGGTCGTAAGGCTTCCTGCAAGATCAATAAAGTTTAGATCTAATCAAATCACCTTAACTAATTGCTGTACATGCCAACTACAATGACCGTATGTACAAATCAAGAATATTGATAGACATGCCATGGTAATTTCAGTGCTCATGGTTTTGTCTTAAATTTTGTCTTAAATTTCTTGTTGTTGTTTGTTTAATTTAAAAGTTGATAACATCTTAAATTTGTATATTTTAATATATTTTTTCTTTTTACTTGTACTGCAGTCACAAAGGACTTCTCAAAGTGGTAGTAAAGCAAGAGAAATGGCAGCACTGAGACCTTAACAGTATTTAAGCAATTCATATAACACAGTAAAATAAGAATATTAGAAGAATTTTGCATTGATCAGAAACTGTATATTGATGTAGCTTCTTGCTTACTGGATTCTATATTCGGTATTACTGAACACGTGGCAGTGTGTTTGTAATTGTACTGTACTGTACTGTGTTGTGATGGATAGACTCCCCTTAAAAAAGTGACAGGCTGAGAGATGGGAGGACAGGCTGGCCAGCACGACATTATAAACTAGACCACCTCTCAACTACAGGCCATGCATCAACAAGCACCACACAGCAAACAAACAGGAGAGCAGAGCAGCAGGTACACGAGTAAGACCCTGTACGTTATGTGTCATAGTAAATCTGTAAATCAGACAGATTAACAACACCATTTAACACAGTTTCTGGCTTTTTTCAGAATCTTGGTATGTAGTCTAAATCCTATACATTTTGTTTGGCATAGGATTTTTACTGGATGCTCTTCCTAATGTAATCCTCTTCATAGCGTATAATGCCTGACAATGCACCATTTTGTTTTTATCTTGAAATCACTTCCTGTTTTGCTACCCACTTTTCCTAATTGGTCAGCCTCCATAATCATGAACAAGTGAGTCGCAGGGAGATTTAACAAAGTCTCTGACCTCTTAAAAGTGTAATGTATGTTTTATGGTGGAGGGTCTGCCACCTGCTTGTTCCCATGGATATGTTGTTGCTTTGCTTGGAAGGTTCTTTACTATAGTATGACATTAGTCATATATGTATGTCCATGGAAACATCAGACCATGTTATAGATCAGATCTGTGGAGAGACAAACCTAGTTGCAGTAAGAATATATGTTTTCAAGGTAATTTTTAGCATTTAGAAATGAATAAATGCCAGATTTAAGTTTGATGCCATATTGAGGTGGATTCCAGGCAAAGCAATAACATCTCCATGGAGACAAGCAGATGGTGGCTGGTGTAGAAAAAAAGTTACCACCTAGTTACCCCTTTAAAACAATATAAAGCTAGCTAGAAAATGATATGATTCACATTCAAATCTAAATTGTGATATGATTTATTTATTTGACCAAATTCTATAAATTCTAATCTCAATATAAATGATAAAATAATCTCATAGATTTCCAGAAAGGTTTCAGATGAAATTACAATTAATTACATCATAACCAATCCAAAAGTCTAGTCTCTGCATGTATGGAAGGGATAGAGTAGTCACCCCAGTAAAGGCCGTAAA
Organism: Boleophthalmus pectinirostris; assembly: GCF_026225935.1. Lineage (NCBI taxonomy): Eukaryota > Metazoa > Chordata > Actinopteri > Gobiiformes > Gobiidae > Boleophthalmus > Boleophthalmus pectinirostris. The sequence goes on along the minus strand of NW_026571447.1, from coordinate 21,426,817 downwards.
TCTCCCTTGGACACGCACAGGGGCTGCACTGGGGCTCTTTTTGCTTAAAGGTCAAACTAAATGTAGTTGATTGAAGGTGCCTGAGCTGTGATAATGCTGGGAGAGACAGCGGGCTGCCTACCCAACGCTAATGTCCCCAATTTACCATCTAATTACTGCTGGGCCCGCTTCATAGCCATACTTATCTAACCAAGACCCAGGCAATTTAATTTCTGATTGTACAACCACAGCGATGGAGGCAGAGTTTACGAAGAGGGCAACCGAAGAGAGACTTGTGCGCTAATGTTAATAAATTAGAGATTGTGAAAAGGGGGAAATGAATGAAAGACTAGAAAAATGTTAATAATGTCATAAGAAAATGAGTGGTAGAGAGGCGAGCGCTGACACCAATTTGAAAAGTTCATGTCACTCTACTTGTGCCATGGAGCGATGGGTGAACGGAAAGGAGAAGAGAGGAAGAGAAGGAAGGGAGAGAGAGAAAAAGAGAGGGAATGGGGGGTATAATAACTGATAAGAGAAGTAGGGGTGCTTGCTACTCTAAGTGTGAACTGTGAACTTTACAGGATGATGGATTGGAGTCAGAAGAGGTTAGAATATTCCTGATAAGAAGTGTTTTATATACAGTGGGAGCAAGCATAGGAATAGGTGTGAAGGACTAATCACAAATGTGGAAAAACAACTAGACTAAAATGCAGTAAAAACTATCTAATAAAATAGGTGGCACATTTTGACAAAGAATCTTGAAAACTGCTTTTTAAAATCCATAATTTTACCACAGTCAGATTCTGTATTCTGGATGAAAGCTCTTTCTATCATACTGTTTTCTCATACTAACTATTAAGCAATGCAATGTAATTTCTTCCATTGTTTAGCACTGTTCTAGCATTTAACAGTTAAGGTGTAAAAAAAAACTTGTAGTGCAAATATCTGTGGTGTAGTTGTGCTGACTTTGCAAGTATGTTTTCTCTCACATGAATGCATAAATATCAGAGCTTTAACAAACAATAACAGCTATTAGTATTGAGTATTTCTGTCGATGCAGCATAAAAAAGCAGTCTTTAGCGATTCAGAGAACTGGCAGAAAAACAGGCCTTGGATGATTACACTGGACTCTTTCATCTGCCAGGTGGATATATATTATTAGTTTATACAGTATCTACTTTCTTCATATTGGATAAGCAAGTTTTACATGCGTACACAATTTTAAGTCTGTATGTGTCTACCTGCAGATGGGAGTGCTGTGTTCAGTCACTGACACAAGCAGTTTGAGGGCGTAAAGTGGGACAGGCTCTGTCGCATAAAGTAGGCTCTCATACCTGTGTGCACATAAGAACATGTTACAAATAGTCAATGTGAAAAAAGTCTTAGTTTAGTGATCTTTAAACTTAATGTTAAAGGGCCCATATTATGCTATTTTAAGATCTATATTATTATGTTGTTTCCTCACCAGGAACATACCTGGAGTTGTGTTTTGTTTCATTCATATATGTTTAACACAAATCACGCATATTCTCTCAAACAGAAACCACTCACACCACCTTGTGATGTTATACATTGCTCCACTGTGTTTTCAAACTCCATACACTTTCACTAGAATCATTTGCATGATTTCAGACCTGGACTTGCCAATCTGTAATGAACTAAAGGTAAAGGGTAGCTGTTAACTTGAAAACCACCGTTTCATAACATGACAAAGTGGAACAGAGATGTAGACAGACATAAAGGGTTACTCAAACATGTGAGAACAAAACAAAACACAGCTCTGGGTATGTTTTGATTCTTAATTTGATTTTGATTCATTCTAACATTGACAAGAGTCAATTTTGTGTGATATGGGACCTTTCAAATAACTCAATGGAAACATATTGGAGCAATATTTAAAATAGGAAGTCTGTCATCTGTCATAAGCAAGGTTATCATTTAAAGGCACATTTGGGACTGGGACATTGTATACAGTTTGACTCCCAGTATTGAGAATGAATTGTTACTTCAATAAACCTGAATGCAACACTTGAGGCCAACAAACATGACTGTGTGAGGCTAACATTAATCTCACCTTGGAAGCAGAGAGTTTGAAATGAGAGCTACAAATTGAGCTGTGGACTCCTCCCCTCTGACACAGTTTGGTTTCAGCAGTGTCTTTTGTCTGTCTTTCTGTGTGTTTTCCTCTTCAGTGACTTCGGGGTCTCGAACCAGAAGGACTAGACTGAGTTCTGAAAGCACCTGTAGCACAAACACACACCACTCCACTGCACGCACATGTGAACATTCAATGCAAAAAAAAAAAAAAAAAATTATCACCCAAACCTCCATAAAATCAAACATAATGCAGTCTACTTTTGCTAAATGTTTTGAAAGCTTTACACCAAACAATAATAGGTGAGGCAAACCCAGGTCAAAAGATAATGCAATATATATCTGGAAAATAACACTTAATTTTTGTGTTTGTCATTACTTTGACAACAAAAATTAAATATGTTTATAGTTTGGAACTAAAACCAGACCTATAAATTATCCTTAGTCTGAGCCTTGGTTTTGTCAAGTCTAGATTTAAATAAACTGCATGTTCGTAAAACCGCAACTAGTAATTTCTTTAACTTTTTCATGGTATCAAATAAACCTATTCCGAGTAAATTATTATTAAATATTTATTGCATATGCTCTACTAATGTGAATAAGGAAATGCCGACTACCATCTTTGCTGAAGGCCAGAGTCATCAGTGGAGGAAGGACATTATCCACAACCTTTAGGAACAAAATAGACACAAATATGATCCAGTACTGGTATACATAAAATAGACTGCACTATTTTACATGCAGAAAACAACAGGCTGCACTATATTAGGATGCTGGGCTTTGACAGCAGACCACTATCAGAGGGATCAAATTACCATGGAAATGCACTGTTGACTGAATTCTTTGATCAAACACAAAACAAAAGTGCGCCCGCAATTGTCGGGACCCTTATTTAGCCATGGGTCTGTATTGGACAAATTTGCATGATTACCAATATTACCATAGAAACAACACTAATGCTGAGTGAGGCTGTTACAATAGGAGCGGGAAAGAGCAAACTACAAAGGATGTTGTTGGGCTAAATGGGATGTGTATTAATATCACAACCATCAAAAGACTGAACGGAGTGTTTTTAACAATGTGTCTATCTGTGTATCCATCTGCTTGTGTCTGTGCGCGTCTAATTTCCCTAAAATGTGAACTCCACATGACATGTCTCCTCACTCGGAAACCCTTCTGAAGACACTTTCTCTTTTTATCTTAGGGGACAGAAATCTGATGACAAATTGGATCAAAAGTATCCAGCTACAATAATCAGATATACTCAAGATATATTTTAAACAATTGTATAAGGTAAGTGAACAAATGGTTTCCTAAATAAGTAGTTAATTGGATTTGGGCCTGTTCAAGTTCAACATCTATCTTGATTTTCAGCAGCTTTGAAATCTTGGACACCATCTTCTACACTTACAACCTCTAGTTGTTCTAATCCAGTTTTGGGAACAGCACAATATGCATAATTATTTTTACCGTATTAAGACATGGAAAAAACCTTGACAAAATCCAATTTTTTTTGTTGAAAATGCTGGTTTTTAGTTACCTAAAAATAATTGAAAAAGTTCCAAACCTGTTGTTGAACTGAAACTTAGCAAGAAAAGTTTGTACCCTCACTCAAACTGAATTGGAGTCAGCAGGCACGATAACATAATCTGAGTTGGCTGGAGGTAATTAAACTGTCTTCCTGTGTTATTGAGTATCAGGCTCCTGTTTGCTGCAGTCCTGTATTCCTCATCTGTTCTCCCTAGTTTCCATCTATCCACACTGCTTCCTGCTGCTCCCTGCTTCTCCATGTCAATAGTCATTAAACACATCTGATCGTGCCATCCCTCGATCACATGCACATGAATATACAGGTAAAGACACTGGTGTGATGAGCTGCTGCTGGTTCAATAGTTGATTAGTGTCTTGTCTAATAGCACACAGATTGACCCTTCGTCCTCACCTTTAATGGATAGGTGTAGTGATCTGGGAAATACGTGCCCTGTGTGTAGAGGAGGAGCTGTACAATTTTCATTATTGTCTATATTGTGTGCATTATTATTTTATTGTATGTTTATAGAGGCCGTAATTGCAGGTACAGCAAGATTATAAAACTATTAAATATGACAGTATTTTGACATTTGCACCAAAGATCTTTTTTGACATCTTACTTATCTAAATAACTGCAAATTTTGTGATTTGTTAATTGCGTCAACTCAAATTAAGGTTAAGGTGAAAGGTTAAACTTGTCCTCTGCATTCCACCCATCCTTCTGTCACTGGAGCATTCTAGCTACTTATCCACTGTGCCACCAAATTGCAATTTTTTATTTTTTATTTTTTTCCAGCTAATCTCTAGTAGACAACAAGTTACATTTTTTTTTTTAATTCACAGAAACATATTTAACATGTGTATAAAACAGAACATAGCAGTAGTTTGGAAATATACTTACAGTGCTATGATGAGGAGAAATGAGGGCATGATGTTGGCTAAGGACTTCCACAATAGACAGGGATGTACGTATCAATGCATCACAAACTGTTACACCTGTTGAGCAAATCTCACATGATTCACCAATGCAAAACCCTATTCTGCAAAATCAGTAGATAGTCTGCACTAGGAAGCTACAGTGTTTTATTGCCTCATTATGCAAATGATGAGGCAATTCATGTAGAGAAAATGCTTGTGTTTTCAGATTGATATACGTAATTAAAAAACTTACCCACAGCACTAGCCAGATTAGTTTCATTAGAGTCAATGGAAATTATATGGTCCTAAACAAGAGAGGAACAAAACATTAATAACCTCAAACCAACCTCGTTTGTATGTTGTTAGCATTTGGATCCAATCTGGATTTTTCCAAAGAGCTCAAAATAAAACTCACCAGAAGTTGTCCAGTGTTAACTAGGAACTTTTCTGTTACAATGTGAGACCTGAAGACCTGTAGAACAATTTATTTTCATCAAAAGGTTTTATAATGTTCATCTTTTTGAAATCACTCTAACTGTCAGAAAATAATGCCTATTTTAATACTGAGATGCAGGGATTAGATAAATATAATGATCTATCAAACATAACCTTCAGCACAATAATTTTGCAAATATATGTAGTAAAATCTAATTACAAAACTAGACAAATGACATGAAGTACCTGAGAGGACAGAAGTTCTAACACAATGGATAAATTTGGTAATATCTGTTTAAGCTGTCTGCTCTGAGCTGTCGATGGATGCTTTCTTCCAATCACACCTTTTAATGCACACAACACTTCATCTGAAAAGAAGAGGGGTGGAACTTTTTTGAAAACATTGGAACAAGTGAATAAAAATATGAATCAAAGGAAAGCATTAGGGTGAATTAAATGGTGAAACTTAGGCCTGATTTTGTACCTAGTATCTGTGGTGCAGCGTTACTCAGATATGCAGTCATCACTTTCAAACACTGGGACAGGTATCCGGACTGGGCTGTGTTCTCCCTCAGAGCTGTGGCTTTGCGGAAGTCTCGCTCCAGATACATCACCAGTCTAGATCCAGAAAACCATCTCAGTATAATCAGATTTAACTAATTGTACACTTTTAAAAATCCTGTTGAGAGAGTAAATACACATGAATAAAATGGGAGCTTCTTGCCCTTACTACAACAACATTTTTGGTACCAGTACTTAAACAATACTTGGTTTATTAAACGTACATTATGTAACTTTTTCATTGGGGATCCCTCACCTATGAATATGCCTGGAATGTCCCATAGTGACATTAAATTGCTCTACCTTACATTTATTAAATTACTGCTCAAAGACACCTAGAAAAACAGGCATTCTGACTGTGAGTGGGGTTGCCTCTCTACAGATCAGGGGCCTCATTTATAAAAACTGCGCAGGAGTTGTCGTAAGTTAGTGCGTACGCCTAGTAGCTACGACAAGGCGTGCGCCACGCAAACTCCATATTTAGAAAACCCACCGCACGCACCAAACCACGCAATCTTTGCTTTATAAATCCCACCTGCAACTACAATTTGCGCACGTAAACCTACGTCACGTCACGCCCTCTCCACACCTCCTCCTCACCATAAAAGGAGCATGTAAAGTGACTCGTGAATGAGATTCCCCTAAACATGAGCCGATAATCAGTGGGTTTGACCGAGACACGCGAGACAGAGGGAGGAGGACGCTCCACGCAGCACCACGTGATCACGACAAAGACTTTATTAAAGACTTTATTAAACAAGGTTTAATAAATAAATACAAAACTAAAAGTGACAACAATGTCTCATCTGTTCATTTGATCATATTTCATAATATTTAGGCAGCACATCTTTGCAGTAAGCCCATGTGTTTCAAGAGTTTTATCGCTATATTTTTAAGTCTGTCTATGAAGTGTGTGAGGACTGGCCCTGTATTTATGCATATACACGTAGATACGTGCACGCGCAAATTATGAGCGCGTGCGAGAGATTCAGATGCCCTCCTCTGGAGAGCGAAAGGAGCGAGGGAGGGACACGAGGATACGAGGACACAGATTTAGCACGAAACACATCAGATACAGATGTTATTCTGCCAATTAAAGTCCACACGAAACATCCAAACTGCTGAACCTGTGAGTGTGGGTCTGGGTCTGTGAGTGTGGGTCTGGGTCGGGACGGGCTCGGGCATTATTCTGTTCTTCATACAGTCAGAGAGCAGCTCTCATGTGCAAGAGTTCCCCATTACACAAAAATGTAGGGAAGATTTTGGTTGGGGTCAGGTTCGGGCAGTAGGCTTCGTGTTGTCCGCAGACTCGGGTCACTCTGGCGCTCGGTGCGTAAAGACTAAAGTAAAAGTGTTAAAATTGCGTTCATTAAATCAAAGCCTGGCTCCTGCTGCGTCCAAGGGAAGAGTTTTCTCTCAGGTTGGGTCATTATTTCGTCCTCTGTGTTGGTCAGACTGTGTTCTATAGAAGTCTATGGTCGCGGTGTGGACTGTGGGACTCTGCGCTACACCGAGTCTGGGAACGTGGCCGCGCTCGTGCACGAGTTTCAAATGTATAATATTGTGGAGAATAATGAGTGGAATAAACAGCCCTTCTCCGTATTTTGGCGAACCAAACACTTAAATGCGCAAATCAGAAGGTAATTCTTCTATATACGTGGATTTTCTGATCAAACACTTCCTCAAACTCTGTTCACTTCTGCTTCTCTCCACGAGTGTCGCTTTTTCCCCGTGTCTCCAGACTTTGCGTAGAACTTACAGGAGGTCCCGAGTTGGCGTAGAGTTAAGCAAAGAGCCACGCCTTAGGCGAGTTTTATAAATACCGCGGTTGGCGTAGGAAGCGCGCACGCACGGATTTTTGCGTAAGCAAGCTTTATAAATGAGGCCCCTGACCTGTAACTTGGTCCAGCCTCCATGAAGATAGAAAGGTTTAATACCATACTGTGAAACCTTCTAGCCAAAGAAATAACATCCCCAAGGAAAAAAAAGCATTTGACGGACCCTCCATCAGAAAAGTTACACAATGAACCTTTAAACTCCTGAAATTATTTGATTATATCCATTGCAATCTTAGGAATAGTTTGACTGAAACAGAGCAGACAAGTGTGGAATAGATTCATCCATATTAAGTCAGTGAGCTATAAGATGCCAATAAGGGTAGAGGCAGACAGACCCTGAGATTGAGAACATTTTTATTCTCGTCAGCCAGAGTGTATTGAACAGTAATCAATATTATCCTATTCACAAATTCAGAGTGTTGTGGAGAGGTTACCAGCCCTAACTGATATTCATTACACATAGAAGGCACTCCCACACTAGTGCAAAGAGACACATGAGCCAACACAGACAGGGAGACAGGGAGGTCATGTTAGTTAACAAATATTGATTTCATGTTTCAGAACGATGATGCTGAAGGGGATGGACCATTACAAATTCAGTGTGTTTGCTCATAATCTCATACTTAACCGCAAGGGCTTCTGCATGGCTACTGTAAATTTATTAGTGTCTAGAGGAACCATGGTTGAAATGTCTTTTTAATTCAAAATTCATCATCTGTGCTAAGTATCTACCCAAAATCAGTTGTTTGCTCTAGTGGGCATAACCTTGTAAAACAGGGCCATATTAGAAGGTCGCATTATAAGTGTGTCCTTGAGAGGAGTGCACACCAAACCAATATTACTATTTTAGATGTAATTTTGGATTTATTTAACATCAACCTCTCAAAGCAGCTTACAAAAAAGCAAAAATCTGTTTGTCAAAACACCCAGACTACTTCACCAGCTTTTACTTTTAACCAAAAATTTCACTGTCTGATTTGAATCATATATTGCATAACCTTATTAAGAAACATTGGAATTAATAACTCTGCCACCGACTGGACACACCATTAAAAGAAATATTAAAAGAGGGAGATTAATATCATGGATTTTTCTGAAGACAGATCATGATTTCAATATTACTGCGATTAACGTAAAGTAAGTATTTTTCTACTGTCTTTAAGAGGTAACCATGTGCAATATGCTAAAGTCACACAGTCACTCACTCAGAGCATTGTTGACCAATAGGAGGTGTGGGTGGAAAAAAGTGTCTGTGTTTGAGCGTGTTAATGTAATTTTACCAAAATGGCATATTGTCACAGGAAGGAGACCAAGATGATTTTAAGGGCATGTACAAGAATATATAGAATATCAGAAAATGCAATATTCTGGATATCAAGTAGTTTTGATGGTTGATTGTTGAGCAGAATAGTGGACCAAATAACCAGGAGAGATGGTAGAAAGAGCATTCCATCAATGTCAGTGTTGCCAACTCACATGGTCACTGTGGGAACCATGCACAAAATGACCTACAATAAGTGGCTGATTGTCTGAGGCCCAGGCGAATTTCTTTCACAAACACACAGCATGCTCATTTGACAGCTAACGCGCTCCATTTTCTCGCCACTGAGGAGCTAATTACACACAAGGCAGAGGGGTGAGAAAAGGGCTGAGAGAGAGGAGCTGAGACAGAGGGGCTGAGAGAGAGGGACTGTAGGGGAGGAACTGAGAGAGGGGCTGAGAGAGATTAAGAGAGAGGGATTGAGAGAGAGGGGCTGAGGTAGAGAGACTGAGAGAGAGGTATTGAGAGAGTGGGTCTGAGAGAGAGGATCTGAAAGAGAGAGACTGAGACAGAGGGATTGAGAGAGAGAGATTGAGAAAGGGGGATTGAGAGAGAGGAGCTGAGAGAGAGGGACTGAGAAAGAGGAACTGAGAGAGAGCGGCTGGCAGAGAGGGGCTGAGAGAGAGCGGCTGGCAGAGAGGGGCTGAGTGAGCGGGGCTGGTCTTTGGGAGCTCTGTGGGAGAGGAACAGGCAGGTCAACACTGACAACTCCAGCTCTGCCAACAGACGCACAGCAAGACAACGGGGGAGACAGCGTGAGTGCAATGTGCGATCTCAGTTAGAAGAATGTAAATATTAGAAGGACACAAGCCAAAATTTGTTTCTGTATTGTTCTTCAATACTGAACTGTAAAGGTCACAAACTAGTCAATGTTTTTGTATTTGGCCCTATTCAAATAAACCACTATTACTGTACTTAACACAGTGCACTAGTAAATAATGCAATGTGGATAACTTTTGCAGATAATTCTTGAAGCAAACCCTGGCCGAAAAAGTCTAAAAGCGTATAAGATTATTTAAGTAAAGCATACATGTGACTCAAACATTTAGCAGACTTGGCCAAGGCTCTGTTGAAATTTATGGCTAACTACACGCTAGGGTTGCTAGGTTCGTTTTGTAATTATTTTGATGCCAATGTCCCAATCCAGTAAATAAACACAATTAAGAGCTACTTGGAGGGAACATTCAGTACTAAAGTGAGAACATACAGACTCCAATAGATATAATATATGAATTAATTATGATGCACATAAATACAAGGGTTAGAGATGTTCAACTATGTGGGATCAAATACGGTTGCACAAGCTCTTATGGTAAAACCAATTCACAAGATCAAAACTGAACTGCAGTCACCAATGTAAACAGTATTTGTACCAATTGATCAACACAGAGTCACAAATAAGAAATAATTAATTAATTTAAGCCACTTCAAAATGTAAGAGGTCACTCAGAGTAGCATTTGAATAAAAAAGAAGAAAAGAAAGACAGCAAATGAGAAAGAAGACATCAAGGGACGAAAGGCTGTAAAGCTCCATATGTCAGTAATGTAGGGCATCATTTTGCGCTGGAAAACCAACTGGATAAAACCACCAGGGACCAGAGTGTGTATAAATATATCTATCATGTATATGTATATGATCTTATGGACTGTGCACATTTGCAAAGGTCAGGGGTGAACCAGAGGACAAGCAGCTAATGAAGCATTTGAAGTTACGTGTGAAGTTGTGCCATACACCAGCACAAACTGAAGTGTCCAGGGCTCACGCTATATTCATATTCTCAATCCCACTGCTACAGCGCTAGTTAACATAAAGGTTACTCAGAGTACAGCTGCTCTGCCAGATTCACTAAGCTGTATTTTCAGAAAGTTGTCCCTGGTCTCTTCTTCCTTTCTCCGAAAACAGTCTTGAATGTATAATGTCTTGTGCAAAACCGTCCCTGACTATGAACTAAATTTGCCCCATAAAGTTGGTTAAAAGCATGCACAGTTCACTTAGGCCAAGGTTGGAGTTTATTGTCATCTCATTTTGCATTACTTTTTCCAGTACAACCAGGCTAACCTACTCCTATATCACCTCCCAATAGAACACCATATTCAGTAATATTGGGAGCAGAGTAAACAGTTAGAGGACATTTAGTTTTTACTACGGTGCAGCTCTATGTTTGAGTAGACTCCGAGTGCTGCAGCTAAATAATTTAAAAGGCACTCACAAATGTTATTTTTTGTTCTTGACAGTTGCGAGTGTGTGTGTGAACATGAACCACTACATTCCACAGAAACTAATTAGCCCGTGGTCTGACAGAGTTGCAAGCCAAAGTTATGAGCAGGCTTCATTGGTCTCTGTGCAGTCAAACAGTGGAGGGAGCTTTGTGCTTTGTGGTAGAACTAACGGATACATCAAATATTCGGTTGTCTTGTTTGGTTTATTACACTCGCTAAATGAAAAAAATACACTTGTGTTTACCTGTAGGGCCTAAAATGTTTGGGGATATTGTGGATGTGTGGTACCCACCTGTGCTGACAGCAGTACAACAGTGTTTGTGTACTGTCTTGGAGTAACAGCAGCAAGAGCAGTGACGCTTTGGCTCTGGTCACTGTGGATGGACTCTCGAGACAGCGGAGAACCTTCAGTACCAGGTCCTAGAGAATACAAACACAGAAAAGTAAAGATATTGTTGCCCTGTCAAAGAGGGAAGCACACAAAAATCCTGCTTTAGTCGACTAAAGGAATTCTTGGCTGAAAAAGACATGCCCTATACATTAATTAATCAACTAATCAAGGACAGTGAGCAAAAAACCAGGATCTTGTGCACAGAGAAGAAAGTGAAGTGTAACTCAAGATAGTATATTTCTTAATTAAGGCTTACTGTACCTATCAGTCTTTCTTTCTGCCTTCACCAGCTCATTGTGGCATATACAGTATGTGTGAATTAAGTCATATGTTTTTCTGTGCATCTAGCAAAAATTTATGGACTATTATATGTATGTCTGTCACGATAATTACTATATCGACTTATCATTCAATATATGCTAGATGGATATATTTTTCATTTTTGGGTGTCAATATTAATCATTAGTACTTTTTTTTGTACTAGTGCAAATTTTTGGTTATTTTATTAGATTTTATCTGTAGATGTTTGAATTATGAACTAAAACTGTTATATTATAGACAATCTAATTACTAGTGTTGCATCGGCCATTTATGTATTGCATGTTTTTAACAATATTGTACTATAGTTTAATAGTTTTTGGGGGATAATTCTGCTTTATGGATTGGTTTCAATATTATCGTTTATCATGTAGATAAACAATGACAGTATAGATGGCAATATGTTATACCTCAAAATTTGTTATTGTGACAGGCCTGATTAAATGTTTAGGAACCATATCAATTTGGTTTATTAGTTTGTCATGAAAATCTTAGATACACATTTTTGTATTAGTGTTTGTAAAGTATCGCTAGTGCTAGTAGTATTATCCTGCAGGTGTTAAGAGAAATCAAATCTTAAAACTGTTCCGAGTAAAACTTAATTAGCTCAGACAGTACGAGGATGGGTCGCACACACAGGAACACACTGTTGGATTTATAAGCCTACAGCAATTTTAGACATCCACTCACTCAGCAGTAACTGGATATAAAATGTTTGGACTGGCCAGCATTCATTACCATTGTCATTATCACCAACAGCAGCGCTAGCACACTCTACTGATGGTGTGCATGTGTATCGAAGGGGGAGAGCCAATGTGCGGGAATGTGAAAATGTGTGTTTATGAAGCAACACACCAAGTTAATTAATTTCAAAGCCCAGTAGTGTGTGTCTAGCTGATAAGTCCCTCCCCACTACCCATAATGCTTTGCTAAAATAGAAGGCTGCAGCATGTTGATTTAGCCAATTAGCCCAGATACTGACACAGTATACAAATTAGCACAGGCGCATGTACACAGACACACATGCACACTAGGAGACACGCGCTAACAGACTGAGTTTTGTGTAAACAAACTCTCGCACGGTCTGTCTTTGCGCCAGGGGAGGGGGGTGCATATCAGTGTATAATTAGAGCAGAGTTGAAGTACTAAGTTTGTATTCTGGTGTTAAATTGGAAATGCTCAATGCAAATAAATTCAGTTCAGAGTCAATTACCAATCCTAGACTCCCAGTTAAAAGCCCTTAAATCAATTTCAACCCCACTGCATTTCTAAGATTAGCACTTTTCCACAGACACGAAATGGACAGACTGGTAAAACATATAAATTAAAAATCAGTCTGACAAATTAGTCAAGGCAATGTTCACCAATAGTTCATAACTTGTGCTGAAAAAACACACATAACCAAAATAGTCAATGATGATGGAGAGATGACGAGTACAGTGCAGTTTTCTTTGTATGTTTCATTTAAAAGTTTGTTGGTGTTTCTCAGTTGTTGAAAAACTATCCTTATTATTAGTGAAATTTCCTCTACTAAAAATATTGCAAGCAAAAGCCTAACTGACAGACAATAAAGACAGACAAATTTGAATTTCATTGTAGACTCAGATTAGGGCAGATGCTGGAGCTGTGCTTTTCATGAATCTAAATGGAATAGTAGGTCATAGCCCCAGGATTACATTTTCCATTACAGTTTGGAGCAGATGAGTTCAGTTTTTCTCCATTTTTGTAATGCGCTGAGATGGGTCATTTAATTAAATTACTTGAGCTGCTCTTCTGTCACACTCGTACCTGGCTCTGAGTGATGCGGTGGGTGTGTGTTTTGGAGGTTAGCAGAGCTGTGGCCAGAGCGGTGAGGAGGTGCTGCTGGACCCTGGCTCCTGCCCCACCCACAGCCTCCAATATGACTGCAGGGCCACACACGTCAATCACTGCACAGAACACTGCTGGGACCACCCGTGTTAGCCGGCACAGGGCCTGGAGATACACAGATGTACATCAGGAAAGAAAACCTGCACCAGGGCAAGTTAAAATGTCAAAACTGAAATAAAAACAAACCTTAATTAAGTATGTGATAGCATGTTAAATGATATAAGAATTAATATTATACTCATATGATTTGTGTCCAGTATTTAAAAAACTCTCTATAAAATTAAATTGTTCACCATTTGGAAATACCTTGGAAAAGTCTAGATTTCAATCGATTAAAGTTAGTATGTAACTTTTCTGGAGGAGGGGTTTGCCACGTACTGTTCTACACGTTATTTTTTAGCAACTTGTAGGTTGTATTTATTACAGGTATTTTTATTCTTGTGTTCCTTGGTTTCGATTGAGATAATATAGATTGAATGCTCTCTTGTGAAATATGCAAGGTAAAGCAATAAACTGCCCGTGGAGCAGATGGTGAACCTTCCATCATGAAGTTTAAAGAATTTTAAGGGAAAACAATGAACACCTAAGCCAGTGTGTCTTGTTTGTGTCTTTTGTACTTACAGATATTGCAGTGACCCGGACTGCCTCCACAGTGAAGTGGGTGAACAAGTACCACAGAGCAGGGCCTGTGTCTGAGGTCACCAGGCTGTGTGCTGGACCAGAGACCACGGTGGCAATGTTTTCAACTGCTTTGGCTGCCATATGATGAACTACTGAATCATCCTGTGAGAAAAACAAAAACAAAATCTACTTTACATGCAAATGGGCTTTATACACACTGGTAGCCTTCAAGTTTGAACAGTTTTTATATGTTCTATTTTATTCTTTAAGGGGATGTGACAATATTAAATTTTAGGATTTTAGGATTAATGACAATTACTGACATCATGACCAAGCAGTTAAATGTTTACTTCCCCTTTGCACTGTGTAACAGATTGCCCGGTCTCTAGCATGTGACCAATTCTTGACATCAAACTTTCTGAATAATAAAGTAAAGTTACTGTGACATAAACAATCTGATATGAAACACTTTACATTGAAGGTTTTTCTTTTTTTCTTACTGTGATTATTTTAAATTTTTTGTGTAGAACATAAACATGTCATTTTACTCATACAGTTGTTATGCCTTTATGTGTTACACTCCATAGACATGATTATGAAAAGGCCCTGCGGCAAACGGCAGCAATGAACAAAACCCTAATACAATTACAGAGCTGACAATTAGATTAGCTTTAACACATCACATCAATACATACAGGAGAGAAATAATGTGTGCATGGTTTATCAATTAGTGTGTATGTTTGTGCGCGTGGCTGGGTGTATACTGTACGACCCTCACTCCTGAGTTGAGTAGAGAATAGTTTGTGTTCAGACAATAGACGCAGCTAATGAAATCTCTGTGGCTGAGGAAATGAGTTTTTCCAGGAACGCCATTGTGGAGAAAGACAGGAAGTGGAAGAGCCGTGATTGCCTCTGTCAGGTTATTATTGTGTTTCACCATGTTACATCACTTCGACACTGCTCTGCCTAGGAATAACACACAATGGAGTCTATTCAGGAGTTAACTACATTTTGGAAGGTTCATTATAAGACAAAGTTGGTTTATGCAGTGGTTATGCAGGCGCAGGATAACAAAATAAACACACTAGAAAAATGTCACATAGGTGTTGGTTAAGTAGGCATCCCCTCTCTTAACCTTGTTGGTATAATGTCAATACACAACCAAAATGCAGTTCAAAATACACTGACAAGTTGGAATGCACTCTCTGTTAAATGGAATGAATAGTTTTTAGCTGGTCTTGACAAATTGGACTCAACTTGAAACTTTATTTTACCTATTTAAGAAAAAAAAACAATTTTATGGGAAAAAATGGGTAACTGTTTTTCTTGATTTTAGGAGTCTAAAGAATGTCATTACAAAGTCACTATCTGTGCTCAATAAGTAAAGACTAGGTAAAACTTTAAAATAGTTACTTGCTCCCCCTATACTGGTGATAGTATGAAAAGTCTATCCTGCTCAAACCCTTGGGAACACTAATCAGCACTCATATCTTAAATAACCAACCCATTAATCCAATATAGGACATCACATTGTATATTCAGCACTTGGGGACTGCGTAGTACGACGACATAATGAATCCTCTGGCACCCCTCCGGGAACGACTAGAATGGTGTGTTCCTGCTTTCCCCGGGCCATGCGGGCTAGTTCACTAATGAGCCCACGGGGGAGCACCCTCTGTCTGTGTGTTTAATAGACTGTAGCCCTGCCAGGAACTACACAGAGTCGAGAGAGAGGAGGAGAGAGAGGCAGTGATAGATGGGGGTGGGGTATGAGCCTTACATGTGGTGGGAAACAAGTAGCTCATGCAAGAAACTCCGTCATTACGATGCAGAGAGAGAGAGGAAAGCAGGAGACAGAGGAGGAAGTTATTCTCATTATAATTTCTCCCAGTAAGAGAAACAAGTTCATCCCAGAAACACACTCATTATACTATTGTCAGTGTCCTACTTAAACCTCTCCAGAAAGTCAACGGGAAAATGGGAATTGGCTGAAATTTTACTGCGGTTAAAACTGCCACAGAAGGATTCAGGTCACATTCAATTTGTTAGATGATTTTGCAATGAATTATTGAACAAATGTTCAGAAATATAATACCCAGAGTCTTTTGGTCTGTCCTTTTCAGAATTACCACAATAAATCATATCATAGTGTGCAAATATCAGCATATTAGTTTATGCCAGGTGTTCTATAGTAGCTTTCCACCACCAAGTATGAATAATCCACAAAATTGTCCAGCAACTTTGAGTGTCTGTAAAAGCATTATATAAGACTAATGCATAATAATTATTATTACAGTCAAAGGTTCTATCCTAACAATTCCCTCCTTTGGCTTGCGATCTTATGATGTGAGATGCTGACCCGGGCTGTAATATAGATAGACATAGTGGAAAGATATACAGAGAAAAATGTAGGTCTTTTTAAAGGTCTAAACTGACAATTATATTCACAAGCATATAATCTGGCACCTGATTTTCTCTAAGGTTTGTTTACTCATATTCACATATTGCCTTTGCAATAACTTTGCAATACTGAATATCATACATCCCAAGGAGCTTAGACAAACAAGTTTGATAGGCTTGCCTAAAATAGAAAATGTATCATAAAAACTAGACTAAGATTTTCAACAGGCTTGAGGAGTACTTTGTGTATTACAATACCAGGAGCACAACTAGGTAAAATGAATAAACGGCTTTCTACAATTCAGAGATTAGTTGAGGCTCATCCCCTTTAACCCCTGGGCTAAGAGCTGGAAAAACCTGTCCCAAGATGAAAAGAGTCAAAAGACTTTACAGATATTCACCTGTATGAAAAAGGGGATGTGGACTCGTCTGATGTGGTATAGCGTGTAATTACAGCTCACAGAAGTTAAAACACCTGGATGTGAATGAGCAGCCACAGCGACGCCATCTATCACTCTCACTGCACTTCTAACACTGCCATTAGCTGCAAACAGAGGCCGGAAGCAGACAGGGATGCTTTAAGGATAAACAGGGGAGAGGTGGAATGAAAGGTGAAACCAAAAGCATCTTAAAGAGTTAGAAATAAGGGGGCAAAACATCTACAGTATACCACAGAAATAGAGTCTCAGTTGTGCTTTTTTCCTCATTGCATTACAATTATTATAATCTACTTTGCAGTGTATGTCCTGCAATTTAAAATGTAAAAATGGCCAATTCTGCTCCAGTCTAACATCAAAATTATCAAAAATGATTATGTTGTATTTTTAACTTAAAATCAACAGGTGACAGGAGAGGGATAGTGCTGTAACAATATTGCACTTTTTCTTCAACTTCATGTTGACTTGGGTGCAAATTGAAACTGCACTGATGTGAAATGGTCATCCTGTGTTAAATTGTTAGGCTTGGACCCATGATGGCCTTATGGAGTCTCTGGGAGTTCTCCCTCCTTCGGGGAAGTCACTGATAAATCATGAATAGAATGTTTTGTGCATGTTTCTGCCTGTGCATGTGGCTGAGCGAGGAGGGGATTTCACCTTGTGGCCGCTGGCTCCTCTCACTGTATTACAGTTCAGCTTTACCCCCAGCTGCACATGCACACACACAGTTTTCATCATAGGCAGCAGTAGCATCATCGTGTTCAGCCTCATAAATAATTTCCTGCAGCTCAAGTCTGGCCTGGAAACCTGCCTTTCACTCCATGCCATCCGCTCGGCCTCTTCCCCAGCAGCACTGGGTCTGTGTCTGTCTCTGCCATCCCCTGTGCTGCCACACACCTGCTCCTCTCTGCTCCTCTGTCACTCACACCATTCCCCAATAACCATCACTGCACAAACACAACCTCCATCATGTCTTTGGCTCTGTGCCCTCTCAGCTGACCCCATCCTGTTGTACAACAATGTCTATGCTTCTCTCTGGTGGTTAACTTGTAAATCAGGAAAACTCTCAACAGCAGCAGAGGGGGCTGGGGTGAACCTGCAGGTCAAAAAAACGCATCAAACCCACACTGCCTGGAGCGCAATAGACAGCCTCTATCTCAATACTGTCATTCAGTAAACAATGTGTGGCACTTGATTTACATTTAGCACAATGCTAGACAAATCATCTCCTTATGTCAAGACATCCAAACACAGCATAAAAAATGCATCAGTGAATATGTAGCCACCAGAGGGAAATCGATAGCAATGCAACTGGACATTAATGAATGCACCAAATACACAGTATTATTTATGCTCACAACCACTTAGCAAACATGGAATCTATAAACACGCCACTTGATGTTCAGAAATTAATTTTCAGGATGTTTCAGAATTTGGATAGTTGCACAGATTAATTGAAACTTTGAGCTGATACTGAGATAAAGCAATCAGAAATAGCAATAAAACTACCTTGTAATTATAACTCTAATTAAGCATACTTTTGACTCACATTTTGAGACAAAGTTGTCAATTTTAGACAACTCTAGGTAATGTCCTATGAATGGGACACACATGCATCCTGAGAGGGGGTACAGGGAGCAGTGGGAGAGGAGGCAGAGGAGGGAGAGAAGTTGGGTTGAAGATGAGTGTCTGGTCCCTAAGGCTGTATTGTGTATTGTGCGTGTGTGTGTGTCAGAGTGTGTGTCTTTCCGTCAGTGCACTCTCACAGCTCAATAATGATAAATAAGTCAACCTCCCCTCTCCTCTCCCCAACCCCTCTCCTGTCATGCACCCCGCTCGCCCCCCACCGCACTCCCAGTGGTAATGAAGCAACAGTAGGTACTAGCTGACAACTGTGCAGACCAGTTTCATCTATATTCATTCGGCTATAGTGGGCCCCCTCTCTGGGACCCCGTCTACCTCCCAGACACACAAAACATCCATCCAGTGCTTTTCTGTCTGTTTACTGTCCATCTCACGGTCCACAAAATCTGTCTGCAATAGTTATAGGATTATTGCATTATTTATCTATTAGCCACTGAGAAACTTGGGGGCTACATGGGTCAGGAGCATTGTCATTCGAGTATCTACCTTATCATTTTCTAATTACAATAGGAGATTATCATAATTATACAGGTAAACCAAAGGGCTAGTAGGACATATTATTAGCAATCTTCATATGTTGGCCAATTGAGAAAGCAGACATTGGTTACAAATCAGTGTGTGTGTGTGTGCCAACTACAACCCCTCACCATATTATATAATAAAAAATAATTAGATAGAGAAACAGTTTTAAACAAAAATGAGGCATTGGAGAGAGCTGCCATGGTGCTGGAGCTGTACCTACAGTAAGTGCGCGTCTGGAGGGTCCTAATTGCTGGGGTCAGGCTGCGGAGCACTAAAGGGCTATGTTTGATGCAGGTAAGAGAGAGAGTATGTGTGTGAGACTGCTCTGCATGCCCTTGACTTGCAGCTGGCAAACAACGCTTTAGGCCCCCACAGCTGCCTCATCATTACCGTTCACAGGGATCCCCCACCACACACACACACACACACACACACACACACACACACATAGTGAGAGAGACTTAGTCACTGCTACACAAAAACAGACATACACAGAGACACTCACCCCTTCCCGCAGGCTCCTCATTAAGCCGGTGTAGGCGGCAGCGGGAACGAACCACAGTCCCTCTGGGGAGCCTCTCTTCTCCTGCTGATAGAGAGGCATGGAAAGGCAGGGAGAGGGGTGAGAGAGGGAGGAGGACACAGGGGGGCAGGGGGGCAGGGGCAGTGGAGGTACAGAGCAGGAGGCAACAGCAGCCAGATAGCATGGACCAGATCCAAGCACAGATAAGGAAACGAAATGGCCCGGGAAGGGATTGGGAGCAGTGAACAAGAGGAGTTATGAGTTTTAATTACTTGATTACCATCCCAGTTATACAAGACGGTATAATAAGATGCCTTATCTTTATGTGAAAAGAGAGGAACTGGTAATTATAGTTCTACAAGGATAAAAGTCATACACTGTAATTGTGTGCCATAGAACACTAACAGTAATGGGCATACTTGACCACTTACATTTTCTAATTTGAATGGTCAGATTCTCAGAAAACTTGAACAGAAATCTCAAAACATTCATGTGGCAACATACACCATTTTATAACACACAACTAAACACATAACTAAACCAGGTACAAAAAATAAACACAAAAGTCTATGAACACATTTACAACTAAACCAATAGACTCAGATTGCAAACAACTGTTATGAGGCATGCTCTGCTCCATTGCTGTAGTGCTAAGCTTTAGGCTATACCTAACCTTGAGGACGGAGACAGCACTGGAGGCTATAGTTAATCGTTGTCATTGACTGCTGCTGCACAAGAGGCAAAGCAGGTGATTTTACCTGGGGACAATTAAAGGACCCATCCACAGTACTTAGATACACCTGCATCCTGTCACTTTGTCTGTCTTCATGAGAAATACCTGGACTCTTCTTGTTACCATTGCTCAAGTTAAAAAATATTTTTTAAAAGATTGCACATTTTCTTTCTGTAATTATATCCATAATACAAGCATAGTTTATAAACAGTATGTTCATCATATTATTTGTAGTTGATTTGTGCACAATGTAGGCTTCAGTCACATTTAATTTGTATTTTTACTCAGTAATATTTATTTCAGGGAATAAAATGCTCCATGGTGTCAAGAGAATCTGAGCTATCTGCTACAGATTGATTTTTGAAGGTTATCTATCAGCCTTGTAAATAAAGACACAATAAATTAGATGCACATTAGATGGAGGTGAAGCACCTTTTCTGATGAAGCCCTGGTCTTTATCAGACTTCAGTCTTCTGTGGTTTTTCACGGTTAATTAGGCTTTCTAACATCTCTTCAGTCAATTAAATAATTCAGCAGTAAAATCATATCATTTTAAAAGCTAAGGGTGGGGGGGTCTTCAAAAAATACCATAAATTTTAAAATTGTGGATAAAGGGATTTTACCCTTATTTGCATGTCTGATCCAAACCTATACAGACACTGATTATGCCACCTATAATGAGCATGTTGACATTGAGATGGTACCTGTGAAGCGATGAGGTAGAGGAACTCCCCGAGTGGTGGCAGCAGGAAGTGCTTGACTTTGCTGTTTCTCAAGTTCTCCCTGAGCAGGTCTGTCAGTGTTGTTACCACCTGCCATGACAGAGGGACCATCTCAGTAAACAAGCTTAGAGACTCATGCAAATTAAAACCACTGTAATGAAAAACCTTGGTCAGACGATATGCGAATTTGACAACTTTGTCTAAACTCATTCCAGAAAAACCACACTGTTTTTGAAATAAACTAGCAGGAGTGGAGGCAGGTGAGACAGCGGTTCGAGTGGAAGCACACAAACACCTTCCCTGGCACCTGCATTCAGAGCAATAAGTATATGCATAAACAACTTGGTTCACTAAATCATGCAATCTGATGCAGTTGTAATGCGCGCTCCACACATAGTCTTAAGTGTATGCAGACAGCCTTCCTGCCTAGCTGCTTCCTGGCATTAGCATTACTGCCAGCTTCCACCCTCTGTGATCCAATGCGAGATTCCACACTGCTCTCTCTCTCTCTCTCTCTCTAACTTGTTTTTGCATATATCTTATTTCTGCTGATATTGTTTCAAACTATGCCTTAGATATTCACTTAAATGAAGTAAACAATGTACATCAGTTTTAATCATTGTCCTCACACATGTACTGACTGTTATAATCCTGTTTTTATAACCTGGAATGCCCATCTGTGTATTGCAATCCAATAGTGCAACTTCTGACAAAAGCTATGCCACTGCACAACAAACTTATAATTGTTTCTCCTTAACAAAAACAATTTATTTCTGCCATGATGTTAAAAACCCACATCGACACATACTGCTGCGCTGCTCGCCCACTCTGCTGTCACTCTTCCTCTCTCTATCACCCAGAGCTAAATGCACTAATAACATGAATGGCTGAGTGGTTTGTTGAGATTCTGGGATGTGTTTGAAAACCAGTCACGCAGCTGCTATCAGGAAGAAAGTGCTGAAAGGCACCGCTGTGCAATGAGCCGCAGTGAAAACCCCAGCATCATACACAAAATGACTTCCCTCTAAACACATCATCATTATTTTAACATTAGATCAATTCAAACCAAGCAAATTGAAAATTAAACAACATAGTCGTGAGCAGAGGATTCTCAAAAGCTTATGAGATACTGAGTTGAAACTTTTGCCTAAGGTTTGGCTGAGTGTTGCAGTATTACATACAGTATAAACATGAAGGCTAATTGGTAGTAAATAGTTAAATTAGTTCATTGACTTGCCTTTCAGTTGGGAGCTAATGGGTACGACTGAATCTCATGCTTGGGCTAGAAGTATCATCACAAATTGCCAAAAGACCAACTAAAAGGTCACCTCTGTGTCAGCTTCAAATATTATACAGTAGCAGGTTTCTTTTCGCAGGGCATCTAGTGCTAAAAACAGTTCTCAAAAGATGTATGTGTTCTGGTTCTGTTTACCCTGTTCCATTGTTTAACAGGTTTAAACTTTTTAGGTACAACTGATAAACACTCTTGTGTTTGTTATATGTTCACTGATAAGTTAAGTTAACATAGCCTCTGTATAAGGAGAACAAAGGGACTGAAAAAGGAAAAGACTGTTAGTAAAAGTTAAGCACAGCAGAGCTAGGTGTATGTGTGTGCGTGTGTGTGTGTGGGTGCGTGTGTGTGTGTCCCAGAGTGAACGGGTGAAGCATATAGCAGTTACCATGGTGACTAAGCCCAGCCCTGACACTCCAATCAGTGGGACTGCAGCAGGAGCACCCCTGCTGAGAGGCGCACACACGGCTGCGCCAAATGGCTTTGTGAGGACATCATCTCTGCTGTTTATTCTACAAGCCCAAACTCACTGCTATAATGTGAGACTATAACTTTAGGATTTCACCCATAAGGACCCAGGATAGCCAAAATCCCCTTAATCTGACCATATAAGTATCTACTACATAC
This sequence comes from Boleophthalmus pectinirostris, assembly GCF_026225935.1. Classification (NCBI taxonomy): domain Eukaryota; kingdom Metazoa; phylum Chordata; class Actinopteri; order Gobiiformes; family Gobiidae; genus Boleophthalmus; species Boleophthalmus pectinirostris. The sequence goes on along the minus strand of NW_026571447.1, from coordinate 21,403,820 downwards.
AAACAGTGTAAAACGTGATATTGAGTAGGGATAGGCTCGATACAAGATCCTGATTTCACTACTCCAGTGATTTACAAACTATAAAATGTATTTTATACACACAGTTAGAGCAATTTCTTTATGTTCCCTTACTAGTTAGGATAAAGTTCAAAACAATTATAAAACTATTTAAGAAATGTCCAATTTTGTCCTGTTTTTTAATAAAATTTTGACTGTAGTTTTAGTATATGATTAGTATTTTCATTACTTTTGGCAACCCTAGTATCAACACAAACAGACCACAAGCACATATTTTCACAGGAGTATACCATTAGTGAAAGAACACAAATTACTTGCACTTAATAAATAAACAGGACTCCTGCTGAGAGCACAAACAAAATAACCTACACACATTCTACATCTAGGGGGTTTATAAACATACTAACATATCAACTTTTTGTCATATGCTAAAACACAAGGGAGAACACAGAAATTTGGGGTTTTCCTTAATATCCCAGTGGTTCAATTGAATTTTAGATGTTTTGAGTTTCCATCAAGCCATCAAACACAAAAATTCTAATAATAACTAAGAAGAAATAGGATAAAGGAAATCCTAAAAGAAGTCAAATGAAAAAAAAGAAAAAAAAAAGATGACACTGCAAAGTATCCTATTTGAATTGTTGTGTAACTGTGACTGTAATCTACAGTAATGTGTTTTAAATTATTGATAAAGCAGCAGTTTAAAAACACTTTTACATTAAGTACTTACATATGCATATAGTTAAAAATTAGGTTTAAAAAAACAACACAATTTTATAAACTATATTTACAAAAGCTATGAGATGCACTGTCACTGTGTCTATGTGATAGTCCGCCTAGTTTAATTACTGAACTACTAATCCTACCTCAGGTTTTTAATGCCCCCTGCTGGTCACCATTTGTAAAGTCTGTATAGAGTAATTACATTTGGTAAAAAAAAATAAAAAAAAATATGATATTGTAAAAAAAAAACAAAAACAAAGCAAAAACAAACAAAAAAAACAACAACTTAGAAGCAAAAGAGGTCAAATGCATGTAAAGAGACAAAGTCTCTAGTCACTAGTCTTATCTCTATTCCTCAGTGTCATGGGTATTTATCACATTGTGAGGACTAGACAGTGTCACCTGCATGGTCACCACAATCCCAAGCCTTTATTAAACATGGTTTAAAATTAAGATATGGGGTAAAGTGGGTTTAAGTTTAGGGTTTGGGTTGGCAAGTGATAAATATGCTTAAGGTTAGGATCAGGCTCCATTAATGTTCCTGGAAAATACCCAACATGGAGATTTCACGGAAAGTAAAGTTAATTGATTGGTGGAAGTGCAACACTGAATCTTAAAAAAATGTATGGCAGACGGATGAAAATAACCTTATGTGGTGTCTGCTGCCATCATATGGTTAACAACATTATTGCATGATAATTGTATTATTTGTACAAAATAATGGATTTCATTTTTGCATTATTAATATAAATAATAAAGAATTCATTGCACATTTTCATAATAGAAATCCTATATCAAAATCTATCTGAATTGGTATATGATAAAGTTACAAACCTCAGAGACAGGACTATCCTCTCCAAGTTCAGTGCAGTGCAGTGCCAGAAGTCCCAAGACTCTGAGAACTTTGCTTCTCCTGGAGGAAAAAAAAAAACATTAAGCATTGAGAATTTTTATGCTTTCAAAACACATTAACACCAGTTTGGGCAAATTACACAGATACTATAAGTATAAATGCACTCACACATCCCAGTTAGGAGCAAGTCGTATCTGCTGTGTCAATACAGGAAGCTACATGTAGAAACACATGTGATCTTGTTGAAATTACATATAATTACACATATTTCTTTGTACAATTTTCATTACTACTAGTGACTATAGTAATCTAACTAAAATTGTAACATGTGAGTACTATTTACCAAAGTAGAATTCAAAAGTTTGTTGGCAATGTCTTGATGTCCAACCACACAGCAGAGGTAACAGAGCAGATTTAGTTTGGAGCGGGCTGTGGTTGAAGAGGCTGCACTGGGAGTAGCAGGATTGGAGATGACAGAAGTAGAATGCTGTTCTTCAAAGAATGAACATATTTGCTCAAGGAAAATGTTCCAACCATCTTCATTTAAAGACAACAGCTTTTCCACTGAGAAAAAAAATCAAAAAGTGATACCTATCTACTCACAGATAAAGATAACATAACTGAAGTATAAATGCTGTACCTGAATACGCTGGAACACAAAGGGTTTTGGCATCAAACCGCACAGGGATAGTCTTTAAAATCTAGAGATCAATCCATAGATTTAGAGTTAAGCATATTAGGACTTATAAACATCATGTTAATCATAACATTCTGGGTTATAAGTTTTCTACAAAAAAAAAATGTTCACCGTACCTTGGGATAGGGTATTGTGATTTTTTTTCTGACAAGCATTGTGATTGTGATTAGATTTACCATTTATGTTTTAATAATAGACTTGTGTTAAAAGTTCATAGTTTAACAGAAGAAGTGCCAAAATGACTAAAATATGAACTGACAAACTAAAATAGGATCACATTTAAGAACATGTTAGCACAGATGTAACTACAGGGTTAGCAGTTATTATGAAGAGTAAAACAGAATATTATGTTTGTAAATTATGGTACTTAAAAATTGCAGCCTTTGCAATTTACTAGTTTCATTAATTCAAATTGCATCATTTTTAATTAATCTTGCAGCCCTACCTTGGGGTTGTCCATGATCGGTGTAACAGTAAGATCTGAGTCAGTGAAAAGAAGAGCTTTTACAGTCGATGTGATATCAGTGCCAGCTGTGGGCTAAGGGAAGATTTGGGGATGTAAATCATTAAAAACATGACAGTATGTATTTGGCACAAATTTGACTCATACCATGAAACATTTGATAAACGAGAAGTATAATGTAAAGTATAAAGTGAACAAAAGGCAACTATGACTACCTGAAACCCAGACGTTGTGTTGCATTCAGAGAGACTAAGATTTTTTCTGGAGTTGATACAAGGACTACAAGAAAATGCGTGCTGTGTTATTTTACATGTTAATAAAAGCTTTCTTTCTCAACAGTAGAAAATGAAATACCTGAGCAGAAATATAGCTTCAGTATTATCCTCATCCCCACCTTGTTTTGGCCTGAAATCTGATAGACTATCTGATTCAGTGGGAAAAAAAACATAGTCTAGTACAATTACGTAAACAAATGCATCCTTAAATTGTCATATGCAGGCATGAGTAGTTACCCAGTGTCATTGATTTATTTGAGTGTTGACTTTCTGCCAACTTGTCAACTTTTCTTTCACCATCTGCACTTTTACTTGCTCTCTGAGTATTAATTGGCAGGCTATTACTATGATCATTGCGTTGGTCCACTTTTCTTGTGGAATTAGGGTCTATACGTTTCTTAGAATCCCTGCATCCTGGCACAGCTGTTGCTGTGTGGATGGGATATCTGATTGTGTGTTCTTCAGGGCAGGCTGACACAGTAGGCCCTCTGTGAAAATAATATGGAAACAAACTTTTTTTACAAATCACCTTGACAAAACATGATATAGTATGGTAAGTAGTAATGATAAAAACAGACATACCGTGCACAATCTTCTTTGAAATCTGAATTTTTTTCTTCAACTTTATCATTCGCTGTGTCTTCCTCAACCTCTTCTTCATCATAACATCCATCTTCCTTTTGAGCTTTAATCCAGAAAGAATGCTGCAACAACTCAGACCAGTTCATCCTAAAAAGTAGACAGTGCAAATAATATTAACATAATATAGATTCATAAAGCAAACTGGTTACAATACATGTTATGAGGGTAACTTACCGTTTATATGGATCTTTAACAAGCAGGCTCTTAAGAAGATTTAAGAAGTTCTCACTTGGAGTAGCGGAAGTAACTAACAACACAAAATAAATTTACAACAAAAAACAGTAAATAAAATGTATGTGTCACATTTATCAGCAATACCTGGTTGTATGAGTGGTGCTGGTTCTCTGTGTAAAATCATATCTGTTAGTACATTACAATCATCACAATAAAACGGAGGTTTACCTGAAATACACAGACAATCATGTGTGAAAATGTGCAATTTAAACTACAAGTATGTATGAAGTTGGCTGATTACCTGTGTACATGTAGTGGAGTATACAGCCCAGAGCCCAAAGGTCAGTACTGGTGTTGGTTTCTGATCCTAGCAACACCTCTGGGGCTTTATAAAGTAAAGAACCTATAAAAATGTTTGTGAGGTATTAATAGCTTTGTTTTACAATAACAATTAGAGACATTACACACAATATATTAATACAAATTTAGCTGACCTTTTAAGTTAGTTCTCATTCTGTCCAGCTGCTCCAGGACATCTCCCTGTTCTGATATTTCAGGGCTAGAGAGCAAAGCCATAAAATCTTCCATGGTCTCTCCCTCCGCCTTAGAGTGGCAAAAATTACTAAATTTTAAAATTCCACTATTATCCAGCAGAATCTGAGAAACACAAGGAAAGTCAACAACAAAAAAGTAGATACCAATAAAAGACAATCAAAATATTTTTGAAAAACCTTAGCTGGTGTCAGGTCAGACACCACCACACCCATTTCATGGATATAACGCAGTCCTTGAACGAGACCCCACCCAAAACTTCTGACTACATCTTCTGATAGATATCCATCTTGAGTAACAATAGACTCCAACGAGCCACCTAGAGCATTGACGATGGTTTATACATGTATGTGTGTGTGTGTGTTTGTGTGTTAAATATAAAGAATAGTCTCTAACCTGTACAAAGCTCTACCACCAACCATAGGTGATTGCTGGTTTCATACCACTCATAAAATGATACAATATTGGGATGCTCAAAGTCATGACAAAGGCGGACCTAATGTAGAAAAGATAAAAAGGGGCATAACTTCATAACCAAAAATATTTTGAAGATAAAAATATGTTGAAAGGGTAACGTTACATGATTGATGATCTCTGGTCTTTTGATTTTGTCAGAACACACAATAGCCACATAGTTGAGGCTGCCCTTCAGTCTTCCTTTTTGGACAACAGACCGGCTGCCTGATCCCAGCTTCTCGTACAGAATGAAGTTCTCCATCTAATGTTAAAGAAAGTGTTTTTAGGATTAGGAGTGTTATTAAATTGTAGCGTTAATACAAAGTAAAGCTGCTTAGTAAACAGTTAATTACATACACCTCATCGACACAGAACTGTAGCATTGTTTTACCAAAACTATGAAAACCTAAAACACATAGGCAAACATTTACAATATACGTTTTAATAATTTACCTCTACCAACTTCTCTACTTTTACCAACTTCACGTTTTACATCCCGCTGTTTGTTACCGGAAGCGCAATGAGTGTATGATTCCTACAATAATAGGGGTAATACAAATTAAGATATTATTAAGACTAGACACAGATATGTGTAATTGTACTTTAAATCGTTTGGATAATTGTGTACTTTAAACAGTATGGCTACTCAAAGGTAAAAGCTTTGCATATGCAGAAAAACATGTGTGTAAAAATCTTACCTACTTAACCACCCCTTTCTTAAATGGTCTAGTCCGTGGTTGCTAGGCTACAAAAGCGCAACAAAAAGGGCACGAGTTCAGCGCGTTCAACGTCCATGGAAGTTTGTTGTCTTTCTCTTCATTTATGTCAGTTTTTACACACAACTGCACACAATACTATCGTACTAATGAATGTATACAGCGTCGCGTCGAAGTTACTTTGAGAGATTTTTTTTTTTTTTTTTTTTTCTTTTTAAAGTATTGACAGTACTTCCGGTAACGTTCCAAAAAATAATAAAACAAATACTCCAACACTAGGGTCATATCAAATTAATTAGTTATTCTTTGCCTAATATATAATGCTATCGATTTATATGATTCAGGAATCCTGTCTTACACAGAAGAGGAAAGACTACTTAAAATGACTTTATTTTGAAAATAAATTCCCGGATCAGAGTTTGTTGTGTAACTTGCCTAAGCATGGCTTTGTTTGAGTGAAGCGCTTCACATGAAACACAAGTGCTCCACAAGTTCCGCACGAACAGTTGCAACATTATTAAACTTTACCAATCTGGTTGTCTGTGTTCACAGTTATAGAGTTTTTAGAGTTTACCTTCGGCGGCTGCCCTGACCCTGCACACAGGTGAAATTTGAGTTGGAGTATTTTTCATCGACCCCCCTAAGGAGAAAGCGGAATTAATCTGATCGCTCCGCTTCAGGCAATTGCACCATCTTCTTCAGGGTGAGTCTTTGTCACATGTATGCCTTGTATTTTGCTTTTAATAACCTGTTGTTATTATATTTCAGAGTGATCAAGCACACTCAAAAGTTGTGAATTGTTATTTATCATTTAATCAGTATATTTAACAGTATAAAAGTACATGAAATGTTTGACATTTTATTAAAAGTTAATATTCCTATAACCTAATTAAAGCATTGATCTAATATTTAGGTTTGTACTAGTATTGGTAGTATTAGTATAGTCAAGTTTTTCATGTTTGTTTTAGTTATTATTGTAGTGTCTAACTTTTTATTCAGATTTTGTCCTGCTTGCAGTGTAACATGAAGTCAGTATTGTTTTGCTTTTCCAATTTCTTGTCTCGACACTGTTTCACTGCCTGGGTTTCTTCCCTCTTTACACAGCCACTCTTGAGAAATGTCCACAGAACCAAATTTGGATAGTTTCAGTAATAGATTGAGTAACCAGTGGGAGATTGCGCTTATCTTGCTTGTTTCTCGCCTGCATAAAACACAGTAAAATGATGTTGAACAAAATTCCAAGCTGCAAGGATCTAGAGCATAGGTGTCATAAAAGCAGTCCACTAACTTCGAAAGCTTTTAACTATTTGTGATACTTAAAAATAATTGCATGCACGTATGTTGTATTATTCCCCGCTGGCACATACATCTTTATGGTAAACAATGGCCTTGGATGTTTCAACAAAAAAAGTGTCAAAGGTTGTTTTTATGGTTTCCAGCTGCTCAGTGGGTCTACATTTGCTGTAAAAAGATTATACATTTAGACTGCTGTGCATTTGCTTATTGATGGCCATAATACAGTTCAAGAGCTAAAGTAACAGAAGTCATGACAGGTATGTAAAATAATTGTAAGGAATTGTAAAATAATTGTAAGGAATTCTTTCACTCATTTGTAGGCAATGGGTTGATGTTTAAAAAGTTTAGTAACCTTAGCCTGTTCCCTTTTGAATAAACATCTGGAGGAAGATTGAATTTTAACTAAAACAGGAGATCGGTTATTGATCATTTAGCAACCACAGATAGTGGACACACATAACATACAAATGTACGACTTAAATGCATTCTGATATCATTTTTGATCAAGTTATATCGTTACTGTATTTTCACTAGGATTATGGATGTATTTGTGTCATTCTCCTAAGAATCCTTCTATTTTGCATTTACTAAGCTATTGTTATTATATTTCAAACTGATCAAGCACACTCAAAAGTTATGAATTGTTATTTATTATTTAATCAGTATATTTAACATAAAAATACATGGATTGTTTTACATTTTATTAAAAGTTAACATTCAATAACCTAATTAAATCATTGATCTAATATGTAGGTTTGTAGTAGTATTCTCATAACTGAGTCATTGTGTTACAGCATATTATTCAGTACTTGTCCAAGTACTGTTGTATGTTTTTGCTATTCTACTGTTTTATTTTGGGTTTTTTTTTTTTTTTTTACTACAAACGCACATGGTTAAATTCATATACAGCAGAATTCCCTAAAGCAAGGACAAAGCATTGAGCTTTTAAAACCAGGACAATCATGTATTGTTAATCCATGTATTGACTGTTTGAGTAGTCTGCAGCAGATGGACTAAAGGCTTTTAGGACACTTGGGCCCAATGGCTGAAAACATCTGCCAGTTGTGTGTCTGCATAATGGGTTTATGTGGTGCACAAAATAAATTCCCTAACAACTGCAATAATATATTGAGATTGCATTAACTTGTTAGGGCATATTATATTCCATTAGGGTACTATGAACTTGCATCACAAATGCCTGTCATCTTCTCCATAAGCCAATAGGCTCAGATGCTAACCCTAATTGTGGAAAAGAGGTTTGGGTGGAGCTGTTGTGTTTGCTAATAAGCTGACTAAACATATTGTTTTAGTGCAGCCTTTCCAGCCTCAATAATATCGGTCTTGCATTTAGTTCCTCCATGGCGTTGATAAACAGCAACTGTCTTTGTTATAAAATGTTTAAAAAAAATGAAGTATGATCATAAAAATTATGTTAAATTCCCATCCACAATTCGTGTTTGAGCTTTGATGTTGATTCTTTTATTTTATTACTTTTAAAAATGATTTTAAGTAAATGTGGAACTATGTACTATGTGGAAAAATGTAATAGGTTAATTTAAGGTTTGGATGGTGTCCCTCTAAGAGAAAAGTGAAACAGCTCTTCTATTCATCTCTTTTATATATTTTTTACTGTTTGGTTGCTATTGGCGACAGTGTTTGGACATTACAGATGTGCTGTCCTCCTCCACTATGGAAACTGTATGACCTAAATTCTTCCCACAAAGGGCTCACTCAGCGTGCCTAAGATTAGGTTAAATAAACATACCCAAACATAAGAAAAAGGCAACAATTTTGACAGTGTAATGTAATGAATTAAAGGGATGTGGGGAACCAGTCTATGAAGCAAATCTCAAACGGACTCTGGTTTAAGTTGTGCATGTGTACAGAAGTGGTTATTAATAGAACAAGTTCCTGTTCAGAGCTGTGCCGGAAGCTTACATGTTATATGTATTTGGTATGCAATAATGCTAGATTTTTGGTAGTTAGGCATGTCACAGTATTGTAACATTACAATTGACATCCCTGGATGTCACTTTGTAAAATAGATGAACACTCCCCTAGTATGTGACCCACTTCATGAAATAAAATTTTTTTGAATGATAAAGTAAAGTTTATGTGACAACCAGTCTGAAAACACTTTACATTTAAGGTTACAATTTTGGAATATAGATTGAATTGTAATGATCTATTTACTTCCAAATGTCTCACAATATATATTTTTTGTCCTTACAATTATATTGTCACCTGAATAATATTGATTAACCAAATACTATTGATATCTGTACTGGTGACATTTTTGTTGTTTTATCAGCAGGTTAGATTGTTATTGTAAAATAATCTTTTCTCCTGTCTGTCCCAGGTTTGCTGTGACTGGCCTCTGTACTGTGGCTGTGTGAGGAGGACCTCTCTTGTTATAGTCAAAATGCTGTTTATGGTCCGGGATGTTTAACCGCACAGTGCCAAGCTGGCCTCCTGGACGGTGCCACCTTACACCTGTTCCTATGCCCCGCCCCCTTCTTACCTAACCCAACTCTACAGCCCTGGACCTCAGCTGAACAGCACCCCAGGGCATGAGGAGGAGTTCATCAGTGACGCAGGACTGGAGGATGTGCTCCAGGACTGCCCCATTACACACCGAGATGCCGAGACCATCACTGGTAAAGATTTTGTCTATATCTGTATTTAGATCATTAGCAGCATTAAGAAATAGCAAATATTATAATTAGGGATGGTCATTCGATGAAATTTTATTAAGCGATCGTTGGGAGAATTAACGATCGATTTTCGATTTAATCATCAACGTTTTTATATAATAAGTATCATCATTATTATTACTATTACTAATCTGCATAAATAAACTCAACTTTACAACATATAAACCATCACCACTCTAGAGCCACATCAGCCTGTTTGAGATTATAATGTGTTTAATGCAGCTTTGCACAAGTAGAAACGAAACTTAAAACCGCATGGCTAATTTGCATTTAAAAAAAAAACGCTCTTGTGCGCTGATGCGGTTCAGCTTCTGTCGGACTAAAGGACACAACTCAGTGGAATATATGTGTTCTTTCTGTGACAGAGGGATGCTGAAGGCGAGTCAGTTCTGTGTGTGTGTCGTGATATTTTCAAAGATTGTACGTGTGCAGGTTTAGCGCAGCTCTTTATGTTGCAGTAACCAGGCTACAGCGTATACATGCACCATGACAAAACCAGGATACAGATGTGCATGTAAACGCACTCACTGAGTGCTACAGTGATCTTCAAGGAGCCAGAGCCCAAACGGGGAATTGAGGCCGCAACTCCAGTGTTTGTGCTGTCGGACGCAGCTTCATATCTACATTCGGTTTGTCAATTAGAAACAAATGTAATCGACGAAATTCTTAATGATCAATTATCAATTAGTCGACTAATCATGCTCATCCCTAATTATAATATAATATATATTAAAACTATGCAGTGTTTGATGCTCTGAACATAACTCTGTTGTGTTCTTGAATCTTGAATGAACATAATAATGGATTTAATAGATGGTATGCAAAAATACTTTTAAATATTAATGGTTAAATAGTTTGTGAGTGTAATTGGTTTTGGAAAACACTCTATGGTGGGGTGCTATGAAGCTGTGAGAAAGGGTCCCTGTTAGTGACCTTTTAAAGTCACTTCCTGTCAGCGTTAGCTCCAGGGGACCTCAGCTCTGAAGCAGAAACAGTGAAAGAGAAGATCCCAGTGGACTCTGTCGCTGGCACTCATCTCACTGTGAGTCTGTCTCCAGTGAACAAACAGACTCTCGTGTTGATACAGTTAAAGATGCTTAACAAACATCTGAATTACAAATAGCTTTTATATATAATATACAGGATTGCATACAGGCAAAGGGAATGTGCAATCAAAACTGCAGATAAGTTAAGGAAATGTGCAATTAAAACTGCACATAGGCCTAGAGAGTATGTAATTATTAATAGAATATAAGACTCTGAAGGGCTTGCCTGTATAGAGTGACTTAAAGGTCCTGCTGGTGTATCTCTCGTGGTCATACTTCGTCTCTTACTTAGGGTCTATGGTGGATGGGGATGGCTTTGGGCTTATTTATTTTGCTGTGTTGTCTTTTCTTTGTGTTAAGCATGTGACCCTCTGTCCCCAGGCAAATTTCTTCTGTGGGAGACAGAGACAATAAAAGATTATTTTATTTATTTGAGTTAAGACTGTTGCAGCATATTAGCATTATCATGCTGAATCACCAAACCAGATTGAGCTTTACTAAATATGTCTACTGTCTGATGTTGACATGGGTAGCTTTTCATAAATTGGTCATTTTGATCTCTTGAGGAACAGTGCTCTTAAAATGACATTAATCAACCAATTGAGTTAATTAAGCTATTTCAGTATTTAGATTTAAGTACTTGTTTTTGTGTTGTGTTTTTGAGTTAGTTAGAGAACATGGGAACGATAAAATTGGCTGTATCTGTGCTCATAAACAGAAAACTACTAATTGAAAGAAAGACAAAATTAAGAAAAAATACATCCCATTGTATTGTTTATTGGACACTTTACAGTGGCCTCACGTGTTGTTGAGTAGGCACATCTTTGAAACCTGTTACCTGTTACCTGTTGTTGTAAAAGTAGGTTTAGCTTATCTTTGTACTGATGAAGTGTGTGTTCCTGTTGTTTATTACACTTTTAAATTGCCCCAAAGAGAATGCCCTGAAGAAAGGAAAGAGTAATTTGTCAGCTAGCCAGTTCCTTTAATTCAAACACAGTGCAGGAAAAGTTCCACCCAAACAGTCTTCTGTCAAAAGAATGGACAGCAGCAGGGAGTGTCTGAAACGTGGGAGCTCTTGTATTCTAAGTATGAGAGGCCAACAATACCAGTGTAATGTTACAACAGGAACTAACATCACACAAATTACAATTAATTTAAATAAATCATTAAACTTTTACAGAACGTTTACAGAAACTATATGCAGTAAAGTGTTCCATGAGTGAAATTTCTTGTCTAAATACTGCCATCTGCTGGTTCTTAGTTTACAAAGCCATTTGAAATAGATAATATTTGTCTTCTGCTCAAGTACAACCATATGTATCTTGCCTGTTTCCTAACTGTTCTAGACTGTTGAATGTTTTGCACAGTGAGCAGTACACTTGTTGGTTGGGTGTATCTGTGTATAATGGCATTAATCTGGAGCATCAATGAACACAAAGGGCTGAATTGAAGGGCTGTTGCCATCAGGAAGTTCCTAGCTGTACGGCTCATTCTCTGTGGTTACCAGCAGTGGTGATGTAAAGGCCTGGCTAACACAGTGTGGTGCTTGGATGAGCATAAGATAACATAAAAAAAAAGCAAAAAGCAAAACAAAAGCAAATAGCTAAAAATCCTCTAAATACACACTTTATATATGAAAATATCTTGGTCTGGATTTGCTGGTCCAGTGAGGCTTCCCATCTGAGTTGACTCTTTTTGCCATACAAGACCAAAGGGAATGTTTACATATTTTCCTCCCACTTTCTGTCATGCGCACTGCTCTCATTTTTAATGTGTATTATAGGTTTAATGTTGCTTGTTTACAAAGTTCGTAATTAATACTTTCACAGTCACATTTCTTTCATACACTAGGGGAGGCCCTGCTCTCATATAGTAGTATTCAGGAATAGTGTTGTAGGTGTCATTTGAAGCCCTGGTTTGACCCTTGTCAGGAGCTCTACTAAGTGTACATGCTCTTTCCCAGAACCTCTCATAGTGTTGCCAACACTGCTGCCCTTTTATCTCTGATCCTGTTCTTCTGATACACATGTGTTTGCTACTTGTAAAGCTAGTAATAAATTTGACACAATATTAGAATTTAAAACTCAGTTTTGATACTAAGGAAAAAGTTTGATATTTGATACTGATACAATGTAATTTATTCTGATTCTAAATGTATTAAAGAAAAGTGTTTAAGAAAACACGTTAGTATAACATCTTCTAAGAACTTGCACAAAATTAAACAAATATTTAACTTAAATACCATAACTTAAAATACCCAACTTAAAGTATTTTAAATACTGACTGTTACACTATACACTCAATGCAGTTGTTACAATAAAATACTTTATTTAGAAGTAAGTTTTATGATAAATTTGTTGCTCAATTTTAAGCATAGATTGTTGTCTTCAGTCTTTGAATTTAAGCAATGCAGATTTGCAGGTTAATTTCCAAACAGAAAGTGTATGATACACTGCACCTCTGGAAAGTTGTTATAATAAGAAATTTTTCACTGGGCCCACTGTGTACTCTAGAGTCCTGCTGGTTTTGTTTCTAGTCAGAGGAGTGTTGGAGAGGGGGAGGTGTTCAGGGGGCTGCACACTTGGGCGGCCCGAGTGTGTACCGTCATTGGCATGTGAAGCATGATGAACCAGTTTGGCTCGGGTCTCCTGGCTGCTCTCTCCCTCCAGCCCTCTCGCTCTCTCTCTTTTTCTCTGCCCTTGGGAAGTTTTTTCCAACAGCCTGACTGTTCTTCCTGTTTCTGGACTTCTTAGGTGGTATTTTATGTCTCTTGGACCAGCTGAAAATGTGACTGAGGCGAAGAAGCATTAGTGGTTTTGGGCACCATGAGTAAGTAAACTGTACCAAACTCTGAGAAATGAAGTGTGCCTTTGTCGTCATCTTGAAACCGGCTTCTAGACTAGCACAGCTAATGAGTAGCTTTTGTAAATAACAGTAGGATTGGGCTTGTGTCATTCTTGTCTCACTGAGTCACTTCTTTTGTTCTTTTTGTTGTTAACAGAATACAGCTGATCTCAAACTATAATCAGGTGGCTGTAAACCTACTTCTTCTAGTACTATTATAGTAGTCTTACACTTAAGATTTATTCTACTTTAGTTCTATCTAAGTGGGTTTGTCTTGTTTAACCCTAGTTTTCTTGAGGTACAAAAAACTTTACACAACAGCCAAGTTTTGAACATGTTTGAGTCTCTCACCAAGTTACATTCTCATACATACTGGTATTACTGTATTACTAGGATTACAATATTCAGTTATAAATGCATTACTATTGGTTCTAGTACAGTGTAATCACTGTTGATATGGTCTATTATTCTGTGTCTAAAAGTTGTGTCCATGTGATTCTGCAGCGTGACACACATAGTGCGAGGGGGTGGCTTGTATCCTGCCTATGGGATGATTTACCCACGTCTCCATTGACCTAATTTTAACATTTGTCCACAAATGAATGGTATAAGCATGATGTTTGATGATAATCTGTCTTTTAATGTGCAACTCTAGGTGCATAACAACTAGTATGATAACTGAAAAAGTCCCATGCATGGCTTTAATATTTGTAACAGTATTTTTTGTGTCTGCATATGTCCATGTGTTTATTGCTTACTTTGACATTGTGGCAAACTTGACTATTATTACTTTGAACTTGAACTTTCTTTTCATGGTGTCTATGCCTGTTGCTAATCTTAGCATGTCTTCATGTTGGCTTATTGAAGTACAGGTATTTGAGAAAGATTTAGGTCAGAACGTTTTTTGTTTTTTTTTTGTATCACAATCTTAGTTTAAACAACCATAATATCCACAAAGCTAGAAAGCTTCAAGAAAGCACCTACTCATTTTGGGGATTCATGACTTCCTGTCTGCGTTGTATTTTGGTCATGATACTACTACTTCTTGCCAATAATTTCTTTGCACTTTGACTGTTTGTTTTGGGCTGTTGCCTAGAGAACCACATACCACATCTTTTTTTTTTTTTTTGCTTCATGGTTGAATCTTATTTGGTTTTCTTTTACTTTTCCCTCAGCTGTTTTACATGTGTTACTTTTCCAGCACAGTCAGTCATTCTGTCTAGATTAGTACACAGTGACAGAGAGCTTTGTTCGCAAACATTGACATCCAGAGGGAGAGGCAGACAGCACACCAACAAAGCATATCTGTCCTGTTCACTGCTATAGGCTGCCTTTCTGTTCTGTTAATTTTGTGTGATGGTGGGTGCTGTTGTCTATTGCTCATCTTGTTCATGACTGACTCAGGCCTGGCTCCTGCATGTTGCACAGAGGTAGGGCATTGTATTTTGGTCCCGAGTGGATGGAGCTTTAAATAGCACATAAAAATAGATGTGTGAATAACAGTGGGCACAAACACAGGTGAACGCTTCAGTGATATCTTTTGATTGTCCATAAGACTTATTCGATATTTTTCCAAAATCATTCAGCCCTAATTGCATTTTGTTCTGACAAGCATTACAATAGCATCTTTTAATAATGGTTCCAAGTTCACATTTAGATGTATCCAAACGAATTTACAAAAAAATACAGAAACTATTAATACAAGAATCACTTTTTGATGTTTATACACATCTTAGCTATAGGGATTAATACAGAGAATAATAATAACTTAGGGTACTTCAAAAATTCAAAAATTGCAACCATTTGGATTGTGACTTAAATTTGATTGCGATTTAGTTTGCAACCCTAAGACCTGTTAAACATTTTTTTTTGTTTCTAGACATTATTTTATAGATGTTAACTTTACAAGAAGTTTAATCTGCCTGTACTGTATGTCTTATATTGTAAAATGGACACAAGAGGGCGCCTCAGACCTAACATACATGCACAATGTGCTGCACTTCATACTTGATGTATTACTACCTACTTGTCACTTAAATTTCAACCACATAGTGATGTTAATTTAAAATATGTATACTTACTACCTTAAATAATTTAAATGACTAATTGTCTTCCCATTGTTTTGCAGATGTGTGTAACAATACTGACTTGCCGGAGCTTGAAATTATCAGTTTATTGGAGGAACAGTTGCCTGTGTACAAGTTGAGGGCTGATACCATCTTCGGGTACGACCAAGATGACTGGCTGCACACTCCACTGGTGGACCCCAACTCTCCCCTCGACTTGACCACTGAACAGATAGAGGAGACTCTCAAATATTTCTGTAAGTACATTTGTATTTTTTTGTGCATTTATTTATTTATATATATATATATATATATATATATATTATATATATATATATATATATATATATATATATATATATATATATATATATATATATATATATATATATATATATATATATATATCTATATATTATATGTATGTATATGTATATATATATATATATTATACACACACATATATACACACATACACATACATACACATATATACACATATAGATATATAAAGTTATATAGATAAAAAAAAATATATATATATATATATATAATATCTATCTTATATCTTATATATATCTTATATATAACTATATTGTGATTCAGAACTAAACCAAAAGACATCACCTGATACCAGGGCTAAGAACAGTGACCAGGTCTCACAGGATATTATGTTGGACTCGGAACAGATGTATGATTAAATTAAAATAATAATACTATTAAGATATTAGTTGAACCCATGTACACTATTATCCTATTTAGTTAATAATTCTATGTGGCAGTTTGACAGTCATGTACATTTCATTGTAGATACAGCTGCTGAGGTTGCCACAACAAATACAGCTGATCCACTAGTGCTGTCTCTTGTTCTCCAATATTGTGTGTCTATTCTGGGCTTATCATATTAAACTGTCTGCCTTGGATCCAGCTGGTCTGTGGATGATCACTAAAACTTACAGTACAAGTGCACAGGCCACTTAAGGCGAGGCAGGGAGTAGTGTATTTCCCATTATGAATAATTGAGTTTTTTTGGTTCATGTCTACACAGATGGTGACTCAGGGTAAAACTGTAGCTAAAAATAAATTTCTTTTAAAAATAGTGACTACGCAAGACTGTAATGTAATCTTAATCCCCCATGTCAACACTGGCTGTGGCATTGGACTGGCCAAGGGCATACACTCATTCTTTCTTTTATTAATCTTAAAATAAATCTACTGTATTTGAAAATATATAGGATCATTATCCTATATGTTCTCATTATATAGGATCATTATCCTATATATTTTCATTATATAGGATCATTATCCTATATATTTTCATTATATAGGATCAATATCCTATATATTTTCAACTACAGTAGATTTAGATGCAGTTGGTATTCATTATGCATAATTAATTTTACATATGGTAAGAAGCATGTTAAATATGTATCTCTGAGAAGCTGACACCATGCACATTTTTGCTTCCCTGGTAGATTTTAAATATGAACTTTCCTCACGTGATGTTGGCTATTGTTCACATGCGCTCTAGATTATTTATTCACACTGCACAGAGAGTACCAGTGTGAAACAGGACAAAGCATAATGGATGGGTCAGCAGGTGTCTACTCTGCCACATGACTGTACAGTGTCAGAGTCACATGACTGGATCTTCCATAACGAGTTGTGTTGGGAGAGGAGTCTTGTAGAGCGGCAAACAGTGAAAGGGCCTAGAGAAGGAGGGATACTTGGCAGGACAAAATAGAAAAACAACCATATGAAACATTTTAATCTTAAACAAAGCACAAAGTTTTTTTATGCTCACATCAAAACTGAATGAGTGTCACATAGAGCAACTGTTTTATATATGAAATCAATAGAGTAAAATAAAACATCTATCCACACATACATAGACATAAATTAAAATCCAGTTAATCAAAGTCACTTTAAGAATTTATCAACCATAGTGGAATATACACCCAACAGGAAAAATAATCACACCATTTGAGTATTGAAGTGAAAACTAACTAGACTAGTTTATGTGAAGAATGGGTGATGCAATACTGTTACACAAGTCCCAAGTATGTGTGGCCCTTTATTTTAGCTAACCTTTATTTTTTATTATAGATTGTATAACAGCTTGCGATGCATTCCCATTCTGTTTTTATTTGCCATTATCTTGTGTATGTATGTGGGTGTGTGAGGACTTCTGCTCAGTTATTATTTCATTATTGTGCCATTTCCTCAGCCAAAATAGGACTATCCCATTGCATTCATTCATTTGGTGTTGGCCACGTCACTTCTGCCAACGCTACACAGCCAACACACCGTTTTCCAGCTTTTAGGATTTCACAGGCCTTGAGCTAGTTACTATAGCAACCGCAGAGGAGAACTATGTAAGAGGAGGGAGAGAGATGCTGACAGGGAAGTAGTGGGCAGGGACAAGATGCTGATGCGAGGGATGCTTGGAGAATTTGATTGGTTGTGTGTGGTTAGCCCCGCCTACTCCACTATGTCATGAGCCTCATCATTTCTGCTGCAAAACCCGTGACTGCTGCTACTGCTGGTGATACTGGCTACTCTCTCTAGACCTCTGTTTTTTGTAGCTTTGTGAGAGATGTGGTAGCCCATGTGCGGAGCTGGGACTGCCCCTAAATGACGATGTTGCAGAATCGGAAGATATATTTTTGACATGGGAGCTAAGAGGATACAATGCAGACAGAGGACAAGCGAGGAGGATGGATTGACAAGAATGTAAACAGTAACAGAAGGAGAATGGTATTTAAGATGATGTTAGCAGATTGCTGTAGTGACTGGGAAGACTGAAGGATGGATGCCAAGAAAATTTGACAGTTTTAAAGGAAGCGTGACCTTACTGAAGAACACAAAAATGGATACGTTATACATCTGATGGCATTGTAGCTGCTTTCTGTACCCCAACAATATGAAGACTGTTTGCCACTAATGAGCTTGGGACAGAGAGGACATATGATGACACTAGACCTTGACCAACAATTACTGTGGGACAGCTGGCAGTCGCTTGGCATGCTGGGATATGGGAACTAACCGTTGCTACTACACTCAGTGACATCTTGCTGTTTCTAAGCATATCAGGACTTTGGATTGGAAAGAGTATGTTGTTGAAGTTGAGAATGCAGAGGATAAGTTGCTCTCTAGATTTTTGTTTCCTGAAACAGTGAGGATGAAGAGGCGAGGCCAGGCCAAAGGGCAGAAGTTTGTAAAAGCTGACTACTACGAGCTGGACTGGTACTATGAAGAGTGTACAGATGGTAAGTTGGGTCTATCATAGAGGAAGCTAAGTTGTTTAAAGTTCTACGATCTACTAAAACATATGATTTATTTTATTGACTAGTTCAGAGCATAACTTATTATAAATCTAGTATCTCTCAGTGACTAAGCAGTGATTTCACAAGCAGACCCCAGCTGCTCTTGGTGGGTGTTGTAACATGTGCCATTCTTTGTGACCAGATTCTAAAATAGGGAGAAGTGGTGAAGGTGCCAGTGCAGCAGGCAGGAAATTAAGGGACCCCTTCTTGCCTTTGATGGTTGGAAAATTGTTGCTGGTTGTTTGTTAACTACTTGGCTACTGCAACTGCTTACTATGGTCATTAGGGAAGTAACTTCTCTCCAGAGAAATTGTATGGAGGCACAGGTGTGAAAAACAAGAACTGTCAGAGGATTTGATAACTATAGGTTGTGCTAATAGGTCATTGCACTAGCCAATCATAAACATGGATACAGTGATTATTATGTAATAGACTGTAGCCCCATTTTAAATATGCCATGGAGCTAGTTATTTGGCATATTAAGTGAGCTGTGGTCTGCTTGAGTCGGTTGGTTTGTCATTTTTTGCCAAGTACCCTTTTGCTATGCCAAAAGCTATGTAGACCACTCTTACACAATATTCTTATAGATCTATGAAATGGTACCAGCTAAAATTATGTACTCCAGTCTGTGAGAATGAGGTCTAATGAGAACAATATTATCCATGTGTGTAAGGGATGCTCTGAGTTGTTACATAATCTTCTAGACCACTCTGCACCCACCAATGTGTACCACTTTCTACATCTGCAGTGTTGTTGTTAAACCCACAGCATTTTCATGTTTCTCTCTTTGTGTTCAGTGAGTCATGACAATACTGATGTGATTTTATGTACATTATTATATTTTACATAGACACTTTAATGATTGTTTTTCAAGGGGTGGTGCCCTGTAATGGAAAGCTGGCTGTGTTATTCTGAGCTGAGGAACAGAATAAGGAATTAGGTTGGTTTATAATTAGATCAATGATTTGCCTCTTGCTCACCATTGGATTGTTGATAAAGTTGCTCTGCAACTTTGGCCCTTAAGGAAATGTAGGAAATTAACCAAATAAATAGGGGGGGAATTCAAAGGTTAACATTGCAAAGTCAGAATACTTTTAGTCTAGCAATCATTTTATGTTATAAATGAACACTTTTAAAAAAATTATATTTAGATTTTCATAGGATTGTTAAACCATCTAACATAATTATTTAGGTTAAACTTTCCCAAGTATTAGCAGTAGATAATAACATGTTTTGAATACTTCAGTGAAAAGAGGTCAAGCTGAAAACGTGACTAGAAAACTAATTTTATCTCATGAGAGACACAAGAGTGCCTGTCTCAAACCCTTTGTTGCCTTGCATGTATGGGACCATTGAATAAACTTATTCACGCATAAAGCACTGTCTAATTTGGCAGCACTTTCTGGGCCAATTACTGTAATTACAACACTTGAATGGCGCCTACTGAGCAGAAAATTTGGAATACTAAACAGTAACTGAAGGGCAAAATATAAGGGTTGCTGGGTTTGTTAGTCATCGTGCTTGCATTTTAATTGTGCAAATACTGCTGTAAAATCTTATCCATCTTGGGTGTTCAGGTCTGGCTCTAATCTATTTAAAGCAGAGGTGAACATTACACTTACCTGGAAGTTTCCTTTCCCCACCCAACACACAGGAGGCGGGACTATACCGTGACTATACCAGATTATACCATGTTGCTTAATGAAAGGGGGTGGTTCGGCTTTCCTTATTCCTTCTGTCCACAGTTTTGCCATATCAATTCTCTGGTTTTTGTTCATCATAATAGCCCACATATTAAGTGTGACTTGTGCATGAAGGCTCTTGTACCAGCCTACTTTTAGATATTCAAGTTTACTACATTTTTTTGTCCCATAATTTTACAATTACGATTTTCTTAATTGTTTTTATTTAATTTATATTGGAAAATAATAATGGGGAACAGTGCATTTTTTCCAACAGCTGTGAACTGTAATTGACCTAGATGCATATTACAGATTAATCATAATCCCCTTTTATTTTACACTGACCTCGATTGAGAGATAGTAGTCTTGTCTCTGGACATGTGTTTTCACCCCTTGGTTTGAAGGAAAGTAAAGTAAACCACTTTCAACCAACCAGGATGAGGGGGAGGAGCTAATGTGTCATCTAGTTGTCATGTCACAAGAGACAAATGATACATTCACAATAAAGACTGGCTCGCCGGACCAGACATTAACTGAGCCAACACAAGTCATTCATGGATTACTGTTGGGGACCTTTTATTAACATAGTATGCTCCTGCGATGTTTATTGGATATGCTTGACACACAATACATTCAGGTTATATACTGACTGAAAACATTCCCTTGATGCAAACAGTGCAGGTAGGAGCCATGGCGTTGCACCTGCTGGCTTTGCATATTTGCATTTGGACTTAGAAACAGTGGATTATGGCATTGCTCAAAACTGAGGTCTATGAGAGCCTAAACCAGTCAGAGGAGGATGTCGACTGTATTGGTGTTCCTGTTTGTGAAAGCACAAAATTGGAGGAAGAGGATGAAGAACAAGAGGAATATTTCTGTGGGGAGAGTGTTGGAGGTTCAGAACAGGACCAGGAGAAGGACGAGGAGCAGCAGCTTATGTTGGAAGGTCTGTCCTATATATATTTGGCTCATGTTAAGGTGAATATGACATCTTCAACTTTGACCTCAGTAATAAATAACATGATAACTTTCTAAAGATAAAGTTGGATAAAGTTATAGTTTGTGTACACTGGAAAACACAGATTGCTTTTTGAACATTTTGTTAAGAAATTTATTTGGGGAAGGGGGTCAGTACTTATTAATAAGCAAGTAATTTTCTGTCACAACTGTAATATAAGTAAAGGCAAAAGTGTTTTCTTGTCAAAGGTGTGTATATCACCAAGTACAAGTACCCCTTTTTTTTCACTTCATTTGTGTGTGTTTGTAGTCGTCATAACAAATCCATGAAATCTTTTGTTTGTTGTCTTGGTTTGCGTTTGTTGTCACTAACCTTTGACAGGCTGTTGCCCAGAGGAGCAATGGCTATAAACTCACAACTTTCCCTTACCCTGACAACTTTACAACATGAAGCACCTTCTCCAGTCCATAATGTGAATAGTAAAAAAGTTATTTGTATGTGAATTGCACTGATGAACATTGGGAACCGGCTGTATAAGGTCTCTTCTTACTTTTGTAAAGGGACACAAGGGGAGAGTGATTGGGTTTGTCTTGAATTACTCACTCTGTGTCACTCTGTGTAGAAAAGATCAAGAAAAACATCCAGATCACCTATCACCAATATTGGGTTACAGCACCTTCACCTATACAGTACAACTGGCATCAAGCACGTGAAGAATAATGCATACAGGCTAGAAAAGCTAACCTCACAAATTCATCATGTTTATTTGTATTGTTTATAATAGAAATAACAACATAGTACAAATATTTTTTCAACTGCTTTAGTAACAGTAATGTTAAGTAATTTGCTAAACATTACACTTTGAACTTTTAATCAATTTATTTAATCAATCTCTTCCATAATTGATATGATCTAAAATAAAATGGTGTTAAATAAATATGCTACTGCTTTATTGTTGTATTTAGAGTATTTAGAAAATGTGTATTTTAAAGGCCTATATATTACAGCATTATATTGGTCGTTGCTATGAAGTTAACTGCATGTTTTGTTTACCAGGAAGAAGTGATAGGTAAATGAGGCTCTTATCAAACACTCAGTCCCATTGTTGGGTCGATAACATTAAACCTAATAACTGTTTACATGTGGGGCATATTTGTAACTATCCTCAAAGGAGCAAAACCAAAAGCTTTATATGTGTCCCAAGGGAAAAGGTTTCTGCAAGCCTTGTATTTTATCTGTACTGTGCTGTACTGTGGTGCCAAATATAAATGTACTGTTTGCATTAGCTGAATGTTTTACATATGGGCAAAACAACGTTAAATATGTTTAAAATAAAAGTAAATATTTGAAGTGCAAAATATACAGAAAAATAATCTTTTATTACAGATGGACTGATGTTTTTTTGTTTTTTTTTTATGGCTATTTTTTATGCCTTTATGATTGTTTAGAATCCAGAACGACTGCGGCCGATAAGTTCTGCTGATACTTTTGGGTCATTATGTAGAGCCAGTTTTTATTTATTTTTGCCAAATTATATCATTTTAATTTATGATCAACTCACCTACAGTCTCTTTTTACCACAAACCTTCAAGAAAGCCATGTAATCACGTTTTGGGCACAAATTAAGCTTTGTGTGTACTCTTGTAAGTTGGCCTAAACTAAATATCACCTTGTGCTGGAGATTTAAGGCCGATAGCCGATTCGCTAAAAAGTACAGTTATTGATGCAATATATTGATCTAGCTCTAATTTCTAGACTTCACAATGAATCAGTGTGTTGGACTAGACTGTTGTGGATCTTCAGGTGTGGTGCTTTAATGACTGCCTTGGCTGATGATTTACATTTGATTTATAGAGAGCTGGGTGGAGGTCCTTCTTGGATATTTGTTTGAACATAATATCACAAGTGGGTGTGATTTATGGTGCAAGTGTAGTAGAAAAAAATGTATGGTCATTTTTACTTATGCACTAAATAGTTTTAAAAATTAGTGTATCACTATACACAGAATCTTAACTCGGCACAACACTGTTTATTACAAAACTCTTTTGGACTATTTATAATTTATTATATCATAATTTCACTTATTTGTTTTTTTGGTTTTTTTTTGGTCTTTGCAGTGCTGTGTGCAGACAGAGTGGGCCAGATGACAAAAACATACAGTGACATTGATGCTGTCACCAGACTTCTGGAGGAGGTAAAAACCAGTTTAATAATATTTCCTACTGTTTACATCCCACACTGTATCCCTGTAGCCATAGCTGCCCTGGGGCAAACTGATTAAAACTTTGTGTTACTGATGAAGTGACTTGTGTGTCATGTCTCGTAAAAGGAGACTTGGATTTGAACTGCCAAATTTTATGGTCTTAATGCTTAATGGGCATCAATTCTATAGCAGACTGTATTGTACTTTGGTCAGATGTAGTTATGCTCTTTGAGTCTACACATCTCACCTGATGAACTTCATTACAGAGAAGCTTTCATAATAAAGAACCATAAAAAAATATTTTAATATATTCAAATGATCTAACCATGTCACTCCTATTGAGAGTTACAGTACCATAAAATGGGAGTGATGAATAAATCATACATATAAGAAGTCATGGGAAATATCCAAAAAATATCTCCTCAGAAAGCAAGCTTTTTGCTTACCCTTGACATTGTTTTATTGCACATAAAGTTATGTTGACAATAAAACTACTTTGACTTTGACAATTTGACTCTGACTTGTTGGTATTAAGAGATTGCTTCATTGCAGAAAGAGCGTGACTTGGAACTTGCTGCCCGCATTGGGCAGTCGCTGCTAAAGAAAAACAAAGCACTGAGTGAGAGGAATGAACTCCTGGAAGAGCAAGTCGAGCACATCCGAGAGGAAGTATGAACAAAACCACCTCCTCTGGCTTTATAAATTATTGTCTTCATTCATTATTGCCCTCTTTTGTCTCCAGGTGTCACAGCTGCGTCATGACCTGTCCATGAAAGATGAGCTGCTGCAGTTTTACACCAGTGCTGCTGAGGAGAGCGAGGGAGAGTCCACCACCTCCACACCGTAAGACCCCCTACAGTACAGCAGTTATGCAACCCGAATTCAAACACAACAACTTTTCATTAGTTACAGAGGCAGACTTCCTGGCTATAAACTCTGTGAGGCTCTGGTTCATGCAGAAAGTCATTTTATAAAATGCTGCTTAAGCCTTTTAATAAAAGCAGCTGTTGTATAGTTCAATAAGTGAACGTGCATTATCATTGCCCATTATCTCTGTGATCTGTGTTCAAGATGGATAGATAGACAGATAAACTACATTATACTTTACTTATGCTTTATACTATATACTTTATTTATCATTATTATTCAAGTGTTATGTTAAACACTTTTTGTGCTTTATAATGTTTTGTTGTTGCGCCAGTGTTGAATGTAATAATATTGATAACATAATTGATCACAGAAGCATAAAGGACTCTTTGATAGATTTGCCGTGTTTGTATGTTTGACAGTGTCCGCCCCCCTGAAACTAGTGTCTCTCCTCCAACATTTTTCCCCCTGGATTCACTGCAAAAGAAACTCAAAGACCTGGAGGAAGAAAATAAATCACTGCGCTCTGAGGTACAAAAATTGTAATCCCAATTTAATATAATGTAGGCACAGAATATCTTACTGATACATTGTAATATATAGGCAAGCCATTTGGAAACAGAAACAATTTCCTATGAAGAGAAAGAGCAGCAATTGGTCAATGACTGTGTTAAGGAACTGCGTGAGTATCTACACACACCTTACACACCATCTTCACTATATTAGCATGTTACTGCTACAGCTAACAGGTGGCTTGCTACAATAACGCCGTATTGTTATCATAAACATATGATAAAACATATTTTTTGCAATGCTCCATTAGGTGATGCAAACCGGCAGATTGGGTCCCTCGCCGAAGAACTGGCCAAAAAGACAGAAGATGCCACCAGGCAGCAAGAAGAAATCACACATCTCCTCTCACAGATCGTGGACCTTCAGAAAAAAGCCAAAGTGGTAAAAAGCATTGACAGTCATTAAAAATATATAACCAAATGTTTATAGATGGTGCAGTATTTCACCTCTGTCCTCATTTTGTTTATTTTCCAGTATGCTGTGGAAAACGAGGAGCTGACTCAGCACTTAGGAGCAGCCAAAGATGCCCAACGGCAACTCACTGCTGAGGTAAAGTTGTCAAAAATGCATTTAATGGATATTTTATCATGTTATGTTATAAATAAATTGTTACATGTCAATAAAAGCACCTTCAGTAGTCTAGCAAAGATGATTCAAATACAATTTTTTTATTAGTTATTTTTTATTGAATATATTATATTTTTTTATTATGCACAAAATAAAATTCCAAAACTGTAAACTGTAATTTATTCCAAATCCAATATTAATTCTGAATGCCATGGACAAACATTACAGTTCATATTCTAACATTATGAAATATAAAATATAAATTAGGTATAATAATATATTTATATTATGCTTCCATACATGTGCACGTGACACTATGACCTTCTATTGCACAGCTCCAAGAATTACAGGACAAGTACGCTGAGTGTATGGAGATGCTGCATGAGGCTCAAGAGGAACTCAAAAACTTCAGAAATAAAACAGTACCTCTGAGCACACCCAGGCGCTTCCACTCACTCGGACTCTTCCCACTGGTGAATAAATGAGAAAACACTTTCAAGAAAAAATAAGTCACTTATTATGTATTAATCTTATTGCTATAATATTTCTCTTTCACTTTGGTACAGGACTCTTTAGCAGCAGAAATAGAGGGCACCATGAGAAAAGAGCTTCAGAACGACGACCCAGATGTAGAAGAACAACGGTAAAACTTCACAGATGCATTTTTTTATTTATTTTTTTGTTACAATTTAATACTAAGAGCCAAAAATGTATATTTTGTTTGTATATTAAAATATGTTTGTGTCATGCTGTGTGTTTTGTGCAACATTAGCACAACAATTACTTTTACTTTTTATTACATATGTGCACTCTCATTGTGTTTAGATTTACACTGAGGGTTTATGGGATGGAGGTTTTGCATTTATTTATTGCATTTTCCATCATTACTATGAAGTATTAGATGCTCCACTAAATTGTGTTATTATGTTATGAATAAAGTATTTAATCTTTGAAGCATGAAAATACCACAAAGTAACAACATATACATTTTCTCCAGGCTGCAGCCAAAGCGAGTATTTCAGACCGTGAAGAACCTGAATTTGATGCGTCAGCAGCGGGCTTCATTGGCTCCGTCCCCCCTTAACATCCCCGGATCCAACCAGACGTCCAATTTGAACTCTGGCCGCTCCAGCAGAGAAGGCACACCGCGCTGCAACTCTGTTTTAGGCAGTGACACAGGAAGTGGCATTATCCTGGACAACAGGACCAGCAGCTTTTTGGAGGCCTCAGACAATGGGTAGGTCCCTTTCAAATAATACATTCAAGTGTGACAAAGTAGATTTATACTTCTGTGATTTTTTTCTGACACCATCTATTATCTTCTCTTATTTCATAGATCTGAGGATTCAAACAAGCGTCCACCAGGGACCCCAGGGACTCCAGGCAGCAAGGACCTTGAGGCAGCTCTAAGACGTTTGTCTCTCCGGCGAGACAACTACCTCTCCGAAAAACGTTTCTTTGAGGATGAGAGGGAGAGGAAATTGGCTTATTTGGCCAAAGAAGAAGAGAAGGGGGATGGAGAAGGTAGTGGAGACCCCGGGACCCCAACAGAGAGCCTGTTCTCACTCTGCACACATCCGTCCATTGGGAGCATCTGGTCGGGATACTCGTTCACAGCCAGGTCTTACCTTCCTGAGAAGCTGCAGATTGTAAAGCCACTAGAAGGTGATTATTTAGCACAGAGCAATGAGGTGTTGATTGTGGTGAAAGAAAATAAAGATTGTAATGATAAACAGAATCAGAACATTGGGCACACTCACCAGCCTTTCACACAGAGAGATTTGAATCAAACTTTTTCAAGATTTCAACAAAATTGTTACCTAATTTACAACTCTGGTGATTCCAAAAGCTCAGTAAAAGCCTCCCAGTTTCCAAGCCCTATGAAGAGATCCTCCAGTCTGTTTGATATTAGCCACTCCCTGAGGTCACAGGCACAGCTCAGAATTCCTCTTGCTTTAGTCACTCGGCTGCTACAAGTGTTAGAACCACCAGAGGGCGCTCTCAGTCCCCAGCATTCATTTTACTTTAGAAATACGCAGCCACGCTGCTGGTTTGAATTATGACAGTAAAGGCATGTCATCATGGTTTAACTGTATTGCACGTAAGTCTTTACACAAGCCAAAGGTTACCCAAACTAAGCACTTTATTTTACACTGATGTAACTGATATGTTTCCCCCTTTATTTCTTGTTTGCAAAGGCAAAGCTAGCCAATAGCCTGGTCATATAAATATAGTTACGTGAATGCAATTTAATGGCCCCATCTGCTGTTAGAAGTCTGACCCTACCACAGTTGGGTATACTCTGTGTGGTTTTCATTTATCATTGTTTCCCTCATTCATTTCTCCTTTTGTTTTTTCCTAATGTTTCTGTTGAACCCTTTTTCCTTGATGTCAATAAAAATCTTACTAATTTCTGCTCTTCTCCTTTTCCTTATTTTTTTTTCTTTCTTCTTTTGTCTTTAACTTATTTACAAAAACTTCCAACTACTGTTTGTGTTATACATTTATGTACATTCATTTGCACCCCTTTAAACTTAAAAGTTGACCTGTAAGATCCTTACCAAGTGTTAAAATTCTTTCTAATGGCAATAACAAATATTGAAATGTGCATTATACAGCTTCGTTGTTGTAGAAGCTTTGACAATTAAAACAAAAAAGCAGTCTTAGTCTCAAACACCATAGTTGACTTTGTTGTCTTTGTGATGTTGAATGACATCTCCTGTTTTCCTTTAGGCTCTGCTACCCTCCATGCCTGGCAGCAGCTCGCCCAGCCTCACTTGGGTGGTTTGTTGGACCACCGTCCCGGAGTGGTGACGAAGGGCTTCTGCACTTTAGATCATGAGCAGGAGCAGGACAGCTGGCAGCTGGATCAGCCTGAGGAGGATGAAGCTTGTTGTGACTCCTTTAACAGCTCTGTCATGGATCTGACACACACTACCTCCTCATCCTCTGTCTGCCGCAACCAAAATGGCACCATTAAAGATCATTTACAAATATTACAAGACGAACAAGCTGTGCACATGCCCCCTTCCTCCTCTAACCCCTCGTCTTCCTCTGAAGTGAATGGACACTTGGACCTGATGGAGCTCCAGGCCCTACAGCCTAGTGCAGTGGGGCGCCTGCCTGGTGAGGGAACACCTTAGCTGGGCTCAATTACTGCATCTACCCCTGCCCTCACTGTAGCTCTGCAGCATGGGGATAGAGGGGTGGGAGGGAGGTTATGGGAAAAGCTATGGCACCCCCCTAACTGTGACGTCCTGTCATGATCTCACCCCAGCAGCATCCTGTGCAGTCATCGCATCCATCGAAACTGAGTACTTTTATGTTTTTAATATTCTGTCATTTTCCCAGCTTTCTTTCTCCATTTCCAACTTGCTTTAAATCTAATTTATTGCCCTACACATCTAGTAAATCTTGCTTTAGTACAGTTATCGCATACATAAACCAGTGCACACTGAAATGTCAGTGCTGAAGTTCACGCAGTGAACTTCGAGTGCGAGTATCAGGTTTGGTGCAGCTGTCCAACTCACATAACCATGTCACCTCAGTCAGACTGGCTCAGGTTGTATCTGCTGTAGAGTCATCTTTACAAACTTTTACTGCCCTTTCAGAAATATGGATGTGTTTCTGCTCTGGGTCTCTCCTGCTTCATTTCCCTTCATATTCACATTATTATGTATCAGTCTGTGTATACTGATGTAGTTAACTTTGTCCTTTTGTGTTCTCCTTTTTCGTTCCTGTAGTTAATTTTCCAGGGAAGTGTATGTCCCACACAAGCTCCACATACACCTTCACCACCTGCAGGATCCTGCACCCCTCTGATCAGCTGACATCAGTGTCACCCAGGTAAAACACAGTTTCATAAGAGTTAATACATACAAGTGAATATTACATGTTTTCTTAAAGCCCTGCCTTATGATTAGCCCCAGTAGGTCCAGTGAGGATGAGGAGGAAGTTGATTTGTATCATATGACAGATGTAGAGCACTGAGAGCAGTGGGTGAGGAAAATGCATGGGAGTGTGGTTCTGTTACAATAGGTGTATGTAACTCAAAATGTTGGCACTAATTTAAATTTGTTACTGACCAATGTTTTCTGGAACTAACTTGTCATGGACAGTGGTACTAGTCAAGGTAATCAAAACTAAAAGGGAAACATATTCTACCCTACAAAGGTATAAGTTTCAACTGCAAAATGTTGCTCTTTGTAACACTGTTATTTCAAGGTCCCCACTTTTGTTAGCACAAAATAATGTCTTGCTAATGAACACAATAGCATGATGTGTACTGGGACACAAAGACGTAAATATTTCATTGTTTTATTAACACGTATCCCCCTCTTTCTGTTTTCTCTCTAGTTCATCCATAGCCTCATGTCAGAGCAGTGCTTGTCTCGGGACCCCCACCCACACTCCATCCTCTGTTCCTTTCTCTGCCCCACCAACACCCTCTTACACCCCCAGCTGCACCCCACGCCGCCTGTCTCTGTCCCTGTCTTTGGCTGAATCCTCTACAAACCTGCGGGACTCAACCAGGACCACCAGCACGTCTTTGGGCCTGGTGCGCCTCCTACAGGAACGGGGGATTTCTGCATCAGTGTATGATCCTCACAGTTGGGACAGAGGCTTAGATACTAGCACAGCCTCCACCCCTCTGGCAGACAGGACACCCTTAAAACCTGAAGAAAGACCACCTGCACAGCGTCCCACCAGTTTGCCTCTAATGCTCCCAAAGACACCACCAAACTCTCCTCGTTCTTGCTTAAAATCTGCCTCTTCACCCAAAACCAGACCCGTATTTCAGTTCAGCCCATGCCAGGAAGAACCACCATACTATGACATCTTTCTTGCCTCAAAACCAGCTCGTACAATTTTAAGAGAAATCCTGGGGGAGTCTGAGAGAGAACGGGGGTCACAGGTAGACGATGACGGCCAAATGGAGACTTCAAACTTGAGACTCGTTGACAAACTGAAACGTTTTCGCACCCTCTCTCCCCTCTCTGCTTCATGTGGGAATGCTTTGCTAGTCCCTTTCAGTTCAACCAGCTTAGCTAACAGTGCACTGGGTGGGGGTCTGACAGGGCTCAATGCTGGACTGAGGAGGAACCGGAGCTATCCTGCTTTGGTCGGGGCCAGTATGGCAATGAAAGACCCAGGAGGTACAGATGTACTGATACCACAAACTACACAATCAACAGAATCACAGGATGCAAGCAAAAATCCCACAAATTCAACTCTGTACTCAACACAAGCAGGAGATCATGACCCAATAGAGCAGGCAACACGCAGAAAGAATAGGCCAAAACTCATACTGCAAGATTCAGTAGATAGTGAAGATGAATTTGGGGCATAAAGTTTTGCACAGGAAACCAAATGGAAAGAGACATCCTAGTGCTCTCAAGTCAGTTATTATGCACAGGTGTTTAGTTGAGGTAAATCCTCTTTTTTGCTTGACGAAACTGAACTCTGTTACACTGTGGTAATATGTAACACTGCGTGACCAGGCAGAGTATGTTGCCTTCTATTTGCCCATTTTATACATGGCTAGTATACTCATATGCACTATGCGATATATGGCATTATGAATTGAAGGCCTGATCCAGATTTTTTAACTTGCAGAAATCCACTTTTCCTTCAACAAACAACATATATTGTTATTCTGAATGTGGCAGGATGGTTTGAGTATAGATGTGGTTTGTCACTCCTGCATCTAACTGGTCATTCTGCCTCACTGTCATGTTAAAATATATGAATATATAATAAAATATATTCTGCACTGTAGTAATTGATGATAAAAAGGTCATATGTCCTAATTTTTTAATTGAATAATTTATCGTATTAGCTTTATCGTATTTTTACCATAAATTTAAGTGTTTTTGTTTGTTTTCTTTTTTAAGATAAAATGGGAATTTATATTTCTACCTACAGTGGCAATACCACCAGAAATATGTTGTGCTTGTCATAACAGTGCATAGTCTGGATTGGGCCTTTAATGTGCTTCATGAATGAATGTTCATAATGTGCCTAAATCATCTTGAATCAGATTGGACTACAGGTCTGCTGTTTCAAAGAGCCTCCAGTGGAAATGTAAGCTGTAGTAAATTTGAATGGATTTTGCGTTTTACAGACACACTTGTCAAATCTGCTTTGCTACATGCTTCTCAGTCAGTCAAGGCATTAAGAAGTTACCTGTTCAAGCACTGTGACTGGAACTCAGTGGGAGATTCTGAGTATCCATCCATCCATCCATTTTCGTCCGATTATCCGGGCCGGGTCGCAGGGGCAGCAGTCTGAGTATCCATGATTTCCATATGTTATTGCTCAACTCATGTAATAGTCTTTTGTTTTTTGTTAGTTTTTTTGTCTATAGGTTACTGGGGAAAGAGTTGGATGTAACAAAATGACAGAAGAGACAGACTGAAAAGTATATTTTGTAGTTCATTTCCAAATGAAGTACATCTGTAGATTAAGAATTAGATATCCCACTCATATAATGTAAAGCAAATCTGAAGGTAACCTCTCAATTTTATTTAATTGGCTTGCCACTACCTTTGTCTGGATTTAAATTATGTTAACATAAGAATTACAGTATGAGTGCAGTGCACTGCCTCTAGGTTTTGTTATACATTACTGCCTTTTATCCCAAACTTCTAATGTAAGTGTGTGGCAATACATAATGGGAGATGTTGTAGTACTAGACATGTTTGTCTAGCTTTGAAGAGCTGCTGAAATCCTTAATGATTAAGGGGTAAGTTTTTAGAATGAGATAATTCTATATTTAATAAATGAGTACTGAATATTTAAGTGAATGTTTAAGTTTTGATGATATTAGTGGTTTGAATGTTCATAATGTAATTTTAAACATTTTGTTCTTGCCTAATAACATTTATGTGACACTTAGTTGACATTTCCATAATTAATTATTTATTTGGTTTGCTGTGGTCCTGCCTATACTCAGTAATGAAAAGCACTGTTAAAACATACAGTATTTATATTCTAAGTGCCAAGTTTGAAGCAGGCAGCAGTCCTCGTGTCCTTGTTATTTGTCACTTGAATCATTTGAATGTAAGTTATTAAAAGCATTCATCCTTCTTCTGTAGGGCCATATATTTGTGTACATATGTTCATTTGCATTGTAAATGTACGCAGCCGTCGGAGTGGTAAAGCTACCTTTTGTAAAGAAAAGTATAAAACAAAAAATAAAGGGATTATAAGAGGGAAAGAAACTATTTTGTGCAGGGACTGAACAGATTGTACTGTCAATATCAATAAAAAATATAAACAACAACAGTCTGCTTTGGGTTTGAGTTATACAATAATGAGAAAGACAGACTAGAGTGCAAGTCTGAGAAGGAAATTTTGTATTAGTCTATATATTTTATTTAAAATTTAACGTGTATCTGCATAGAAATATTTTTATCTCGTTAAATGGGCTCGTATCACTTTAATTGAGTCATGTGTTTGGCATGGGTGGCTGTAAGGCCTGCGCAATTCAATGTGGGTATGAATTTGAGTTTGACAATTGTCCAGGCCAATCATATTTCATTGAGTTATGGGCGGGATCATATCACGACATCTTAGCGAATACCCGATAGCATATATAAGCGAAACCGCAGCATCAAACTAGTCCGGTTCCTTATATTCATTTTTTAACCTTAGTGGGAATTTTGGGGGGATTTGCTAAACTATATATTTTTGGAAAGGTTATAGTATATGGAGTTAGAAAATCAATGTTTGCGTTTGCCCAGATGTCTATATAGTGGCCATATTCAATAAAAAAAAAAAGGCCGCCAAAAAACTCTTTTTGAAATATCTCAGCCTCTGAATAAATTGAAATGTTAATTTTAACTGCTAAACCCACATTTTCTGGGTTAGGGAATCAAATGGTGCTAGGTACAAAGCTATAAGACCTACCCATATTAACCCTTAGATGCATAAGTGGGTGAAAAATGACCTGGTTTGGTTGTTTTCTTGCAATTTCCCTGTAATATTCACATGTAATACTCCATGTTCCTCCAAAAATATGTTTTTTTTTATTATCCTGTTGAAATACATCAACAATATGGGTAAAACAAACTATAAACATCACATGCAGTTGGTCAGATAAAGAGTTTAAAAGTAGCTAACATAAAATTTGGATGTTGGATGTCAACATACACATTTAGACACAATATGAGTACATAACTTTTTATTAGACATTTTCTGTACATCATCATCATCATCATCACTTTCATACAACCATAGACCGTATATACAAGTGGACAGATCTAAAGCTGTAGCCGCCGCGTGCCAAATAGGAAATTCACCAGGAGGCTCTTCCAGCTCCTTCTGACTCTGGCTCCAAAGGACTTACATTAGGATCTTGTGGCTCCTCTCTCTGTACCTGCTGCTGTGAGCCATTTTGGTCTTAAAATGTTCGAATTAACTCGCTTTACATGATCCTGAATTTTTTATTTATTTTTTTCACTATTTTGTCTGTCCAAAAAATCCTATTCATATAGAGTCTGACTCCAGATTTGCTCCTGTAACCGTGAACATCACGAGCCTCATTTGAGCGGCGTTGAACTCTGTGGGTCACACTCACTTAGTCCACTTCTTTTATACAGTCTATGCATACAACACGGCTTGGGAATCATCATCATTCTGGCACTGGCTGCTGCACTGACGCATGTCGGTACAGGCTGAATCTTTAGTTTCTGGTGTGCAGTTCTGCAGTCGCCTTTGTACTTGGCAGTGGTGAACCATGGACCTGGACCCTAAGCCTTCACTAGGACCAATTTCTGGCCATCATGACATCATTTATTTAAAGAAAACTAAATGAAGCAAATCACACATGCACTTATTTCATATATTAGTTTGATAAACATTAGCTACTGTTCAACAAGATGGATAGATCCATGGCCGGCCGGGCTACGATCTCCATCGGCTCCGAGCTCTGGCCTGGCTGCAGGTTCTTGGGTCGTCCAAATAGGGGTGTCCTGCTCGTTTTTTGACACTGCAGTCTCGCTTATATTTGCTATCACAGGGTATTCGCAAAGGCCCTGAAGACGTGGTGATATGATCTGCCCATAGCATTCAGCGCCGCTCAAATGAGTCTCATGATGTTCACGGTTACATGAGTGAATATGGAGCCAGGCTTTATATTATTCTATTCCATTCCATTTTCTTCCACTTATCTGGGGCCAGGTCACGGGGGAGGCAGTCTGAGCAGGGCCTCCCAGACTTCCCTCTCCATACACACTTCCTCCAACTCCTCCAGGGGGATCCCAAGGTCTTCCCAGGCCAGCCGAGAGAAATAGTCCCTCCAGTGTGTCCTAGGTCTTCCCCGGGGTCTCCTCGCGGTGGGACATGCCCGGAACACCTCTTCGGGGAGACGTCCAGGAGGCATCCAGAACAGATACCCGAGTCACCTCAGCAGGCTCCTCTCAACATGGAGGAGCAGCGACTCTACTCCAAGCTCCTCACCCTATCTCTAAGGGAGCGCCCAGCCACCCTGCAAAGGAAACTCATTTTGAGTGCTTGTATCCGCGATCTTGTCCTTTCGGTCATTACCCAAAGCTCATGACCATAGATGAACAGATTCTGCACAGAAAGGTACCTTCTTGCAGTGAGAGAGTGTTCAGACACTCATCTTGAGTTGAGTTTTGGTCCAAGGGTTGAGGCCCTTGTGTTTTATCACTTTTTTGTGGTCTTTTGTGGTAGTTCTGACCCTTTGACGTTGGATTTGTGACTGACATAATCTTACAGGGATCTTTCCCTGTTCCAGTTTTCACTGATTTTATTGATCTGTTCATGCAGACTCAGGTAGTTGACATTTCTGTGTGATTCATCATCTCAAAACAAGGCCTGAATATGCTGAGGATTTTATGTTACAGTCTAAGGCTTTTGTTTTAGGCATAAACTGGTATGAAAGGGGCCATATTCTAAATGTTGACTCACTTTTATGGAGATTGCTGGTCTCTTTTGGTCTGAACTGGTCTAAATGTGGGCCAGATTAAATGTTTACACCATAATTTCCACAGGTTGCACTTGGCCTTGGGCCCTTGTGTGTTTTTGGTGTGCGCCTCGACTGGTCTAAATATGGACCAGATGTAAACAGGCTGAGAAAACATGTTATGGTTGGGTGAAACTGAAATTACTTATTGTAAACTAACCTTTCAACAGTTTCATTCGATGTTAAAAAGGTCTGAAAACTCCTTTGAGCTTTGGGTTGTGTGCAAGTTTTATATTTAGTTTGTTCTGAACTGGTCTAAACGTGGGCCAGATTTGGACTGCTTTATAGAGTGTGATGGCTCTGGTCCTAACCCTGACACTAAACTGTGAAATACGTTGACATTTCTGTTTAAACATTGTATTAACTTTACAGGGTTAAAGGTTAAATCTCATATTAATAATATATATATTGTGTATGTTGTAAAATTGTTTCGGGCTTGTCTTGTGAAATGACAGTTCTAACCCTAACTCTTCTGACTCTTCTCATTGCAGTTCTAAACTGTTTTACTTAACTTTTAAACTAGTCTTTACAGGTCCAAAGGCTGCTGTTTATGGTGAGTATGTCTGCATGCAATTATTAACACACTAACTCTGTACAAGCATGGGCGGTGGGTCTAATCCAGCCACAGGGGGCGCTGTGTGTGTCGCTATGTGCCAGTCCCCAGCCTGGATAAATGGAGAGGGTTGCTTCAGCATAAACCCTGCCTCTTTTAGCCTGATCTTAAAGTGTGGATGGCAGGTTTTTCTTATTATTTTTACTTGGTTTGGTGATATTTACTTGTGGTGAATATTTATCACAGTTTTACATCAGTTTTGTGTTAGTTTCTGGACAAAAGTTGAAAAGAAAAGCACAAAAATAAAGGATGTAGTGGTTCTAAAAAGGAATATGTCTGTTATTAAAACTTTCAAATGTAGGGATAATTGAACTATTGAGTAATTTTAAACATGCCCCTTTTTCACAGTATGGTTGCAAAGTAAAAGTTATGAAATTGGCTCTGTATCTGCTGTCCTGTCCTGTCCTGCTGGTGTTCAACCAGGAAATAAAATTAGAAATCTTCATAAATATAATTGTTAACATGCCATATGCACTTTATTATATTGACTGTACCAATTTAAATCTGTTTTTTATCTTGTAGCTTTAAAGTTATATTTATAGGTTTGATTTAGTGAGTCATTACCAAAATGCCTCCTGCTGATAGAATAAAAAGTACATCTGTAAACTATTCTGTAAATCTGTAAATATTGTAATGTTGAATAAAATGTGTAATATGTGTAGAATTTAGAAAGGGAAAAAACAAAAAAAAACAAAAAAAAAAAAAACAGGTTTGTCAAACAAAATTATGAAATGTGGGGAAACCTGATGGCTGTTCTAGACTTTTGATTGAGTTTTATAGAGGAAAACCTAAGAACTAGGTACCCCACGTCGCCCAGAGCAGTGACGCCATCTGCTGGAGAAAGAATACAAGAACCAGACCTCAGGATTCAAAATATTCAAACACAACAGAAACAGAAATCCCCGCTTACAAAATACATTGCTTATTTTGAATATTTTTTTTTTTTTTTTTAATTTTTTGTCCGGAAACCAGGTGTCCTTTTTAATGACAGTGACCAGATTTGTGATTTATTGAAATTTCAGATAAATTTAAATTGCCTTTGATTTCCCTTTTGAGCCTCAGTCCCTTATTTTTAAATAAGTTGAAAATGACAGAATGAAGGTTTTCTTTACTAAGTCTCACTTGATTGTTTTATGGGATAGGCTATTTAAGTCTTTTTTTTTTTTTTTCTGAAAAGTCATAAACCTGTCCTACCCCGATCAGCTAACCCAGACCCGGTTGCTATGGTAACCTGGTATGGTAACCTGTAGGTTTTTCTGTCATGTCATTTGTTAAACATGTTGTGATATTCACACATATCTTTCTATCTATATTTATCTATCTATCTATCTATCTCTCTCTCTCTCTCTCTCTCTCTCTCTCTCTCTCTCTCTCTCTATATATATATATATATATATATATATATCTTCTATATATGTCTTTTTAATAGTCTTTTTAGCTGAGGTTTGTACTTTTGTCTCATAAGAGCTCAGTTGTTGAATAAATGTCTGTGAGATCGGACTCGTTGTCCGCAGACGAGCAAAAAGCGGAACGACATGAGGCGGAGAAAGAAGCGGAACTTTCACCCGAAGCATCGGAGTGGAGCTACGAGACACACAAGTACAAATACACAGTACAAACACGACCAGAGCACCGTTCTCCATCTATGGAAGCGTAAGATCTTATTACAGATCTACGACGGAGTATAAGGGTCAGATAAAAAAATAAAATAAAATGCTGGCGCTACGAGAATAAAGTCGTAACATTTCGACATTAAAGTCGTAATATTATGAGAATAAAGTCGTAATTTTACGAGAATAAAGTCGAAGTTAAAATAAAGTCGTAATATTATGAGAATAAAGTTATAATATTACGAGAATGAAGTAATAAAATCAAAGTCAAAGTGAAAAATGCGGCAGAAGAAGAACCTTGTTTTTCAATATAAAACTAAAAATAAGAAAACGAACAACAATTTGCTTCATTATTTGCGCCTCCGGACTGAACCAGGACTAAACCAGGACTAAACCAGGACTAAACGAGGTCCGAGACCAGACCGGGACTGAGACCAGAACTTAGACAAGGACTGAGTCAGGGACCAAGACTGAGACCGGGATCAGACAAGAACTGAAAACGGTTTAGTCCTGGTTCAGTCTTGGTTCAGTTCGTATGCGGCGCAATAGTCCCGCATCGCATTTTAAAGTCACGTAAACGCCATTTCCCATTTCCGTGACTTAAACCAGGACTAAACTAGGATTAAACCGTTTTCAGTCCTGGTCTGGTCCCGGTCTCAATCCTGGTCTTTCTGGTTTGGTTCCAGACTTGATTTAGTCCTGATTCAGTCCTTGTTCAGTCGAATGAACGAATGATACACGGATTTTTCTCTTTTAGAAAATGCTCCAAATTCTCCATTCTCCCCTCGTTCATACTTTCCGAGCAGCCGATATTCTCGTAATATTATGACTTTATTTTGACTACGACTTTATTCTCATAAAATTACTACTTTATTCTTGTAAGTTTACGACTTTATTCTCGTAAAATTACGACTTTTTCTGGCTTCGACTTTATTCTCATAATATTACGACTTTAATGTCAAAATGTTACGACTTTATTCTCGTAGCGCCAGCATGTTTTTTTTTTGTTTGTTTGTTTTTTATCTGACCCTTATACTCCGTCGTACAGATCCATGCCTCCATAACATTTATCAGATTATTAGACTCACGTAGCTGTTCTCAGGTTAGTCTCGGTTCTGCAAAAGTTTTCTTATCCACTGTTTTGTAGTTTCTATTAGGTTAGGAAACAACTAAACTATGTTGGGGAAAATATTTTTAAAAGTATATTCTAATAATGTTGTAGCAGTGTAACTGTTTATTTGATTAATTCCGGCTTGTTCAATTTCAGCCCCTTTCCACTGAGAGGTGCTGTGTTTCCATGTATTACTGGGAAAAGGAAAACAGGGTGAACTTCTGCTTTTAAAATGCGTCTGTACCAAACTCAACCCTCAATGTTGAGCTACATTTTTACTCCAGGTTGAAAGGGTTCAAAGTGAGTACTCGCATATCAAACTTAGCCATTTCCAAAAACTTATTGGCCTTATAAAAACCTACTCGACAGCCTAAACAACATTCTTAATCCTATGTGTTAAGGAGCTTGCGAGCACGCAGACTTTAATGTTCGACTTAACCACATATAGAGGGACAATTTCCCATTCACTCGCCCATTCATTTAAAGCAGCAAACAACTCATCTCAACTGAACCGAGGAAGAGGACCTGGTTGGACGCACGGCCGCGCGCTCTTGGCCCGATGAGCCGGGATGAGGAGCTGGTGCCAGATGGATGGGCAGGACTCGATGGGCAGGACTTGATGCTTGTGAGCCTCTATCTGAAGCTCTGTGGAGCACTAGCAGGTGTGCGCAGTCCCGCTGGGGAAACCGGGACAGTCTGGAGATTTGAGTCAGCCAGGACCTAAGTTAATACATTCAACATCCAATCAGCCTAACATGTAGAAGAGACTCAAGCGAAAATTCTTTGATACAACTGGGAATTGTCTTGCTTTGACAATGAAATTTCATTTTCAATAGGCTATACTGTAGTATATGGGAAATTGCCCTCAACTGGAGAATGTTAGTAGATCTGTGTATCGAACTGACAGCTCTCACAACTGCCTCTGTGACTGTCACAGTAGTGATCAAATACAGTGTAACCTACTAATGGTCATACTCTTCTGTAAATAATTTCCAATTCCACTGAGATAGCTTGGAACCAATGTCCAAATGTACTGCATGGGGTATGGATATAACATGGATTTCATAGGAATTATTTGGGCAACTGTGGCACATATAGGCCCAAGTGGATGCCCTGCAGTGTGAGGCTGTAGTTGTTGTCTCCCTGGGCAAGATACTTCACTTTCTCAATATCTTTGTGTGACTGTGTGATGGCCAGAGGTTTTTTTAGACTATATAATTTATTGTTCCCACACAATGTAGCTGAGGTATTTATCAGTGTGGTTCCTTTGTCCACTGTATGTCCTGCTTCAGGCAAGGCAAGTAGTGCAGTAGTAATGTTTGGATTTGAGGTACCAACAGTCCACTGAGGTGCACGATGTAACTTTTTTATGGAGGAGGGTACAGTACATCACCTGCCTGTCTCCATGGATATGTTATTGCTTTGTCTGGAATCTTCCAAAGTATGTCATTAAACTGTTCAAAAAACTAAACTAATTAAAAAGTACCTGGAAGAACATGTTTACAGTGAACTGGGTCCCCTATCCACAGGACTGGCATGTAACTTGGTCTTGTGGCCTCACCTGATGGTCTCCTTAGATAGACAAGTTTAATGTTATGTTGTGGAACATTCCAGACAAAGCAATAAATCCAATTTAATCATTATCTGTATCTCATATACCCTCAGAAGACCTGACATTCTCGCTCCTCCCAGGAAATCGCCACATGGCCGCGCTTCCATAGATGGTGGACCCTCAAAGCTAAGAGCTTTTTAAGCATGGATTAATTAAAAGCAACACGAGGAGGTCCACTTCAGCACATGGCAGGGTTCATCATCATCACCATACTGAAGCCACCCTCCTCTCATTGACCAGAGGAGATCTGGGAAGGTACTTATATCGGTATATCTGCTTAATATAAAGAGAATGCAGTGAATCACAGGCTACATGCAATTAGACACACTGGTATATGTAGGTTCAGGTTTTTGCATGTAAATCAGTTCATCACTAAGGCAGGAGTATTCAGATACATTTGCATACACCACATAGATGAAACCATGATTCATTCAACTACTTAAGTTACATTTTTAAGTACCACCACACCTTACGTCAGTCTGGAACCTTAATATCTGGTCTGGCTCACATCAAAATTAGTTATTGAGGTTATAATGGTAGAGGTTTTTAAACCTGAAGCAGAGTATTTCTCAGATTAATGTAGGATTAAGTGTCAAAGAGAATAGGTAGACTCAACTTTTTTAAGAAAACACATTACAGCTACACATGCTGCAATAAATTACTTAGTTACTGAAGTGGTCCAATTATGTTTCGTGCCTGGGAATGACAATTTGCAATGCATTTCCTGGCTTAGTATCTAGTAATGTACAGTAACTCAAATGTGTAGGATGTGTATGCATTTTGAATAAGAAGTGAAGCGTTCTGTAGTTTTGCCAGGGAGAGCTAAGGCATCCTGCCATTCTTTAGCTCAGAGCAGAGACAGAAGTACACAGTGATCTTTGCACAGCCGGAGTCAATGTTGATCTATGACTTCACAGATTTAACTTCAAAACACCAAATGACTCACTGGACCCCATTATACAGAGGAAATCTCCCCAACTTTAAATGTAGCTGTAATCCTCTTCCCTGGTGTGGACTTGCATATCATAGCTGGTAATTAAGATGTGATTTCTATTAATAGAAGAGAGGTGAGGTCTTAGTGAGGTAATGAGATGCTCATTCATATTTATATTTTGCACTGCCAACATGAATATTGCATGGTAGCTTGGCTTATTTTGTAAGTATGTCAGCACAAATTGATAATAACCAGGCGGCTTGTTAAGATTTATGGTTAAGATCTAGTTGCTATATGCATTCTCACATTAAAACATACATATATTTATCCTTTTCACTTTTTCCCTTCAGTCGCTACAGCAAATTTTAAGTGACCCCCTGCATGCTGTGAGTTACATTTTGACTTTGTATTGCTTTTTCAGTGAACACCTTTCCTGATTCTTTACTTAGCAGGGCTTACGAGTGACACAGAAAGTACACTCATAGGACGTTTACTTGACCATAATGTAACTGTGTTCCTCTGTTTGAGATGAGGCATGTTTTGTTGTCCACATATAGAAAGGTTATAGTTTATTGCCTAAAGAAGGGTTGATAGCATAAAGGTAATATATTCAAATAGCTTTAGTGCTTTAATTATCCAGTC
The DNA here is from genome assembly GCF_026225935.1 of Boleophthalmus pectinirostris. Classification (NCBI taxonomy): domain Eukaryota; kingdom Metazoa; phylum Chordata; class Actinopteri; order Gobiiformes; family Gobiidae; genus Boleophthalmus; species Boleophthalmus pectinirostris. Next base: position 21,361,596 of record NW_026571447.1, on the reverse strand, counting down.
GGAGCAGACGGTGGGACATTGTGACCGCCCTACGTGACTGTCTTATATGGCTTCAACGCTTGCAAAATACACCATAGAAAATAATGTTTGTCTACAAGAGGTTTCTGCAGCTGCTGTTCACTCATGCAGAGTTATCACTGCTTTAAATGTTCTGCCATTAGCAACTTTTATTACCATTAAGTGTGACTTTACAATATGTAGTCAAGTCAATGTGAAAGAGGGCCCCTCATTTATCACAGGCTTATTGTTGTCCTTTTGTGCCAATATGATGTCATGAGGAGTTTGCACATGATAACCTACCAAGCACTAAAGCTCATCAGTCCTGCCCACCTCTCAGGTTCTGGAAGTAAAATTTGTTTTCTTTTTTGCCATTGACCTTTTGAATAAAAAATAAAAGTAACATATAAAAACAATCAGCCAACTTATTTTGTGCACATGTTTTGCAATAATGGGGATATTTATGTTATTGTTTTGTTTGTTATAATATGATAAGAGTTAAACAGTAGAGGATTGAATAAGTAACTTTTATGGCAAATTATTAGTTCGTTCTACTATTTCTTGGAGCTCATGCCTTTTAATTATACTGTATATTTCAAAATTGGTTTAGTGGGATTATCCTGCTTTGTGTCAGTGGCATAAAGTAATTTCAGTATTATTCTTCACTGTGATATTTATCTATAGTAATATATTGTACTGTAAAATTTGTTATCATGACAGGCCTACTAATAAGCATTAGTAATGCAGTCAGTGCCATTTTTGTGTTGATCCAAGGCCCAAAGAAGTGGCTTTAATAACAGTTTAGGCAGCCTTTGGTTTGGTCTTGTACCCCGTGACAATCATTACAATTTGACTGTGACATTTTTACTGAAACAATATTCAGATGTGATTAACAGAATTAGCCTGCTGCTTAATTCAATCTGGTCAAATTGCTTTCCTGTGATTTGCCTGGGAACATGCATTATTAGCTGCTGACATCACTCCTCATTTCCTCCTCATGAATGAATGACAAATATAACAGCATTTACACTGCAATAACATTTTTGACTATTTACGAAATTACATCATGAACCATAGGAATGTACTTGGTGTAGTTCCCCATTCAAAAACTGGGTAAATCTCTTTTGCTAAAATATTGTAATGTACAATTATGTAAAAATGTGTGGAGCTGTGTAAGACTGTACAATAATACAAATGTAATGTAATACAGACCTTAATAGAACTGGATACTAACTGTAAAGCCTCTTATGATGGTTTAAGCTATATGACTAATAGATCTGCATCAATGGTGAAATTCCTTTGATATTTTGTACAATGTCTCTCCCCACTTTTCAACATCTCTCACCCTTACATCAGCCCTATCCAATAAAACAGAGATAGTAGATAGTAGATAGTGTAGGTATAGTATAAATTAAATAAAGCATATATAGTCATTAATATTACAATGTGTACTGGATTTAGTCATACTCTCTGTTCTGACGTCAGCCACTTATGAGGTTAAAGCCCAGGTTTTGACCCAGCAACAATTGAGTAAATATGCCTAAAGACTTCACTATAGCGTATGATTTGTTACTTCCTCCCAGTGACTCAAAAAGTCTAGATCTATTAAGTCATTTCTTCTCATGGTCTGGTTGGCATCATTTGTTTTACCGCTTTGTGCTAACTTTTACCCATGTTATTTTTACAGGTTATTGCACAGCTCCTGTAAACGTATAACCCAAGGAGACAGCCAACTTGATTATGTGGATATTCACCGCAGATGTGAGGTGGGTTTCCAATGCAAAACTCACATTTGAAATCACTGTTGGATTTGGGAAAGTCATTGCAAGGTGACATTTTTAAATATAGCAACTTGTATCATTCGTCAGTGTAGGACCAGATGGCGAGAGGATGGAGATAGGAGATGTAGATTGTGTGCATATTCAATGATTGTCATAGAAATATATTTAGATAATCACAAACTGTATGGCCTAGTGTGGACCCAGATATCATTCAGTGAGTCTGTTTGTGTTTATGTTCAAGTGAAAGCAAAGACACAGCCCTAAGCAGTGCACGAGTTGGCATGTAATTTGTGTTTTGTGTTAAATTTTCATGATATCTGTAAAACATTTAGAGCAAATGATGGGTGAAGCTGACAGAGCAGCATTATCGGTGGCGCTAACATAATAAAAACATTGACATAAAACTAATCTAACGAGCATGACTCACGAGGAGAGGTAGAGGATGCCATTATAGCTTGTTCAAAGTAATAGATTTATCTTCAAAGCAGGAGGATATGCATATAAAATACTGCATATTAATTTCATACAATACTTGCAAGTGGAGATTTAAAAAATAAAGTAAAGTAAATTACATTCTTGACCATTGAAATAATAAGGTCAATGACAACAAATTACAGAATGATTATTTTACAACATTTATACATTATTTATAAACAATAAAACAAATAAAAGACACAGAAGGCTACACAACTCACACAGTGCTAAAGCAAAAGAATAAAAGTGGGTCTTAGTTTTAGGCACTACAAGCTGGAGCTGATCTCAGTGTGCAGTAGTTTGTGTGTAAATGATTCTCAGAGGAAACATCTTGAGGTTAGAGGAGGAGTTATTAATGGTACCATGTTTTATTGTTCAGAATATTTACTGATCACATCATTGTTACATGTTCTAATGGTGGCTTTTCCTTATCAGCTTTGACCTTTTGACAGCTGCCTTCGAATTATGTACTTTATGAAGCATTTGGACCCCACTGTGTATGTTTATGGCCCATTTCTCTTGTGTCCAGGTTATAATGACATTGTGTAGTTGTTTAACTCTCCACTAATTGTCAGAAATAAGTGAATGAATACAGAAAAAAATAGGCACGGAACCTCATTTTATCTGTGCTTCCTGTAATACCGGTTTACCACCATCCTGAGAAGCTGAACACACTGAACTGGTCCTTCCCTTAAATTGCTCCTCCATTAATCCATCCATCCCTTTTCTTCCGCTTATCCGGGGCCAGGTCGCAGGGGCAGCTGTCTAAGCAGGGACTCCCAGACTTCCTTCACTTCCTCCAGCTTCTCCGGGGGGACCCTGCGGCATTCCCAGGCCAGCCGAGAGACAAAGTCCCTCCAGTGTGTCCTGGGTCTTCTCCGGGGCCTCCTTCCGGTGGGACATACCCAGAACACCTCCCCGGGGAAACGCCCATGAGGCATTCGGAAGAGATGCCCGAGCCACCTCAGCTGGCTCCTCTCGACATGGAGGAGCGGCGGCTCTACTCCGAGCTCCTCCCACTTGTATCCACAATCTTGTCCTTTTGGTCATTACGCAGTGCTCATGACCATAGGTGAGAGTAGTAACGTAGACTGACTGACCGATAGTCGAACCTCAGATCCAGGAGGAGCAGTGTGGTTTTCGTCCTGGCCGTGGAACAGTGGACCAGCTCTACACTCTCCTTCGGGTGCTCGAAGGTTCATGGGAGATTGCCCAGCCAGTCCACTTGTGGATCTGGAGAAGGCATTCGACTGTGTCCCTCATGGTGTCCTGTGGGGGGTGCTCTGGGAGTATGGGGTTAAATTGCTCCTATATTTAACACATTTGTGAAATATTGTTCCTCCATATATATTTTCTGTGTCCAGCTAACTCACCCTGCCTAAAACTCAAGTATAGCCTCCAATAAGTTTGAAATTATTTCTTAGTTTTTATTATATTACTTTCATCATATAGATTTTTAATTACTGGTGGTCTTTTGAGATACGACAAGAATCTGTTTTGTGAGAAGTTTTTTAATTCTAATCTAAACTGACACTATAACAATACCTGACTGCTGAACATGACCAAAACAAAATACCTCATTCACAGTCAGAGGCTCTCTCAGTGAAAAAGTAACATCTTGTCAGACAAAGAGTGGGCGTTTAAGCACCTGTTTAGTAGTGTATCAAACTTAAAGGTGGTTTATGTCTGTTTTAGAGATGTTGACGTCAGTGGCTTCATTAAAAAAAAAAAATCTGCTCTATATAGACAGACTCACTACAAATACCTGATCGCTTTGTTGTAGCAAGTGGCCACTTAATTCACAGTTCATTCAGTTGTTTAGTACGCACAGACACACAAAATATAGAGGGAGCTGTTTTGTTGTGCATAGCACTAAGTGAAGCAGAATGTGTCCATCTACACTACCAGGGATTTAGTAGTGTATTAGTTAGTTGTGCAATTTTTAAACTGTGAACTTTTGAAATTTTAAAAAGTTTTAAATCGAGTTTTTCTTTAACTTCTTGAAGATTGCAATAAATAACTCTTAAATTGTCACTCCTTTTTATTATTTATTGATCCAATACATGTACTGTGCATAAAGTATGACGATGATGATGATGATTATTATTATTATTATTATTATGCTCTAGTAGTTAAAATAATATGAAAATAATATGTAAAAAGGTGATTTTACTTCAAATACTGATGTAACCTCATGCACAAGTTTTCTGAACTTGTACTTGCACTTTTTCTTTCACCACTTTTTCATCATCAACCCACAAATAGCAACATATTGATAGACATTGATCTTAGCCTCACCCAGAAAAATTATAATTCTGTTGATAATCATATATTCATATTGAATATGAATGCATGGAATAAAGCCATCTTCTTCTCAAGTGATGCAAAAGTCACTACAACCCCAAATCTGTAATTGTATTTCCAATGTATGACCTTTTCCTGTGTTTATTTCCATCTGTTATCTATTATTTACAGTAGCCTGAATCACGTGAACAAGCTGCACTTGGTGTTAAGCTTGAGTTTGTTATTAATGAAAAGTTCACAGGTGTTAAACATGATTTATATCTGTGCCTTTAATGATCTCGTCTCAACAGTCAACTCAGAGGAAGCCATTACGGTAATAGCCACTGGAAACAGCAGGTCATACATGCAGTCCCATCCATATGAAGCACTGGGCTCACGTTTTGACAGCTACAGATTATAGATAGCACTCATTTACATGCACATGCAAAGGGCCAGAAATATAGATATGCTTTTTAAATAGACATTAATAATCATTCATTTGGAGTCAGACGCCAAACCAGATGCAATATTTAGCACATTTTGCAGCTTCAGTATGATACTGTTCAATGAATTTTAATGTGATTTGAGATTAAACCTGCAGGTGAGAAAATCAATATTGTTATGTAGAATGAAATGCTAATCCATATTTAGGTATAGTCATTTAAATACGAGGCAGAATAAATGTATTTTGGCATATAAGTTATATCTTTGACTGTATTGTGGTATATTTGTGAGTCAAATACCAATTAAACATTCATAATATGTGTAACAAATACATTGTTATTGCTTCCACTGGCCATTTTCAAAGCGTTTTTTTTTTTTTCCTTCTCAAAGATTTTCACCCTCATTATAAAAACCCATACATAGTATTTTCCATAGTTTATAGTTTGCTTTAATGAGTGAATTAGATCAGTACATTTAAACTGTATTTATTACTGTGAATTATTGTGTTACAGATCCTGCTTTTCTTCAGTAAATCCCTAACCTCCAGGGAGTGAACAGTGGTCTAATCTCAGTTAAATTCAAGATTTAAACATCATTAAAATGCAAAAATACACAGATCTTAGATTCCTCTCTTGGGTGTTCCCAACATGAACCATCTCTACTAGAGCTTATTTTAATTTAAGATAAAAGTGGGATGTAAACTATATGTAATCGTGCATTATCTGATCTTAATTGAAGCAGTGTTGCAAATAGCCTATTAGAAAGACTTCTTTCTTTTTTATTGGCTTCTAGGGGATGAATTTATTTCATATTTATTTAATAACAAATGTTTCAATGGCAACACTTAACTTTCAAAAGGGAACGTTAGCTGACAGCTCAAGAGAGCAGTGTGATGGATGGCTACTTAGTGGGCAAGCCTCCTATCGACCTCTCCGAGAAGAAGTTTACATAGTGACAAAGCAGACAGTTGGTCGCTAATGCTAAATCATAATCTATCAGCCACAGTGGCAGCCTCCATGGTTGAACTACTCAGACAGGGAAAGAATGGACAAGTCTAATGTCAACTTTGTAAATCAGGAGACTTTCTTTTCCATCATAGTTTCATATTGATTGGCGACCTCACCTTAGAGACGACACTGCAGCTCTCACTGATTTTGGACCATGTCATTTGTACTATATTGATTCACCACAATGATTTTGCCATATTCATAGATGCATAGTTTTGATGAAAGCTACTGTTTTACCATTAGCTTTTGTGTCATTTTAATTATTAATGATAACAATAAAAAATAAAATAAACTAAACTAGTTTAAACTAAACTAAACTAATAAACTAAAACATCCCATAAAATTTATATTGATATTAATATGACCCACATTAGCAGTCACCTCAAATCCACAAAAAACTTTAGTTGGTTCCAAAATGAATACACATTGGACCTTAAACAAGTACAGCCACTTTCCTGTCAACATTTTGTTAAACATGCACATTTATAATAAACCCAGTAACGCTTTGCTGCAGTGTGTATTCTACATGTCCATCACTGTCAGCGTGGTCGCCATCTAAAGCGATTTGTTTTGTTCTTAATAATGAAAGACAAGTGTAGCAGGGAGCACCGCCACACCAATTAGGCATATCCGCTCAGTCTGCCCCATTCCCCTGTGCCATGTCTGCAGTCAAGAACACACCATCAATCCTCCACAAAACCATGAACAATGATTCTCAGTGATAACATGCCAATTATGTGCTTATGGGATTAAATAGAAGTCTTAATGGTATTGTCTGTTTTATTCTTTGCTTATAACACCAGTGTTGTTTGTCGATGTTTAAAGGCTTACATTTTGAGTCGTGACAGAAAAATGTAAATGTGTTTTGATCCCTAGACACCCAGGCGGCAACAATGCTTTGAAGTGAAAACACTCGACTAAATTCTCCTATTTAAAGTTACAAAAAATGTGACCGTCCTTGAACATGTTTGGGCTGCTTCACTAAGTTAGACATTATGTTATACTTTACAAGGTCTATTCTTTAAAGGGGCTCTATGGAACTTTTCTTGTGAAGGGTCCGCTAATTACTCTCTATAGAGATGTTATGGGTTTGCCTAGAATCTCCTGGTATATCTACAGGCCTACATTATTACATCAAACTTGTCAGCGTCCATGGAGAAAAGCAAGTGATGTTTTCAGGCCAATGTCAGATCTGTGGAGAGGTGGGTGTGTTTGTTTAGGTATCTTTTGCAATTTGTAATGGATTAAATGAAAGACAGATAAGTTTGATTCCATACTGTGGAACATTCTAGGCTAGAAGACATTTCTCTCCAGGGAGACAAGCAGATGGTGGACTTGCACAGAGCAACTAATTACATTTTTAATGTAGACCTGTCATGATAATGAATATATATCGAATTATTGTTCAATACATGATAGATGGAACAATACTTTTTAAGGGTTAATATTTATCATGGGGACTTTTTCTCAGTACTAGAGGTAAATATTTTGTTATTTTTCTGTTAAGATCTGAGTTTTGAATTAGGAACTTCAGTGACTCTTCTATGATTATAGATACAAACTAACTATTTATCTGTTGCATTTTGTCATTTATTTATTTCAACTCATGGTTTTTTAACAGTATTGTACATTTAGAATAAATTTTGGGAATAATTCTGCTTTATGGTTTGGTTTCAATATGATTGTTTATCGTCTATATTTCCTTTAGTAATATATTGCACTTCAGAATTTGTTATTGTGACATGCCTACTTTATTGTCACTGGCACAACCCATAGACCACCATGCCTCCATTATGCATAACTTAATATCTTTGTTTAGTACTTTGCATGTACATCACATTTTATAATGGGCATACAATAATAGTATTAATATTGAATAAATATGCTATATGCTGCCCTTTTAAAACAATCCATCATGAGCACGGCAACAGACTCTCAGCTGCTCTCCATCAAAAACACAGGCATAGGTAACAATGGGGGCTGTTGATCCAGTGATTCACTCTCACTGAAATGAACATTCACTACTGACCGCAGATGTTTGAGTGCCCTGTTTAACCCGGTATATAAAATAATAGATGAGAGTTTGTGGACATACATCTTTGCGTGTTTTGCTTGTAGGCTTATGACTAATATTCTATTGATGCGTGTCTTGGTTGCAGAGGTCAGCGAGAATGAGCGTGGGTGCTATTGTGAAGGTAAAACAGAGGAAATATACTTGACAGTGGCTAATTCTGTCTGTCAGGGCTGTGTCAATGTTAGGTAGGAGACATGGGAACAAATGGGACAGGCTAAAAAACAAGGTGTGTAGTCAACATCACAATTATGAGAAATACGCTGTGTATGTGGAGCTTTTATTATCAATACACAGAATGCGTATGTTTTATTGTGTTCGGTTCATTGTTTTTCCAGTCAAATAAGCAGTCTAGGAAGAAGTGAATTGGCATTGTAATGAATGTATCTCACTCGCTCCATTCACAAAAGGTTCATTTTCTAAATAATGGCTTCAAATTTAAGTTTTCATTTATAGTAAAATAGCCTTGTTTCTGCTTAGCGTTCTGCTTAACAGAAATTTAATGACTATAAATATATTGTTTTACTCTGGCAGATTCAACAGAAACAAAATATTTGTCTGTATTGGCTCATGGAGATGTTATTGGTTTGCCTGAAATGTCCCATAGTATGGTATTAGACTTGTCTTCATGGGGATAGATGAGTTTAATGCCCACAAAGCCTGTGCCGCCAGGTCTCCAGGTGGGATCTCCACAGACAGATGCAATAAGAACAGCAGAATTCCTGGGGCTGTCTCCTAAACACTCAGAAGACAACAGAAAAAGCAGATGACAACACTATAGGACAAGTTACAGATTGGTTCTGTGGAGATGTGAGCCTGTATAGGAATTCTTGTTTTTCAAAGCTCCATTGAGCAATAAAAACAACTTAAATTAGTTGAATAAATGCAGGATAGCTACATTTAATGGTATATTGTGGAACATTCCAGGTAAAGCAATAACATCTCCATGAAGAAAAAACAGGCAGCAGACCCTCCACCATAGTGCACCTTTGAGCTGTCGCTGCTGATTACTTATTTTTGTATAACTTGTCATTGCTCAGGTCAGGAACCTTTAGGTCATGTCTTAGCTACTTTTCTAAGTCTCATGACCAAACCATAAGATCCCACCTTATTACAGTGGACAATATTTGACCTCTGACCTTTTCTATTGACGTGTACAGCTCAGCAGCTGTGTTTCTTGTTGCAGACACAGGTAATAACAGCACTAACAGAGTACTACAATAAACTTTCTCTAGACTTACATGCCCTGCAGCTGCTGTCCACCATGATGTCTTTATTTCTATACAAGTCCGCCTTTTCAATGGCGCATCTCTGTCACCTTTTTATTGGTGCAATGCTGCCTGAGGCACAGGGAGAGCCAGACAGAGACACAGCAGCACCCACACGGCGTGACACTGAACTCTCCCTGTGGGTGCTACACAATACAACTGGTTAATCACAAACCTGAGCGCTGCCTTTTGGTGGAAGGATATAGATTTTTGGAAAGAGAATGCTAAGATAATATTTTAAAAATGCATTTCATACATGATGTAACTGTAAGAAGCATTGTGCTAGTTAGTTACTGTATTTAATAACCCATACTGGATCTGTCTTTGTAGGGTGTTGTGATGCCATGCATGTGTTCATTCAAAGGTACATTTCTTTCTAACCATTCTTTCCCATTTCCATTTTTTTCCAGTTTGTCACAAAGAAAGTGACAACAATATGTGTTTTTAGTGTTAAACTATAACACTGTGCTATGGTTGGTTTGCAGGATAAACTGGTATATAAAAATCACAACTACAATATGGCAGACTTTATTTCCATTCATATTGATCCATCCAACTTTTGATTTTATTATATTTGCAAATGTGTATATAGAAATAAATATGGCTTTAAATAATAGGGACAATATTAGCCAATGAGACAGCCTTGGTTTTAATGACTGTCTAGTTTTCTCTCATATCAAAAGATTCCTATAAACATCTCTTTGCGTCACACTCTTTGCGTCACAGTCTTTGCGTCTTTTTTTTTTTTCCTTCAACAACAAAAGTGCTCCAGGACTAACCACAGCAGCCAATCTATGACCTTCTCATAAAAGATGCATTATCCTGATCCCATACAAATGAATGCTGGGCAGAAGTGTGTTTCTTCTAATGAAACAGCAGAAGCAATGCCCTTAAGGGAAATAAATACATAAAATAATTAAAGTTTATAGACACCTCTCTGGGCAACAATCGTCAACATAATGGCCAAAGTTTAATATGTTGTCGATAAAAGAAATGATAACAGGTCACTGCTCATTCCCACTGTCAATATTTACAGCTGTGTTTCTAATGCTAACTGAAGCTAAAAATCAATGTTAGCCTATAAACATTTTCCGATAGCCCTTTATTATTTCACAATGTAAACCACCTCTTCACGCACATTTCTAACAAAACATTTTCTTCATTGCAGCAGGAAAACTTGTCTATTTCTTGCAAGTGACAGACCGCTTGGGGCTCGCAATAAAGCTGTCTAAACTAACTGTCAAAACAAGAGCGAGCAGAGGATCCTAAAGTAAAGAAAGGCATCAAGGGGGTCCTGTGTCACCGCTGTCCCACCTCTGTGTATTACATAGGTAAGCTGTGCATGCTCAGGCTACAGGCACCATTACATTATGGAATAACTGACTAAATGTAAAGAATGGTGATTTATAATTCCAGGAGCATTTCAATCTGGGACACTGTTTATTATTATTTATTATTGTTTACTTTGCACAACTATTTTTTGGTATACAATTGAAAACATTGATCTTTTGCTGTTTTCAATTTAATTATATACATTTCTGCTCCATCAAAAGTATATATATGTCCTATGTGGTGTATGTCCATTGGTAATATCATAAGTAGAGTGACCTGGACTTGACCCGGTACTTGGAGTCTGTTAGTCACATTGCTTTCACTTGTTTTAATAAAACATCCCCTTATAGTTTGTTTTCTTGTTACCATTATACCTGTATGGTCTATATATATTTCACTGTTCAAGTAATTGCCATTTTTTCATCTACGGAGAAACATTAGCACTGATGAAGGTGTCTATTGGAGAGAAGTGTTGTAGTCATATGTTATTTCCCCAGAGAAAAACGGTCTTAAGACCTATCTTTCAGAGCCATGGTTTTAAAACAAACACCTTTGAAAGCATCATCCCTGAGAAGCCAGACTTTGTTGGTGTTTATCTCATTTACATTTTGTTTAATGAATAGGTATTACCAGGAAATACAATAGTTCACCTACATTTATAAGTTCTCTTCAGACCACAAAATCAGACCTGCACCAAACTCTGACCATAATCTTTAGCCTTTCAACTCTCCATAAAACGATCCACTCCTGCAGCTGGAACACCGCTAAGCAATGTTCTCAAATCTGTCATTTATTAAAAAACAATAATCTGTGTTCAACTGACAAGGAAAGACCCTTGCAGTAACATTCTTGGTTACATGAGGTTGTCATTTTAAGGATAGATTAAGATATATTACTTACTGATACTTCTGGACTATAAAGATTTATAAGAGGCACACTGGTCCAGTAGGATCAGCAGATCTGTGTCAGGGCAGGAGAGGAAGAGCCAAAAGTGTCCCTTCTCTGTGTCCTGCAGCCCAGGTGTCAGTGTCCAGGGGGAGCCAGGTGAACACAACAGGAAAGGCCTTGTTCTTACTCTGCTCTGGTGTTTCGGTTGATGGTTTATTCCCACAAAGTATTTCCTCTGGAATGGAAATTGTCCATTGCTGGCTCCTTAGCTAGCTTCTTAGCTTCTTGCACAGTGTCCATCAATATGGGAAAAACAAGCAATAATTTCATACAATCCAACAGTCCCTCAAAGTATTTTCTCTGAAGGTCTTAGGGCACAAAAACAACCGACTGTTTACAAATAAATTGTTTATAAATACTTTTCTGTATAAATAAATGTAAATCCCTGAGCACCTTTGATTTGTTAAAATGTGTAGTATTTTGGATGTCAAAAGTCAAAATTGCTTTGTCAAAAAGTAAAGTACTCTTTCTCTATGATGCTTTTATACAGTGTCACTTTATATTGATATGAATAATTCTTTCTCATATCATGTGTTTCTTTTAGACTGATTTTAATACCTCTTCCCACAGACCTTCTGTCACTTTGCAGTGAGAACTATAAAGGGAAAGATGGTTTGTGACCCACATGATGACTCAACACGCTGCAATTAAGTCAAGAGCTCAGCTGACTGACAAGAGAACATCGTTGAAAAGGGTCCAACCATTCATGACCGAGAAGTAAGTCTAAATATAATAATGCTTAATCTAAGACAACATACACATGATTGTTCTTGTTCAAATATAGTCTACAGTGACATTTTTCATTTCCTTGTTTAGTTAAACATGTTTCTTTTTTTGTTTCCTTTACATGTTGTAAAAGTAAACTAAATCTTATGTGTCTAAAACTTACTGGGGAAAAATGTGATTATGAATATTGCATAGATTGCTGTGTCTTGCAGATACAGGAGGTAATAAAATTGAGCCGGTGTGCAGGTTGGAGTTAGGCAGGTGTCACTGACAGGGGAAGGGAGAGAGGAGCATGCCCATCCAACTCAGCTGTCACCCACAGTGTTAGGAAACAGGCTAATGTTAGCCTCATTAGCATTCTGGAGTATAGGGCTAAAAACACACAGGACAGGTCACCGACACATTTCATAAATAGACATACAGTCTGTACCTGGAGGACAGTTGGAGAAAACAAGTTGCATTAGTAAGGATCATTTACTGATTTTTTTTTTCATCAATTAATATTAATATATTTACCACAGAATGAAAAGACAATAAAAAAAAAATGTCCTAGGTCATTCTTTGATGGAAAATGTAGTTCAAAATGCACACATATTTCCTGCTGGGACTTTTTATTGTGCAGTTGTATAATTTATTTTATTGATTGCACTTGTGAGGGTGGACAGATTAGTCAGGCATAGATTCTGTCAAATATTCTGATTTACATTCCTCTCAAAGTACTGAAACACACACATATATATAGGACTATTACAATAAAGAACACCTAATAGTGTTTAATGGGTAATCAGCAAGTCAACAATCCTTGGGTCAGTAGTGAAATAAAGCCGCATTATGGAGGTGATTGGTGGTTGGCACTATCCTGTTCACTATCACTGCATCAATACCACTCACTTTAAGATGGTGAATTTGATATTTGAAGTACATAATTGGATTTTTGTGCAATGTAAATTTGAAGATTTGTGAGACTGAAAACAGTCAGTCATAGTTTTGAATCAGTTAAATTTGAATATCTTAAAGTTTTATAGCAGTGCATTTTGACATGAAAAAAATAATACTGTCAGTTACTTCTGAGTAATGTTTTTGATTCAATAATTGTCTTGATGCATCAGCCGTTGTGGCTGAGTTTGTGTCGACCTCAGCGTTGTGCAAGTTATTTCCAGGTTAACTCCTAGTGTGTGTTCACCTTGCCCTGATTTGGTCCTGGTTTGAACCCAAATTGGTCCTGACTGACACTTGGTTTGGTCCTATGATAGTTCTGGATCTGTCTTGCTTGTTGTGGTCTGTTTCCAATACTTATTTGATATTTTTCAACATTTCTGGATTATCTTTTTGAAAAATTAAAAGAGCCTCAGTGTGCATCAGATCAGAGAACCTTCCTCAGCACAATATCAGATTATGCCACATCTTGCCTCTTGTTGGCAAGACAAGATGCAAATATGAAGAGGAAATGTCAGTATATTATTTCCCCAAGAGTTAGTGTGCGAGCCAAACTCCAGCTTGTTTTGCACATCAATTTAACTGATGAAATGGATTATTTGAAAAACATTAGGATTTTAAAGATCAGCGTAAAGCATATTAATGTCTTTCTCTATTATTTTTCATTTATTTATGTTTGCTGCAGGTCAAATGTTTAAAATCGCTGTTTACTCAATGCTCCTTTAAGAACAAAACAAATGTGTTTAAACTTTTAAAAAACATAATTTTTAAGGTAGTCCTTGTGTTACTGCTTCAACTGCTGCAATTTTCAGATTACCTGCTACTTCATTTCATGGGTTTAAAAATGGTAAAAAAAAACAAAAAAACATTGACAGTAGCCAAAGAAATAAACAATTCAAAACCAAATACTATATCTTTTTGTTCCTATCAGTGATATAGAAATAACACTATTATAATCCACTTTTCAACCACTGATTTGGAAGTTGGTGAACTTCTTGTCAAGTTCACCTTTGTCTCATCGCCCCCCTTCTTTTCGTGTGTGCTTTTTACGTAATATGCAGGGTTTTGCCAGTGCATGAATGCGTCTTGAGTTGCGTCAGTTCACTGTAGTTTGTGCGCCAGCATCAAGCCCCGCCCCTTGTAGCAGGCCCTCACCCTTCCTGTGTGGTCCTATAAAAGCCACCTCCTCCTCCGAGCCTCAGACTTGAACTGATCACTGGAGCAAAAAGTCTGCATCTTCTGGCTGGTCCTCCTCCACATCTACTACTGCAGGTAAGAAATACATTTTATTGAAGACATATGTGAACAAAATTTTAAACTATTATTATGAATGCTTTTAAAATTAAATAACTGCTATAGATGCACTACAATTCCTATAATTTACACTCGATAATTCTGATGTGTCTCAATCATCCATATCATTAAAATGTGCAATTAGAAAAGCTAAAAATATCTCTGAACATAATTAGAACTGACGGGGTGAATTATTATTGATTTATTTGGTACTGATTGATTTAATTGAATTTATGAATCAAGTTCATAGAATCAAATTACTGCATAACAATCTGAACATTTTGAGAGTTGGTTTTGGATGATATGTTACCACCCATCTTAACAAGTTTTATGAATAAATTAACAAAAGTGTATAGGCTATTGATTGTTAATTTTAAGGTAATTAACCACAATTTTGCACTAAGTGGGCACGTGGAATGAGTGGAGCTGCACCACCTCATTACAGCCAATTGAATAATGAATGAATAACTATGACCAGCTACTCACTCGAACTATATTTGCATTTACATAATGAAAATGTTACATTCATCCTGCTTTATCTATTATCTATCACACTGGTTTAAAACGTACAAGTGTGATGAGTTACAACTAGTGGGAGTGCAGAGTGGCTAGATTATAGATTATATATTAGTAGTAGTCTAAAAACTTTCAGATACGTCACTTTGGAAAAGCTGTACAATTTACAATGTGGCATGGAAATTATGTATTTAGAATGGCATATAGACTCAAATCTCTAATTTACTTTAAATCAATGAAATCTGAAAACAAGCTCATCAAACAACATTGCTTTCATGTATTTATGTTTAATTAAAAATGTGTATAAAGATGTGTACTATAGACTAGTTAAAATAAAAAGAGATTTTAGCTACCTCCTTTGATGCACTAAATTTATGAAATACACCAGACATGGGAATACACAATTTCATAATTTTCCTAATTTACTGATTGGATGTATTGTTTTGCCCTGTGTATTGCAGCTAGCAACAGTCAGTGATTATGAGAGCCCTTATGGAGCACACTGAAGCTTGAATTAGTCGAGCCAAGCGCCTTGAAGCGGCTGGTGCTATTGCTTTTATTTAATTGGATCATTTGCTTTGGATGAGCAGGAATCCAAATAATGGCTTCATTTATTACTGTACAAATAACCATGTTAACCCAGCGGGCAATTAGCAACCCCCCTAGAGAGGTTATATTGATTTAAACTTTCCGATCACTAGATACATTTGTACTGACAATTGAAACTTGCTCATTGCCTCAAAACCATCAGAGCATTTTTGTTAATCAGAATAAGAAATGCAGTCATGGACACACAAATGAGTCCCAGTGGTGTGGAGCTTCACGGCTTTCATGTGAAACTGGTCTGGAGAAAAAAGAAAAAAAGAAAAAAAAAAAACAACCCACATTGCACAGTCTGCAAAATGAAGATTTGCAGATAATTGGCAGATTCCCTTTGGGACGTAGCTGTTGTTGGCAGATTGAATTCATCACAACAAAAACACAGACAGACAAACACAAATGACTGCTCTTTTAACACCACTGATTTTATCCAAAAATTATGTAGATTTGGCACTGATATGAACACAACTTTTTTCACCCTAGAACAACACAGACTCAATCCCTAATAATTTGCATAAAATCAATAAATACTGAAACCAAAACTAATCAAACAATATTGCATTCATGGGTTTCTATTCAATTTTTTTCCTGATTTGAAGGAGTTTGTCGAGAGAGCATTTCCCCTTTGAAAAGATATAATATATTGATTTGAATTATTTAATTGCTATGACTACAGAGGACAGTTGCCATAACTTGAAACGCATGAATAGGGTTGCATCAAAGCCAAATTAAGATTAGAATCATTAAGGACCAGACAATATATAGACAACAACTCCATGGTGGGATATAGTATTTAGTAAAGAGATTTGTGGTGTGGATTATGGTAGATATTACAATAATATGGCATCATTTATAACAAATTTCTCTTTATTTCTTTGGTTAGACATGAATTTAGGTATGAGTGTGTGTGTCCTCCTGGCTGCTCTCTTCAGCAGTTCCTTGAGTCTGCCTTCACAAACCACGGTAAGTCATTTTAAAAGACATGTTTGTTATGCAGGTGGTGTGCTTATTATTGAATGAATGTGTCATTTATCCACAGTCACAGAATACAGAGATAGACCCCCGGGTGTCAGAGACCCTCGCCCCACCCTCTGAAGATAGTCACACACGCCAGGTCCGCTCCGTGGGCCCAGAGCTGTCCCATGACCAAACAGAGGCAAGCAAGACCCTCAACCAGCTGCTCGTCAGACTGCTCTCCAAGAAAGGTGAGCTGCAGAGGCCACTGGCTACACTTGCTCTTATGTGCGTTTAATAATAATAATATATTTTTAGACAAGCCCTTTGATCTTTGGCATCCACTCATATTTCATAGTGCTAAAGGTGCCACTGGTACACAATGATATGCCACCTGCTTGTCTCCATGGAGATGTTATGGCTTTGTCTAGAATGTTCTACAGTGTGGCATTAAATGTGCCTGTCTATCAGGTGACACCAGGCCAAATTATAGGTCAGATCTGTGGAGAGGTGAGCCTACTTACACTATTTTTGAGACTGAGAAACACCTGAAATTTAATAAATGTAAGTTTGATAAGTTCACTGCCGTACTGCAGGTTGCAAGGAAACAATAGCATCTACAAGAACACAAGCAAGTGGTGTACCTTTAAATCCAAGACAAATGCATTTTTCTACAGCCACTAATCAGGTCTTCATAGAGGTTACCCAGATTGCATCAGGAATCTGGATATGAATAATAACCATATTTTCCCCTCCCATAAAACCTTATTAAACCCAGTTAAATACACCAGGTCAACATGTAAACACGGTGTCCTATGTTTTTCTCTGTGTGATCTATGGTCCCTCATGCCATGCTGCCGTCTCACCATCTGTCCCCTGTCCCACCTCCCTGTGTCCCCCCCACCCCTCTCACTCCTCTGAGGCCTCGCTCGGTCATTTACACTCATTCATCTCATCGTAACCACTTGTTCTCATAGGTCATGTTTTTGCATACCTACATTGCAGTGCTCACCAGCTGAGCTCATTGATTTCCATCAATACATAAAACATGCATAAGAGCCCATGCTATCCTCGTGCTCTCAAAGTAATCTAATCTGAGACCATCACCGTTACCACAAAAGTCAAAATTTTGCCTATTTCTTGCATCTCTTCCAGCCTGCCTGATATATCCTACCCACTTACAGACTTATGTTTTATTCACTTTACATATCAGTGGTTAAATAGTTTGCTTTATTTTAAAATTCTTGATGTTTTGCTCAGCTGCAGCATCCCACCCGCGGTCCTCCCTGAGCAGCAGAGCCAGCGGGCTGGCACCAGGACACAGGATAAAGGACAGAGACTACCTGGGCTGGATGGATTTTGGGAGGCGCAGTGCCGAGGAGTATGAGTACGCCTCTTAAGACCTGTCTCCACCTACAACCATCAATGACAGAAATAAGGCCTTTTCTCACTGCACTTAACTCTATTCCACAAGACAATGTATCAAGTTCATTCATATATTCAGGACATATTGTAAATGGCCATGTTGCCATGCTATAATATAATATAATTTTAAGGAAAAACAAAACAGCTACTCATATGAAACATTAAATTGTGATTTAAAGCCTTATTAAATGTGTTTTATTTTCAGATGTGTTTATGAATGTATCCACTAGTGTGCACAGTATTCACAAACATGCACGATATAATATAATGAAACTTTTTATAATTAGTTCTTTATAACATCTAGTAAGGTATTTTGTTTAAAATTATACAATCAGTGCAAATGGGAAAATAACCTAAGACTTACTTAGATTGTGGGTGTAATATGGTAATTATTTGCATAAGCCTGTATGTTTAATATATTGTGCAGCCCTAGTTTTCCTTCCCCAACTTCCAAAAACAAAAACACTGTGTAAAGAGGCTTCATTCATATTTGTGGTACGTAAGTGCAATATAAAAGACAAACAGTTAAAAAAAAATGTAGTACTGAGGGAAAAGCTGGTAATATCTAGCAACTTTTCACTCTCTCTTCCCCAGAACAGTCTGCCTTACAATCCTATATCGTTGTTACTTTTGGCCTGTTTTGCATTGAGAGGCTGATTCTGAGCACCTCCTTGTTTTTCAGAGGAGCAGTTGGTGTAACTGTCGAGGGGACACTTTTTCATCAAAGCCAAGCCATGCTCATTAGTTCCTTAGAAACAAACACATTCACTACTTATATTTGCATTTCAAATAGTACCATGGACACTCAAATGTGTTGTTAGAAATCTGCCTACTCAAAATGATTATTTATTTAATGAAATGTCTCTAACATTTGTGTTTTAATTTAAATGTGTATATTGTATAAATTATGGATATTATTTGGTGAATACAACAGCTATGTCTTCAACTAATCCAGGAGTGGTATAATAATGAATCAATTCATAAATAAAACTGAACTGCCTCACTGCTAAATGTGTGGCTCATGTTACAGTTTCTTCAGAAATTATGCAATTTGCCTGAAAACCAATAAGGATAAATAATTAGCAGAATATTGTAAGGGGTGCATTGGGAAATCTAAGGCAGTAGCTAAGCTAGAAGTGCAATTTCAGTTATTGTTGTGGTGATGTTTAAACATACCACAATAGGCATACAAACAGCATAGTATATTAATATAATATACTAAAGAAATCCGTTTCTAATAACTATTCTGTCGTAAATGGTACTTTACTGCCCCCAAATGGTTAAAAGCTGTAAATGTCCACAAACTGGCCACAGATGTATAAGTTTTTTAACAATATTGGTTTTATTATTACTATTTACATATTCCAATGGCCCACCAAAATGCATACATAGCTTAGTAGCTTGCACTTTAGGATGTAAATGACATTCATAAAACAGTTCAAGACATGAAAAAATGCAAAGAGACAGGTAGAGAATTAAAAATACAATAATTTTAACTCAGTTTCAACCCATGTACCCACACATCAATATTTGGATCATATAGCCCATTCAGGAGCAGAATATGCCAATATTACATATAATGACACTTAATTAGAAGATGTACCTCTTGTCAGCTTTAAAATAACATTTTACATGATTCATCTTTAGAGATCATTTAACAACATTGAGAAAGTGCAAAAAGAAAAAGGCAACAACATGCATTGCAGTGCTCATTTAACATCGACATGTCCTGAATATATACAAACAAAATAAGACCCAATTTTCTTCAAGCATGGATTACAACTGCGTACAAAGGCATTCAGTTTGGATTATTCAGTTAAAATTGGATGACAATGAAGCTTTGGCACTAATTATGAGGCTACATTTTGTTCAGATTCATACAGGATTACCACCAACTTGTACACTAGAGACAGGCCAAAATGTATTTACTTTGGCAACTGAGCCATCCACAGTTTTGAGACATCCAAGATAACTAATGATTTTTGGCTCATTGCAAATTTCATCCTTTGTTTTGTAGATGATTCAAGTGAAAATGTGCTGAGGCAGACATCTCCCCACATATACAGTAACACTGCCCAACCTCTCAACTATGTTCATTACAAATGCTGGTATGACCGAACCACTAAATTAAAGGGTCACTATTACATTTACTGGTGGACGGTCTGTTAAGTAACGAGTGTCCAAGGAGCAGTTATTTCTTTTCCTGGAATGTTCCACAGTGCAACATTAAACTTATATTTCTTGTACAAGATATATGCATTCTTACAGCGAGTTCACTTCTCCACAGTTGTGACCTGTGACTGGGTCTAATAGTCATTTGTCTCCATAAAGATAAATAAGCTTAATTCTATACTGGGAAACATTCAAGGAAAAACGATGACTTCTACTTGGAAACAAGCAAGTAGCAGACCAGTCACCAGTTTACCTTTATGTAATTTAATGTTTAAACTACCTCAGATGCTACTGTCAGGTACTAAATATAGATTTTCTATTCACATACCAAGTTATAAAATAAATCATATGTACTATACTTTTCTTCTAAAATGTATTCTGCAATTTGCACATTGACAAAACACTGATTATTGCCCTGCTAAATGCTACAGAAACACAGTCTTTGGTCACTAAAATAAAGTTAACATAAGCATTCAAGTAACAGAGATAAACGTAAAATGTTTGCTGCTAACTACTCTATATAGCTCTGTATGTGCAAGAATGTCATTAGTTGCCAAGGTGAGACACTAATATCCAATCACTGTAGTTAATGTCAGGCCTATAAACAAATACATCTCTCTCCGTTCGTTATTTTCAAACATTGTAGTATAACTTAATTTGTGTCAGTGAAAATGCCCCATGGCCTCAGCAGCTTTAACCCTCACAACAGGATCTGGATCTTGAAGCAGCATCACAAGACCTTTTGAAAGCAGCACACACATGGAGTTAAAATCCTGTTCATGTAAAAAGTGGAGTGATGATAGTACCTTTAGTGATAGTGCCCATGTTGAGATGGGAAAGATGCTCCTCTTGTACATTACCGAGTAGAAACCCTGATTAAAAACATTTAAAAGGTTATTTTAAAAGAAATATGGCTACAGGCAGCTAAAGCTAACACAGTTCAATAAGAGGTAAAGCATCTGTCATACCTATAAACATGGCGGCTCCAGCTCTGACTTCAGGCCAGTTGCTTTTGAAGAACTGGATCACGGAGATGTGATAGAAGTTTAACATGCTTGGGAAGTCCTGGATCTTCAAGCAAATATATAGTTACCAAACCTCAAAGAGGGGTTATAAATTAACAATAAGCCTGACTGAGGAGCCAAAACTAATCCCTGGTAATTAAATTCTAATCTACTTGTTATGCAACAAAATACATCTGATCTTTCTGTACTGGTCTGTTCAAGATACCAGCAGTACTGTGACTGTAATAACTATATGGACTTATTCTTCATTTGTTTCTTATGTTGTTGTAATAATTTGATATATTGAGCTAGAGACGATCAAATAATTTACATATTTCTGAATCATTATAGATACATACATGCTTATTATGCTTAAGAGCATACAGTTTCATTGAGGTGTTTATTTGTTGTTGCTTTAGGGTTATTTTATTAATGGTATTAAGAGGTTTTAGATTATCACATAACATATAATTGAAGCTATATATTTACATTTAGGTTACCATCAGTTGAGAATCAGTGTATTCATGTTGATAACAGTGTCTCACCAGGTATTTAGTGAGGTCATTGATGAACTCTCCGTAGTGCAGGTTCTTGTCTTCGTGAAGGTGGTTTTGAAACATGGATGTGATTTGCTCTGAGCCCACCACAGGAGCACAAATACGCATTGAATACTTACAGGCCTAAGGTAAAACCACAAAT
The DNA here is from genome assembly GCF_026225935.1 of Boleophthalmus pectinirostris. Classification (NCBI taxonomy): domain Eukaryota; kingdom Metazoa; phylum Chordata; class Actinopteri; order Gobiiformes; family Gobiidae; genus Boleophthalmus; species Boleophthalmus pectinirostris. The sequence continues at coordinate 21,339,666 of NW_026571447.1, read as the reverse complement.
ATTTTTGAGAACATAACATAACAATAGAATCTACTTTTTAAAAATATTTTATCACCATCAAGAGCTTTTTCCTACCTTAACAACCTCTGGGTTTGGGTCAACCAGGTGCAGTAGCAGGCTCACCAGGACATTGTGGATCTGGTCTTTGAAAACTGGCTCTCCTGATCCAAACTTTGACAGGTTTCCCATCAGATGTATGGATGCACAGCGAATCTCATCATTCTCCTGGATAAAGACACACAAAGATATAAAAATATCTATGCTTTATATAAGTGTGAAAAGATTTTACTTACACTCTCCAAGAATGGCTTAATCTTCATAAAAATATAGACCACTAGTAAATGAACATTTTTCTTATCAAGATGAAGGAGAACTTTTGACAGACCAGACATAGCCTCAAGAGTGATCAGTTTACCTGAAGGAAAAAGGCATAAAATTATACTTATTAAAATGTCTCTGCCATTGACTTTGTTATGAAAGTGGAGACATAAAGAAAAGCTGTTTATTAGGTTACCTGGATCATCCTTCTCCTCCATGCCTGAGCTCATAGCTGCCAGCAACTCCTTTGCATATTTATTCACCTAGGTGGAGATTATCAATATGCATGACAATACAATTAACAAACTGGCCTACTTCATTAATTAGATAATAGTTACATACATTATCATGTATAAAATATAATATCTACATAGAATATAACAGTCTGTAATATAATATATATATATATATATATTCATATTCATACATATACACACACACACACACACTTCTTGAAATGAAGTACTGAAATACACAATTTGTGCATTTAAATGAGGCTTGTACCTTTTCAGGTGATCCAACAGCTATGTTGCCCAAGCCCCTCACAGCCAACATTCGGACAGTGCTGCAGTGGTCCGATATCCTCTCCATCATGTTGTTCATCAACACATCGATCAGCATCAGCTCTGTCACCACGTGATGGTTTAAAAGCTACAGGAGATAAGACAAGCATGCTCAGTGAAAACCTGGTAGTATCCCAATAGGAGCAATAATAACACAGGAGTTACCTCAGAAAAGAAAGCTGTGACAGTAATCCTCTGGCATTCATAGATGTTATTTAGAGATGGACACAAGCATTCAACGATCGCTGGTAACCGTGGACCAGCATGCTTAGCAACAGCTCTATTCAAAACAAAAACAATCCTTCCACTATCAAGTTATGGTGAATGCTACATACTTAAATAGTAGAAGCAAACCTGGCCAGCAGTGTAATTCCACTTATGTGTGAATTGTGCTCTCTCATTGCATCCCAAGCATTATCTTCATCTAGTCTTTTCATGACTTCATCCATCTGGGCTCGAGCTAACAAGATTCTCAGTGCGTCAGCTGCAACCCTGTACACAAACATAAAAAATATCAGCCACATATAAAAGTATGTTACCATGATGTTATTCTATATTATACTCTATATTATTTGTTAAGTTTAGCAAATTAGTAACCTACCCTGCTACATGGAGAGTGCCAGCCTGTTTTGCATTGTCTTTTGGAGCAGCAACACCTACACTTGCCCCAATTCTCACGGTGAGAGATGAGAAAAGCTGTGGGAATAAGCTCAGAGTAGGCTCTTGACTTTGGCCATTTAATAATAAGTCTTTAAGTCCACATGTCATCTGAAAAAATGCGCATACAACCATTTAAGATCTTTAATGTCTATGTTAATTTGCATTCATGTGCTTACAGCCCAGTAGCTTACAGCAAGAGGCTGGTTTGTGGCTATCTTAGTAGTTCCTCCTCTAATCATTCCATCTTTGCGGTCAACATACGGAGCCAAAATGAGCAGTTTTTCCATCACCATTTCCATTATTTGTTTGGCTACAACAGCGTCTGATCCCAAAGCCATCCACATCTCACTGATCCAACTTGAAATAAGATAAAACATTTTATCCACAAATATTATGCATGATATATTACACATAAAAAATATCCTGTTGTGTTTTGGTTTGTGTCATATGGAAGTGGCTGGTTTATTAGTGTGTTGATTACGGTTTGTAGATGCTGAGAAGCCAAGATCAATACTGTCTGTCCCACTGCGACTCTTACCTACAAAATATGAAAGATTGTACACAACAAGGCCATTTGAAAGCTTGAAGCAACATTTAGTATTGATGAGTAAATGATGTCAAACTGTAATAGGGCTGTTCATCTACACATTAGGGTGGTCCATCAAAGCATGGTAAAAAATAAAGTTTCAGATATCCTTAATTAGAACCCTGCATTAGCTTTTAGTATCCAAAAGATGATTTAGGAAGGAATTTGGAAGAAAAAGGAGAAGAACAGAAGAAGTTGATGGTTTACAATATTATGGAAAAGGAAGGTTCAGAGGTTCCACCAAAGTGATGTGATGTCCTTAATCAAGGAGATTATGAAGGGAAGCAGATCAGTGACTTTGTCACCACCAGCACGATGCCTTTCTTCGAAGCTCTTGATCTGCCAAAAAACATTTTTAACAATTTCCCCAGCAGACTGGGCTGATGATGCAGACTTTCAGAAGGCTGTTAAAATTGTGCATTCCAGGGAAGTTGTCCATGATGTTGCTGAAAGGGGGTGAAGCTTATTCAAGATTTTAACTGTAGCCTAAAAAAGAATGAAGATCAGAAACAGTATCTACTGCAAGTTGTCAAAGAGCACAGCCACATCTTTTGTGATGCCAACAAAGCCACAGGGAAGCTGGACTTTCTAAGTAACTTTTTATAGATTTTATGTTTTTTCTAAGCAACTTTTATGGACTTTCTAAGTCATTTTTATGCAAGTGTCAGTTTATGTTTGCAAAATAAAATGGCAAATTATTATTATTATATTATTATAATATGCTTTATTTATTTGGTTTACTATGTTATAGTATAGCAACATCTAAATATTAATTAATTTGTATAAAATTTGGACCCAAATATTTTGGCCACATATGGAACCAAATGCAGGGTTTTAATATAGATTCTAAAAAATATATATTTTGGACCACCCTACTATCAACTGCCAATGATGATCAAATTTAATTAAAATTATTTATCATGCAAAATTTACTCCTGTGAGCTTTTTGCCATGTTAGAACGTTGTTACTGTCTCAAAAACATACCCAGAGTTGTGTTTTATTTCATTCACTCAGCCCACACAGGGATTAACCCTTTGTTATTAGTCTGTCTACATCCCCAAAGCTCAAAATGCTCTGTTCCACCTTGTGACGTTTTTTTTTTTTACCTGGCAATTCCAGGACTAAAATCAGCCAAATGACTCTAGTAAAAGTGTATGAAATTTACAGTATACAGTGCAGCACTTTCTTCACCACATGACATCACAAGAAGGAACAGAGTGTTTTCTGTTTGAGACGAAATATGCAGCGTTTATGTCTTAAACATGTGTAAATGAAATGACACACAACTTATAACACAGATCAGAAAATGGCATAATATGGGATCTTTAAATTTGGGCACTATCACAGATTTAACTTAATTTTGCTTGTTCTGAGGTACTAGTCTATGTTTAGGTATAACAAATACTTACCTGGTCATCTGTAATGTTCTGCAATCGTACATGTAACACCTCAAGCATCTCAGGAACCTATGATGGTTAAAATATATTAAAGATACAAACGTGACTAGTTTATGGTGTTTTTTCTTGTGTGAGTTACCAGTTCCTGCAGTCCGCCTCCTCTGTTCTTGAGTAGAGTATTGAGGATGACAGAAGAGGCTCTACAGCAGTTTGCCTGGCTGTCCACTAGTCCCTCAAACAGCATAAAAACCAGTGTCGTCAACTGCTGCTGTGGCAATCTTTTACTCATCACCTAAAAGCAAACCAAAATATGATATATAAAGTAGTGCTGTCATGCAATTAAAAAAATTGAGAGATTAATTAATTATGCGCTGTAATTAATTTATCTAATTAATCTCACCTAAAAATTGCTGAGAAACAAAAAAAAGTGACTTTATAAAGTCATTTATTGTTTAACAAATCTCTCCAAATTGGCTGTTGAGCCCAAGTCTCCATGAATAAGAAACTGTTTGTTGTAAAGTAGCAAAGACGAGGAAATCTGAACATAATAACTTTTGTTTACTTAAAGACAATAAAAAGTCCAGTCTTTCCTTAACCATATTAAAAATATTATTGATAGAGAAATGCTTTATATATGAGATCACTGGTTTTAGTCCTTGTTTTAGTCCTGGTTTAGTCCTGGTTTAGACCTGGTTTTAGTTCTGGTTTAGTCCTGGACTGGGTTAGTCCCGGTTTTAGTCTTGGTGTTAGTTCTGGTTTAGAGGCGCACAGGAGGAAGCGCGGTTTACGCAGCGTACGCGAGAAAACGTACGTTGCGCACGGGAGCACGTCGGTGTCCGCGCAGTAACTACGGAAAGAAACGTGGTCCGCGCGTTCTCAGGTTAATGATGATGATGAAGGTGTGTGTTTGTGTGTGTTTGTGTTTGTGTGTGTGTCCCCTCATGTGGCAGGTCACTATAGGACAGTAGTGCAGACATCATGAGCCTATGCAGGTTGTTTTCACCAGTGACATTTAAGTTGTAGGCGATTTTATATTTGTTATTTTCTTTTATATTTCACGTCGGGAGAATAATTTCCGAGACACGAATGCATTTTTACCTGTGCACTGCTGACTCTGTTCTACTGGCTCTACGACCTCGTCCATTGTGCCTGACGCCGCCAACGTTAACATGACGTTTACGTCGCTCTTACTGCGCGCGTTTTTTGTGGGTTTCCGGCAATGAGTGGAATTACCGAAATAAAAAAAATGTATAAATGTGTTTTGTGTGTGTGGTGTGTGTGTGTGTTGTTGTTGTCCCAACAACACATAAAAACGTATTTTATAATAAAGCAACTCGCATACAGAAACAGTAAAGTTAGAGATTAAAAATTAGATTAACGCGATTAAAAAACATAACGCGCTAAATATGACTGTAATTAATTAATCGCAATTAACGCGATAATTTGACACCCCTAATATAAAGTGCCACTTAAAAGTACAATATGTCATTTTTCTGTTTGTCTAATGAAGATGCTATTGGTTGCTATTGGAAAAATCCATAGTATGGCATTATATTTATCTTAGATTTATTCAATTAAATGTTTAATTGCCTTAAAAACATGCATTCGTACTGTGATGTTGCCCATGAGCAGATCTGACCACTAGACCTGTAGGTGTCTTCTGCTTTTCTCAATAAGAACACCTAATGCTAAGATAAAGCCATAGTGTGGAATATTCTGGCAAAGTAGTACAGCTCCATGAAGACAAACATGCAGCAGAACTCTCCACCAGAAGAAATACAAATTGCTTCTTTATATTATGACAAGAGGGTGAAAAGTTACTGTACCTTGGTGGTTTCTGAACAAGTTTTATAGAGGACTGCATGGTCTGGGTTTTCTAGACTTTCTTTTAATTGTAGTAAACTGTCCACGCCTTCATCCTTATAATCAAGGGCAAATCCTGCAAAATGTGGAAAAAATTATTAATAATTTAATATGTACATTTTATATGATTTTTATCTAATCTTTTATTAGATATGTGTATGTATATTTAATAGTATAATGCAGTATAAGCTTTGGTTTGACTGTACCTTCATATCGTAGTTGTATATAAAGCAGAGTATATAGACAGTCAATAGCTGCGGTTCGCACAGTGGGAACAGGGTCAGAGCAACGTGGAGACAGCCGCCCAAGTAGAGCTCCAAGATTGTGGAAAGAAACCATATTCTAAAAACAAGAAATTAAAATGGATTTGGGTTATCTCAATTATGACAATTTATGTATGCATGTGCTTGGCCCATACCTTGACTGTGAGGATATCGAGATAGTATGATAGTATGTTTGATGTTACAGAAACGGCTCGCTCCCTCTCGTGATCCTGATTTGAACTTAACCAGGATTCAATGTGCTGAAAAAGACAACAAAAAATACAGCTGACAAATGTGACAAGTCAAACTGAAAGAAATCTCAGTAACAAAGATACCAGGAGTTGTGGATTTCCAAGAAAATATATTGACCCCATTTGTTTAAATCCTGCCTCACCTTAAAAACACTCTGCAGACCATCCGGAGTTGGGTCTCTGGACAGAACACTCCTGAGCAGATCTTGAAGTGCCGCTAATGTGTCCTTGTAAAGTGTCTGCACAGATTTCATATGATAATTCATCAAAACAAAGCAAAAGGAGTTCATCAATTTGAAGTTGATATTGCACCTGTCTTTGTTTAGGATCAAGTATTTCGTCTTCTTTCACTTTCTCAGGTGAGTGTGTCTCAGGTGGCAATGAAAACACACTGTTCACACAAATCTTCAGCAAATCAAAAATCTCATTCTCGCTCAGAGCTGGGTCAAGAGCACTGGAGTGGGAGTTAAAGATAGTTTGGTGGTAATTCAAGTATTTATGTGAGGTTTAACACTTCACCACCGCACCACAGTGTATTACAATCCCCACAGTCTGAGCTTTTATACTGCACACAAAGGATACATTAGGTTGGCACAAGTTGTCATCACTAGATGGCGCACTGGAGTTCTCAACGAATCAGCTGCCTCAGCCTTTATGAAATCCTTTCAAGAAAATGGGGAAGATGTCAGAACTATTTCATTTTTATTCTTTGTTGCTCTTGTTACTGACCAACATAGTTGTGATGAGTTCTTGTTTGCGAGTGAAAACATAGCCCTGTTTCTTCACACACTCACTGATGGCTTTAGCAATAAAACCAACACTCTGGATCAGGCTCAGCTTCATGGTCATGTCCTGAAGCAAATCAAAGAAAAAATACAACAATTTAGAGAAAAAAGATTCAAGTCAAGCCCAAGAGGTTAAATTTAGAGTAGCTTTATAATTTAAAAATGCACAGCACAGCGCACAGCCTAATTTAATTTTGAGACTAAGCAATAGCAAAGATCTACTTGAAATAAACTCAAACATTACGCAAGAATGTTGATCAGGTTTTAGAGATATTAACAAGTGACAAGTGCTATTAGGGGAAATATGTTTCAGCAGCAAACCACCAGCAAAAACTACAGGCCGAAGTCTAGAGGTAAAGATGATAATTTCTCACCTTGAACCACATGACTGATTTAAATGTTAATTACAAAGCTATGCAGAAGAGACACCTGAGAGGAAAGGAAGACAGCAAAAGTTTTGTTCAACCAAATCAGAGGAAGCCTGAAACTAAAAATAAATGTATTTTAAACTAGATTAGTAGGTTAAATACTTCAAAATCATAACACAGGATCTACAGTTTTCTTTTTGGTGCAGAACAGCAGAACAGCAATGACTGAAGGTACGCAACCAGTACGCATTGCTAGTAAAACCTTTACTTTACAATTTTGGTTATTCAGTATCTATAATACATAGTAAATTGTAGTTCTCTTTTTAGCTGCTCTTCAACATAAAGAAATCTTGTAGCCAGCACTAGTTGATTTAATTGTGTAAACTGTCCTTTAAAGCTACAGAGCAGAAGTATGCATTCAATTCACACATTAAAAATATGTTTGGGAATAGCTATACAATTCAACAATTTACAAGGTTTACCAATTAGGATCACATATTAATTTTAATAATTTTTGTTATATGTTATATGTTTTGTTATATTAAATGACTTAAACTGGATTGTTATTAAGAAACTTTATAAACTACACTTTTATGGCACTGATACTTTATACTGCAGCTTTAAAGGGTAAAAGGCCAGTGACACAGCAAATCACAAACTACTAGTTTTACCACACTGCATAAACAGCATAAGAAATCAAGAACGATTCAGATTAAAGATAGAAAAAGGCAGAAGCAAGTTACTTATACTAAAACTAGAAGAGACCCCATGTAGTTTGATGACGATACCTTAGTTTCTACTTTTATCCCCAGAACCTGTGTGGAGTAGAGGTGACAATGGTCATAAGACTGTACTGCTATACCTACCTTTATGAGCCTCCTTACCAAGTGTGCAATACCTTCTATAAAATAGCAATAGCATTACTTTACTTTAGATTACTGTATATACCTATACACCTGTTCATGATTACCTTAGTATTGAAGTGTTTATTGATGTTTCGGAGGATGTCCTGGTCGATGCGGTTCAGGATCTTTTCTGGAGGAGCGTACAGAGCCACTTGTCCATAGCACAGGATTAAAGTACTCTTCACTTTCTCCACTTCAACTTCATTACGCTCCTGAAAATAATTAAAGATACTGCCATATGTTAGGGATGTCCCAATACTGTTATAATTACTGGGAGAAGAAATATGATTATTCACAATTACTGACACCATAACAAAAAAAAAAATACAGCTAATCGTACAGCTCACTATTGGGCAAATAAACTTTATGATAACAAAGCTTTTGTTATATTTAAGGTTGATTTGAAACTACTTTGTTTTGCTACTAAAATACTCATTAATATTTAGTTCTTAAAATCAGATAGAGACCTCATCAATTATGTTGATGACATCCCAACCAAATGTACAGTAGTAGTTTAAATTAGCATTATGAGTGAAGTTGAATGTACTTTTAGCAAGTTGAAAATGCTTGGGGACTTCTTAAAAGCTTCTGATTTGCCAAACTCCTCCAGTTTTGCCAGTGTACCCTCCAGATGGCTGTTTGCGCACAAACCAACACCCATCGCAACTCCCTATAAATGCAATAAAAGTGAACAGTTTAGAGAATAGCATTAAAATTTGTTTGTTAAGACAGACATTACCTCTCTCTCAATGGCATCACTATGGTGAGCTGATAGCAGAATTTCATGCAACTGTTTTTTAACTTGCTCTTTGTTGAAACTTTGCTGAAGAATCACTCCAGTGCACCGATAAAGGAAGCTCTGCAGACAAAAAGTACAGCATATATATGTTACTGTGCACTGATAAACTCATAAACATAACCGTAAACATAAATATGGTAAAAAAAATAAAAAAAAATCTGTTAAAGTGAAACTTACCTTTTCCTCTAAGGCATTGTTATATGTGGAGAGGTACCGGGTTGCTTCAGATGCCAACTGACAGATCCACTTGTCTTCTTCAATAGTAACTAGTGTTTTGGACAAGAACTGAAAGACACATCCAGTTTATTAGACATTTGTTGTGATTCTTTTGCATTATTTGGTTGATTAAAGGTCTTATATTGCAAAAATTTGCAATCTAAGACTTATATTGTCTTATATTGCAAAAATATTATTTTGTTTTTTGTTGTTTAACTCACATGTTTGAGTAATCCTTTATTATTAATCCGTCTACATCTCCAAAGCTAAAAATGCTCTGTTCCACCTTGTAATGTCATTAAATGGTAATTTTCATGTTAACAGCTCCCTTTTGTCAATCATTATTAAGTGAATCACTTCCTGTATAACCACATGACATCCCAAGGTGGAACAGAGTGTTTTCTGTTTAAAAGAAGAACTCAGCCTGAAGTATTAGAGTGTTAAACATGTGTGAATGAAACAAAACAACTCCAGGTATGTTTTTGATGAGGAAACAACATTATAACAGGAAATAGTGTAATATGGGCCATTTAAGAACTTGCATTTACCTTTAACAATTTATCATCCCAGCTTTTCTTGTCAAGACTCTCAACTGTGAACTCTGAAAATATTACACATTGGTTATACACAAAGGAAGTAAAAACACAGACCAACTGGATGGAACATATTAAACTGAAATGCCTGACCATACCTTCTAAAAGTGTTAATAATGGCGGTATCTCATTGTCCCATAGTGTGTCTAACTTTGGATGGATGTTGGTGCTGAGAACTTGAAGCAAAGAGAGTGAAGGTGCGCCATGGTCTCTGCTATTATATGGAAAGGCTGCATTCACCTATAAAATAAATTAAGGAAATTAAAATCAATCAATCAAAATAAGAATATCCATTATGTTGACCTACACTTACCAGAAGTCTTATGAATAGTGTATGAGGGGTAGGTAAATTAACTGTAAAATAAAAAGTCAAACATTAATCAACAAATCACAACATATTATAACCATTGGCATGTGAAATTATGACCAACATTAACCTTCTTGTGTGAAGTCAATGTGGAAACTGCTCTCCTGGTTAAGTTTCTTCTTATTTCCAAGAACAACTAAACTTTTACAGAGAGGAGTAGTGGCATTGCTGTATTGTGGGGGAGTCAGGAAATACAAAAGTTTTGGCCAAAGAACCTGCAAACACAATTATAAATGAATGAAACTGCTCAATTACACAGATAATTGCTGGGGAAATAATGATTTCTCTACACACATCTGCTAGTTGTCCAACAGTGGTGGTGAGCAGATGGAGAGTATTGTCACACATGGATCGAAGGGCCTCATTTGTCACCTCTTCTGGATCTGTGGTTCTTTGTCCACGCTGAAATAACATATTACACACATTTATTATACAATATCAGAACACTTGCTTATGAATGAAAAAGACAATGGATAATATTAAGGTTATATAATAGGTAGAAGATTTACATGGTACGTGTCAGGTAGTGCACAGTTTTGAACGATGAACCGAACCAGTAACTCTCCTCCTTCCAGTTCGAGATAACCGTGATGGGCCATGGCACTAATGACCTGTACCACTCGCTTCTTCACCTACAAGACAACAATGTTTTACCAAGAAATTATTAAATCTACTATATTAAAATGCAACTAAACTGACAGCACTATATTATGCTGCTCCTGTAACTAAAATAGAAAAAATTCATGAACTGAATGTAATACCTTATTGCTGTGGTCGGCCATTGGTTGTCTAATGCTGGCCAATATCAGAAGCTTTTTGGTCTCCATTGTGGAAGCTGGAAGGAAAATTTTATCATTTGCACATAAGGACTTACAAGAAATGAAGAAATGAAAATTGTTAACATTTGGTTCCTCACTAGTAGAGTTGATCAGGTGGCGAAGCACAGCCAAAGAGCCCAGTCTACTTCTTTCATTGGTGTTTTCTAACCTCTGCAGTACAAACATAATCAGCCGGTCTGGAAATGTGTTTGCTGTAAAAGTAAAATGGCATTTATAAGTGAGCTGTATGAAAGTAGCAGAAAAAACAGATTAAATCTAGACTGAATAGGGAACTGTCCCAGTTAATATAATTATCTTGTCAGGACATGGAGTCTTGCTCATTAAAGCATGATCACATTAGTGTTCTTGTGACTCTCTAAAGCTAAAACACAGAAAACACTGGACTGTCCTTGAATTATATGTAAAGATTACTATACCGAGCAAACTGAAGCAGCGAAGGACCTCGTTGTGGTTCTTTACGGTTGGTGGGTTACTGTAATCCACTGAGACAGACACCTGAATATAAGAAAGTAATGTTCATGTTAATTTAAACAGTATGGGCTAAATGTTGGTGTAGCATTATCTTAATGACAATTTAGCATAGAGCACAAATAACATTTTGTGAAAGTTTGAAATTAAACTATACTTCCTCTTCTCACATGACAAGCGGCGTACCATATCCCTTTCTAAAATTCACTGTGGTTTAATGTTGCAACAATCAACAGTTAAAGCAGAGAGTCAGCTGATTCATAAACATATGACTATAACAGCCATTTATCACATGTGGGACAATTGTCAACTAAAACAGATTTGTTTTAACAAATCTGATGACAGCATTTTAGTGTATTTTTATATATATACCTGATGATGAAGAGCGAAGAGTAAACTGTCCAGTTGTGTTTCCAACACTCGGCTGCCCATATTGACAGAGGCATCAAGCACTTGGCACAAGCTCTACAATAAAGAAAAAAATAATATGATAATAAATTATGTTTTGCTTATACCTATAAAAACAAAACAAAACACAATAACATTACCTTGCTTATAATATAATGTTCATTGTTGTGTTTTTTATACAAAGACAAAATCGACGGAATCAGTTTTGGAATGTGCTCCTCCAGTTTGTCACTTGCCATTAGGTGGCACATAGACCCCAATGCCTCAGCCACAGTAAGCCTCAACTAAAACACATGTTGGAGAAACAAGTTACACACCTTATGTAAACTTTTCTTTCAAGTGGCTGTGTGCAGATAAAGCAGCAAGTGAGTACAAAGTCAAATTCTTAAGCAACAAGACAACTAGGGACAAAAATAAAATCCTACCTTAGGCTCTCTGCTTTGTAACCAGTTTTGGAAAAGTATGTCAAAAGCAGCACAGATTTCACTGGAGAAGGTGTCTTTTCTAACCGTGGGATCCGGAGCTTTATCAAGGTTTGCCAGATACTCCAGGATACTGTCACTGAAATGACGGAGCGCTAGAGTGATATCAAAAAATAATACAAATTCAACATTTAGATTGTTATGTTATTATATACTGCAATTCTATTGTCTTACTGGGAAGCCTTACCAGAAGAAAATACCCACTTCATGTTGTCCTGTTTGGCCATGTTGAGCATGGGCAACATTGTACCTAATATAGCATTCAAGAAAGGCACCATACCAAACACTAGAAGGAAAATAGATGGTAAAAAAATTATCAAAAAAAAAAGTATTTAACTGGCAGCGATACTTTTCCAAAAAACACATGATGGACTTGATCGATTGATTGTGATTGTGCAATAAAATGGTCAAATTTGCCACAACTTGTTTACACAAAAGTTGAACACTTTTAGACAGGTTTAGCGAGTTCAGGTCTTCCCGACACAATGACTTTTGAATTCCTGTTTCATGAAGATTATGTGGTGAGTCCTCTTCAGAGTTGACATGTGCTGTGCAAACTAATAAAATACACATATTTTAAAGTGTATTTAGGTTACGCATTCTTACCGTTTGAGTCTGACAGATTGGCCAATGTCTGAACAACAAAGAAGTGGGGCAGGACTCCAGGCTGAAACTTGCTCAAAATCTCCTCCATGATGTCATTTATGTGCTTGTTACCCACAGCAACCAAAATATTACTTGCTGCCTGTTGCCAATCAGGGATGACATCCTGTTTAGAAAAGGAACACAAAAGGGAATGGCTTTAAGCAGAATGGTACAAACAGCTTGTGAACAACAGTAAGACAATAGAATTACCTTTGAACGCGTCATTTCATCAGATGCAAGGGAGATGATGCTTTTGATTTTATTGGAACTGATGTAGTCTATTTTGCTGTCTACAATCAGTTCAATTGTTCGAAGAATCACAACTCTGTGGCTCACAATAAGCTACACACACAAAAAAAAGACAAAAAAACCCCAGAAGTGCTCATTAGAAGTGCATCTAAAAAATAAATCACATATCAAAAAATAAAAACATATATTTTCATAAACAAATGATTGAAGAACAAAATCTTGCTTTCTATAGAGCTGTTGTCATGTGATTTCTTAAAGGAAATGTCTTACTTTAAGAAATCACAGCTTTTGTTCACATTCTAGACAAATCAACCAGCTTTACAAATGGCATCCATTGTGAACTGCCTTCATAGCACTACCAGCATTTTTCTCTGCAGTCTCACCTTTGGGTGTTTGAGCAGGTAGTCTTGGCACATGGCTAGGACACGCTCTGGCTGTGTCTTCCCCAGGGTAAGGACAGACTTCCTGACCTGTTCCTGGACCCCTGTGTCTTTGTCATTTGCAGCATCTAATAAAGCCAGCGTCACCTCTGGTATTAAAAAAAAAGACAAAAGAAACTGAATTAGAAAAGAATGAATTATGAACTTCATCATTTGAATCTATCCATGAGAAAATCTTACGCTCCACATCTGTGTCTTCCATGGTGCTCTCCAGGGTTTGAGGTGAATACAGCAGCTTTCCTTTAGCTGGAATGAACAAAAAGATACTAGTAGCAACCCAGCTGATGGTAACTTTTGTGCCATTCAAATCCTGCAATACATCCACAATCAATCTACTAATGCTGATGTTTCCTGAAATGACATAACTCTTGTCAGTGATAACTCTAATAATGGATCTAATTCTAAATCTCTATAAAACTGAATACTGTACCGTATCCACATGATGTCTTCCATATCTCCAGTAGTCTATGATTGTTATTGTGCAGTATACTGATGCTTCTGATGGAGCTAGGCTAATGCTAAATTAGCTGTTGTTGCTACGGAAGAGGGGAGTCCTCGCGTCATGTACTACAAAACAAATATCTTAAAGCCCTCACTTACCGACCCTCTGTGACTGCCCACTTCACACAATTACCTTCGCTTTATCACTGCTGTAGTAAGTGTGCAAGCAGCTATGTTCGCTGTCATACCGCTGAACAATGTGGAGGTGTAAACAGCCCGGTCATGTGCCTCCAGCAATCACGCTGTAAAGTGACGTAGAGGTGACATGTGCCCATACACTGTGTATGTGCATAATAATGTGTCCCTGCCAGACGTTCTTGGACACGTCTCACCCATAGTCTGTCTGGTCTCACCTGACCCGGGAGTCGAACCCCGGACAGGCTGGTTGTGACGCACCGTGATGCCGCCGCGCTGTTTAGAGCACCCTGATTTGATTTATTTATTTTATTTATATAGTCATATGGTTATATAATAATAACAATAACAATAATAACAATAACAACAACAACAACAATAATAATAATAATCATCATCATCATCATCATCATCACACTAATCATTCAATGAACTAATTATGTGCGTATGATTGAGAGATTCTATCCATGTGGCCACCAGAGGGCACTGTGTGGTCACATGTCATACATTATATTCTATCTTCTTAATGGCACATTAATGGTTTCAGTCATGGGACTGATGGGGCCACCCCACACAGCTCTAAAAATTGTGCATAAACTCTCCCATTTTACACAAATGATTAGCCACCAGCTGAACTGCACTCTCTCATGATCAAAAAGTAAAAATTAAGACAAGAGAATGCATTTTTGGGTCCAGTAATTAAGCCACAGATATTTCAGTTGTCATTGTCATTGGTCAGAGGTCAAATATAAATAAAATACTGCCAAAATAACATATATAACATTAAACATAGACAAATCTTACTTGAGTCTTTTTATATATTTTATTTTAACTACCATAATCTTTCCCTGTTGGATGCTTCTCTGGTCGTTTTTGTTCTCGTCATCTTCTGAGTGAGGAAGAGGAGAGACTATTCCACATCAAAACAGAAGGCTAGTCCCAAGAGGAGGAAGTTCTGAATGATTGAGGAACACTTCGTGGCCCCATCTGGCAATGTTCTCTCTGTAGTTCAGCATCCTGCCACCCTTGGACACTATTATAGTGTTTGAATTTTTAAAATAACCCTAAATGTTAAACATAATCTGTTTCAATTCTGTTTTGGCCTAATGATAAATTGCATAATTTTCCTTGTCAAAACCTACACATGTCCACAGCCAAAAACAAACCATTTTTGTTTTGTTCTGTTTTTTTTTTCAGTTGTTTACAAGACATTTCCAGTTTACTCCAAAAATCTGATTATGATCAGACTGCTGGACTATATAGTGACTAGAGTGGAATTTCAAAGAGGTGTTATTGTTTTAATACTCAGTAACACATGCACATTAACTTATTATTTGACACTATTTGCACAGGCTATACAAACTGAATATGCCTAATTTGCAAAACAAACAAACAAACAAACAAACAAACAAACAAACAAAAAACAACAACTGTGAAACAACCATATTAAAAAGCATGCTGCATTTATTCTGTAATTATAATCTGCACATTTTCTTAGAAAATCAGTGTATGTACAGTATGTACAATTACTTACAGTGACTTACAGGATTCCGCAATATACAATGAAAGGCAATCTACAAAGTTAAAAGCCAAAATCTAAATAATATTTGAAATGGACATGAATCAATTAAATGTCCACTGTAGTTATTGCTATGTAAACTGCTTTGCAGGTGTTGTCAAAATACAAACTTCAAAATTAAACAGTAATAATTCACGAATAATCCTTAACTTAGAAGTTGTACACAATTGTTGTTACAAATATTAAAGATAAACACTGAATATAAAGCCAAGCATTTTTGGGCAAAAAGGTGTGTACAGTGAATACTGTTATCAGCCTTAGCCTACACAACATTGTGCTGTGTAAGAGTGAAATTTACCCATAACACATGCATTAAAGTAAATGTCCATTTTCATCAAGTTAATCATTACAACACCCGGAGGCACTGCTGTCTGTTAAGGACTGGTACAGGAGCAGTTTGATCAAGTAGCAGCAGTTCAGACTGGAGGATGGTGATCTCTCCTCTGTTTCAGATCTTATGCATCTGCATTGGACAGCTCACGACCAGCTGGTTTTTTCCTTAAGAAAAAAATATATGAAAAGAAAATCATTTAGGTTAGGTTATAATATTATTATATACTATATAATTAAACTATGTTTAAAATACACATACAAGCCAAATAAACGCTCAATGCAAAAGCACATGAAGCAAGTAAAGTAAGGTAAGGTACAATTTGTACAATACAATCCTTCAATGTCACTGGGGCATTTAAAATAACATATTTACCATCTGACTAAACTCTTGAAGGTCTATTTATGAATGTGTGCATACTCATTTTTGGTGAGTGGTGCCTTGTCACAGCTGCCATCTTTGCGCTGTCCCAGGTCCTTTGAGGCCTGAAGAGCGAGCTGAGCAAGCTGGTGTGAGCTTCCCCTAGAGGTAATTCCCTTCAGCTTCACTCTGCAACAAGACCAGACATATTTAGAAAAGTACCAGAGAGAGCTTAGTATTACTTTACAAAAGCATGCCATACCCATTCCCAGTAGCATCCCCCTCTTCAAGCATTTTCATCCCTGGTACTTTCTGACCAAAGATCTTTACTGCAATAGTCATGAGGAGCCCACAATGGTTCCTATAGCAACAAGTAGCATCAACTGCTAAGAAAACTACCAAGAAGATCAGCAACACAATACCAACTATGCCGCCTTTGGTTATGCTGCTGACTTTATCTGCATTAAGAATGAAGAAGAAATGAATAACACAGATGTAGTTTGTTTGAGTCCGTTGGCAATGGTCTTTCTAAGCAGCAGTTATAACTTACAAGGTGGCTCTGCAATGGTGAAATTGAAGCAAGCAGGAATAGAGGAACCATTAGCATTGATGGCCATCACCTCCAGATCATAGTCAGAGCCAAAGGACAGATTCTGGAGGAGGACTGACTCTGCATTTTTAGACAGCTGTAGTTCTTTCCACTCAGCAGCCTCAATAACCTGGGAGGGGTGAAAACTCATAGTCTTTCATACAGCTTTGGTTACAGCTTATAATGCCCAAACCTTCCATGGATATTCAAAATATTTCAAAATCATATCATTTTTTGCATTATTTAATTAACTTGGTCTTAAAATAAATGTAATGCATAGTATAACTTTAGCAGACTGGCTTTACCTGTTTGTAGCGTACACTGAAGTTTAACAAAGGAGATCCACCATCCTCACTTTGTCTGAGAGGAATATAGAAAGAATTGCCTTCGATTTTTACTTGATCGGTCAACAGGATGGGGCTGTCTGGCTCTCCTAAAAATAAATGTACATCAACTATTAAAATCTGATACTTGACACACAAAATTACAAGTTAGTGCTTTAGTAATGTTTTACCATCTGTAAGTTGGCATCAGCAAGATGAATGAAGGCAGCAGCATATGATGCAAAGATGGAGAAAAATAGCTGTGAGTATATTCAGTCAGATAAAGCTGATGACAACAGTTAGACTGTTAAAAACCTACTGGCCAGTGTGAAGTAGTAGGGGTGAGCAATACTGACAAAAATGTATATCTAATTATTAATTTCATATTAGTGCAATGTTGAAGTATTGTCATAAGTTCTCTTTCTCTATATGCTTTTTATATAGGACACATTAAAATTTTTTGCATATCTCCCAACTCTATGGCAAAAGAAGAAATTCAATTTGTCAACTGGACAAACGTTTATTTTGGTCAAATATGTTTTGCAGCTCATCCAAGCTGCTTCTTCAGTCCAGAACTGCACTTTTATAATAGGTAAGGTGGGTGAAGTGTCTTGCCTAAGAACACAACAAAAGACTTACATCTAAGCAATGGATAGTAATTCACTTACGTATTCCCTGAGTGCGAACGTTGTTGTTGTCTGAGAACTCTCCCACACCCACAGCATTCAGGGCTGCCAGACGCACTATGTACTTTGTGTACGGTTTTAAGGATGTGATGGCCAGGGCATCTAGGAAAATGATAAGTAAAAATCAAAGTAATAAGCATAGTCATGAGAATAGGTAGCCTAAAGTTGGCAGAAGGTTATTCTACCTAAATTTCATCACAAAATCAAGTTAGATGATCCTACCTGAAACTGGAACAGTGGTCTCTTTCCATTGTTCATTTGGACTTTGTCTCCACTGCAGGACAAAACCTGTGATTGGTGTTCCTCCACTAAAAGGTAGGGTTTTGAGGTTGAAGCGAACTGATGTGGGTCCAGGTGAGACAGACATGTACAGTGGAGGGCCAGGCTGTGCTGTAAGCCAGGTTCAATTATTACACCAGTTGATGTAGTCTGGTATTAGGATACTGATTGATAATAACATTTATTCTGAGAAAGACCTACTGAGGATTGCAACATCCCTGGATGCATTCCCTGAAATGCTCACTGCCATACAAGAATACAAGCCACCATCAGAGGGCACGATGTCATCAATTACCAACACACCTTCCACCACGTGAACACGCCCTGAGTCTTGAACCTGGCACCAAACATCATCAGACTTAATAAGTAGACAAGTGGGGAAATGCAGGGTTAACCAATAAGTACATTAAATCATACTATAGCCTGTCCATTAAGTTTGTTGAGCCAGTGGAGCTCTGGCTGGGGATGCCCAGAGACATTACAGGAGATGGACACTCGGTCACCCACTGATGCCCTTTGCTGCTCGACTGAAACAAACACCTCTGGGGCCTCTGAAATAACACTTCAGTCAACTCACAGACTGTATTCAACTCTTTTCTTTTTATCATGAGTGAATTACTCACCAAAAACATGAAGAGTAATAGTGGCAGTGCTCTCCCCGATTTTATTCTTGCCAGTGCAGACATATTCTCCAAAGTCCTCTCTCGTCACAGACAGGATGTTGAGCTGGCTACCGTCTGAGTTGAGCTGATGCCGGAATGTGTCAAGAGAAACTGGCCTGGACCGAACAGGTTAAAGGTAAGTAGATAACATGAATCCCATCTTCTAGTAATTTTTATGACCAATGTTGCAATGAAAAGTGCTTGTGTCCATTGAAATGCTATTGGTTTACCAGCAGTCTAATGTTCCAGAGGAACATTCCTGGCAAAGCAGTAACACCTTCATGGTACCAAGCAGGTAGCAGAGCCTCCAATGTGTTCATACAGCACTAGTCTAGTGTACGCTTGATGTTTAAGTGAAATTGCACTGCTTTTGTGTCCCCATTTCCTCTTACATGGTCCAGGTGATGTTGGGTTTTGGTAGGCCATCAACTAAGCATAATAAGGAAACATTGGCCTCTGGTCCAGCCAGCACCTTCTTAACATCTTCTTTAAGATGTACTTTTGGAGGAGCTGCAAAAATGTGCATGTGTATGGTATTAGTTTATTGGCCTCTTACATCAACTCTATTACAGTAGAACATAGGCCTATATACTGACCATTGACGACCACAGATACAGACAGTGACTTAAAGATTGGCCTTCCTTTTATTTGAGCCTGGCACACATATGTCCCTGCGTCCTCTCTCTTCACTTGCCCAATGAAAAGAGTGTTATCTTTCTTCTGCCATACACGCCTTGCACCTAAAGATTGTAATTGCTATAATACAAAATAGTAAAGACATTAACTTTTATGTTTTAGACATACTGTTCATGAGAAACTCCTCTTTGTCTCTGAGCCACACAACATCCACTGCTGGCTGTCCAGACACCAGACATGGGACTACTCCATCTGTTCCCTCCAAAAACTCATGGTAAGAAGTTGTGCCAGCAAATGATGGACCATCTGTCAAATAAAAATAATATTAGTCAATGTTTACTTTAAGCTGTTTATGGGATTGTATTTACAAATTACATTAACAGTTATAGTGCAGTAATTGTAACAGTATTTTTAGACTATTACATAACTAAATTCACAAAAAAACAGGAAGTTACTGACATGTAAGGGTTAGGGTTAGGGTTTAGGGTTAGGGTTAGGCACATTTATAAGAAAGAAAACAGCTATTTTAAATCATTACAATTCACAAAAAAAATAAAATAAATAAATAAATTTAATAGATAATATTTGCTTTCACTGTTAGTGTAATTACTTACCATAAATAAAAAGCTGAGTCTGGGCTTCATCTGTGTGTCCTGTTTCAAATTCACATCTGCAGATGTATTTGCCAGAGTCCTGCAGCGTAGACTTGGTAATATGCAGTTTAGAGGATGTTTCATCCACTTTAGACACTTTCTCTTCATCATCTATTTCCTCTCCATCTTTGTGCCAGGTTATCTCTCCTTCTCCACTTGCTGAGAAGTTACAAAAAAATTAAAAACCATTGTACTGTATGTTCTGTTTACATGGGAGTCAAAATACTCACCTTTGCACAATAGTAAGATCTCCTCTCCCACGAGGATGTCTTGCTTTGTGGTTATTATGTCTAACTTGGCGTCTAAAAGAGAAGAAACAAATGGTTGTCTATTTTTGCTCCATTTGGCTATTAGATAATTACATATTAAATAATATTTTTCTTTGATCACACCCTATTTTGTTACAGTAGGAAATAAAGTTGGTGAATCTTACCTGAGCTGCAGATGATTATTGCCAGAAGTGATGCTGTTGTCCATAAAGCTACAGATTTCACCATTGTATCCATTAATAAAATGCTGGACCTTGAAGCTTGTATGAGAAAGACACCTGTGGCATTGACAGATGAGGTTTTGGGTGAGCAGAGGGTCTTGTTGGGGTTTTATAGGGACTGATGAGCAGTGGAGATGACTGCAAAGGAAGGGAGAGGGCTGTGCCTTTGTAGACAGAAGCATGATGGGAGTGCACTAACGCTACCCCACACTTGATCATACTTCATTAAGAAATTAATTTGTTAAACACCGGTTTATAGTTTATAATGAAGTGGCTAATAACTATATTATCTTTCAGTCAAGCAGTGAAATGTAATTTACACTGCTTAATTTATAATATATTATAATATATAGATATTATCATTTCTTACATGGGCAACAGAGGAAGTACATTTTTTGTAGTACTTTTTTAGGCAGACAACCATTAAAGGTCATCCTTATCCTTAACTTACACTGAGGTGTATTTCAGTTGATTCATGTTTGGGTAAAGCATTGTCTTGTAGTCAACGTTTGAGCACAGTGAAAAGTTTTGTTTTTCACTTACTCCGTATCTCCACTCACTGCTCTTTATTAGCTTGTTATTTAAAAAATCAGACTTACATGTAGGGTTATAAAATATCATAGCCATATGTAATGAAAGGGGTTACTAAAAAATACTGCTTGCTATGAAGAGGCAGGACTTCTCATATCCTCATTTTAAATTAGTCTGTGGGAAATAAGCTGTTTTAGATCAGTATTGTGGTTTGCAATGAACAAAATGTAAAATGATGATATGCATATGTTATAATAATAAATAATACTAATACCCCCAAAAGCATACAATGTCTTCTTTAATGATTAAAAATTCAAAATGTTGAGATTTTATTTATAATGTGTATCATTTTAACATAATTATATTAATTCTGGATACAATGTTGGCATAATTTGACCCCTTCCTCAGTACAACTCCACTTCCTTCACCGGATGAAGCAGGGGAGGCTGCTGTCCTTTGGGAAGAAAAGATGGAGAGTGATATTTTTATCGCTTGATCGTTTAAAAAAAGGGGTCAAACTCTTTCTAAACACAAACAACGCAACAGTGCCTTCACATATGTGTCCACAAGACATGGCATGAGGAGTTGGAGGAGCTGCCCTGTTTTCTTCTGTACTGTGCTATGGACAGTATAAAAGAAAAATAAATGAAAAAATCCAGTTCAGATCAAAGTCAAATCAAAGCACCATAATTTCTGAGAATAGCAAGTTATTTGAAATCATACATTTTTACTTTCAATCATGAACTTATCATCATTTATCTAAACACGCTCTACCACTCAGCTTGAACTCCACTGGGTCCTTCTATTGGCCCATTGCCAGGAAAACCTCCCACCTCGCCTTTGATAGCCTATCAGTGTTCTTGCCCTGCAATACGATTGACCAATCAAAGGATCCAGAGTCTGAAGGGGCCACCTATCGCTGTGATTATCAGAAATGGCCATTATGGCTCATTACAATGGAGTGTGCTCATAACAAGGTCTGCAAGCAAGAGCCATTAACAAGGCTGAGCACGTTATTAAAAGTGCAGCATCGCAAGTCTTGCTCTGTAATTATAATTCTTCACTCAAATATTTATTGTAGTGGAGCAGTGAAATAAATTTTATACATATACATTTTATTTCACTGCTCCATTCCATCCATTTTCTTCCGCTTATCCGGGGCTGGGTCGCGGAGGCAGCAGTCTAAGCAGGGACTCCCAGACCTCCCTTTCCACACACACTTCCTCCAGCTCTTCTGGGGGGACCCCAAGGCGTTCCCAGGCCAGCCGAGAAACATAGTCCCTCCAGCGTGTCCTGGGTCTTCCCCGGGGCCTCCTCCCAGTGGGACATGCCCAGAACACCTCCCGAGGGAGGCGTCCAGGAGGCATCCGGAAAAGATGCCCGAGCCACTGCTCTATTTAGATTAGACTAAAGTGTCACTTACTAATAGTTTAGCTTAAGAGAAGCGGTGGAAGCAAGTGCAAACCTTAGGTCCTGAACATGATGTTCTTTTAGATGTGACAATGTAACACTGTGTTCTTCTGGAAGCAACAATATTAAAGTAATATCAATAATATGTAATGTTTAAATTCATATTCTTTTCACTGAATGACTATGTAACTTTTTTGGGTGGTGGGTAAACTACATGTTTGTCTTGGGTATGTCATTGTTTTACCCAGATTCCACAGCATAGTATGGCCTGGTGGCGTCACCAGCTTGTCCACATGGGGACAGATAAGTTTAATGACTTACTATGGCACATTCCAGGCAACACAATTGCATCTCCTTGGAGACAAGCAGGTAGCGTACCCTCTACTAAAAATATGACCTTGGGCATTTAGTATCTGTCACAAAGACATAACAGTTCTTACAGCAACTGCCTAAAATGTAAATTTATGCACTTGTTTGCAGAAGTTCGGACATGGTGGACATTGTGTTTTTCAGACTGAGTTTATCCAACAGTAGAAATATGTGTATGGAAATAGACCATGTAATGCACAAACAATGCAGGGATAAACAATGTTTGTGGCAGAGAGAAGACAGGAGGTCGCGACAGACAGGAAGAACAAAGAGACAACCAGCGCGTGCCGTGACTGTAACTTACACAACCTCCTCCAACTGTGTGCCATACTACAAAGTCACAGATACACTGTTAAGCAAAAATTGCAATTCAGCTCAAGTACCAACTCAAAGATACCAATTTAATGTGTTCATTGTGTTAAACTAGTGGCAGGTCCAAGCCAAACTGAGTGAAAGTGAGTTTGTAATGGTGCAAAGACCATATTCTTCCATTGTCATAATTTACCCTACTGTCTCAAATGAGGTGCAAACATTTAAATGAGGGTATGATAAACACTGTTACCAAATTCTGTTGAATTAAAAGTTGCTGACTCTGGACTCCTTCCATGTTGTGGCCTTTCAGCACAATGCAGGAAGTGCTCCGTGCATGTGGGCAGATAGCTATCACCTCTGTGACATCATGACAGTGTGTTTAGCCTGTAGCTGTAACAATGGGACAAACAAATAGCTAGACAATACAACAGGATAAAAAAAAAAAAAAAAAAAAAAAACAGAGCCAAAACAATGTAGTAATATATTTAGATTGCATAAAGATAATATATTTTCCTTTTGCTAAATAGTAAATTGTTTAGTCAGCATTGCTGTTTTATCTAAAAAAATAAATAAATAAAAAATCTACAAAAGTTAACTTGTTTTCTGATCTTGGGCATTTCCTAAATAGTTTCAGTCTGGTCTTTATTTTCACCAGAAGTATTTTCATACCACATGTAAATTACAAATTAATATGTTTGGCCAAAGCCTTTGTTGTAAGAAAATATGATAAAGGTGGAGATGGTAAAGGGAACTACTATTTGAATTCTTTTCTTTTTTTTGTTTTTTTTTTGTTTCACTTTTTTCACAGAACTAATGGTTTCACAACTTGCCTTTGTGTTCAGCTTGGGCTGATGCATTGTAAATGAATTGCTTGTCTTTTCTCTTTAGACTATCTCCAGATATGTCAGTAATTATGATACACAAGTGTCTATGTGCATGTGATCATCAGTAGCATTAGTTCTAGTCTCATGCCGGATGCTGAGATGGGGACTCTGACCCCACCCAGAACTTCTCTGTTACTGAAATAGTCATGGTTTGGACTCCACTCAAAAGCAACACTTCCTTCTATCCTTGTTTGGTCCCTATATTTATCCTGCTTTTATTTACACATAGAAGTGACATCGAGAGTGGCGCCTCAGGGTCATCAAAATCTTTGTTTATGCCAACCATTGTTATCAATGTACAATTAATAAACAAACAATGCCTGACGCTGCATGTACGTGAGCTGTATTGTTTAGTTGTACAAGGCAGCCTATTCTGAGGTCTCTTTATCTCAAATACTCATCTAACCATTTCATAATGGATAAGGATTCTTCTGCTTCCTCTTAATCTCCTTCTTTTAAACTTGCCAAAAATTACAAACTTGACAAAAGATGATCCAATAACATCAGAATACCAGAATATTCAGACACAAACCCTAATTTTAATGCTATATTATCACTACCAAATCATGTCAAGCAATAATATATTTGACACCTTACAATGTTTAAGATTTTTCTAAATTTTTCTTATTTTTTCTCTAGATTTTTCTATTATTGTTATTAAAAGCATCCAGTAACAACATTATTTAGGTTGGTTTACACACACTAGGGAAGCTGTGGGTCTGACTGCTACACACATAAACACTACAATTGTGGAGCTCTATTTATTTGACTCATAGTTTATTGTTTATGATTTGATCAGTTCAGGCCTAAACAATACAGGTTGCTGCTGGGACTTGATAGTCAACAAAAGGATGTTTTACACATAAAGCTTACATTGTCACTTACCTCATAAAAATAAACTTTATGGATTTCATATTCCTCCAAAAACAAACCTGTTGTGTTTTGTTTTACATTTTGCTCACTCTCACACAAAGCTTTGAAAAATTCTGTATGTTTATTTGGTTATTATGATACCATCTTCTGATAAAATAATAATAATAAAAAACTAACTATAGAACTAATATTAAATGAGAAGAACTATGCCACTTATTTTATCCTATTTACAACTACAACTACAAATAAAGCTTATGTTCATTGAAATATTTCTTTATCTGTCATTGAGCTAATTTGATCTCTCAAATGTGCTGATTGCAGCTTATTCTTTCACATTAAGTACTGACAAACTGCCAGCCAGTCTAGGGCACTACATTTCATCCTTTTGAAGATACAGATGTGCCGGATGTTGACAGGAGCTTCTGCGTAAATAAAATCAAAGACACTGCAACTGTCAATGTGCCAGAGACAGCACTGCGACCTAAAACTGGTGTCAAACCTACGTGACTCTTGTTGTGTCTAACATTACTCAGGGGTTTGCATTGTTTGTTTTCTTTTGCATTTAAGACTTTCCTGGACACATCCTCTTAAGCTTGAGTGCTACTGTTTGCGTCATCGCACCCACCCAGGCACCCACTGCATGGCTCTGAGCATGCTCAGTGATAGAGCTAAACTTTTATGACGTCATTTGTACAAAAATAGTTATACTGAATAAAAATAAGTATTGTAACTTTACAATAATAAGGTACAAAGACTTTACACTACATCACAGTTATCAGAACCTGAAGAGAGACCAAAACCTTGTTTAGAAAGTCTCCAGTGAGTCTCAAGTGAAAGTGAAGTCCCAAATCCCACAAGTCCAAGTCCAAGTGCTTTGAGTATTATTATTATTTTTTTTGCAATTTATATGCATTTTGTGAATGTCCCTAAAAAGTCCTAATCACAAATAGAGAAGTGGAGGGACATATTTTAGTTTAATCCTGTAAAATTAAGCACTGATTGTACCTAATTATGAGCTGTACAGAAAAAAGTGTTTGCTATACACATTTATTATTTGTGGAGAAGCCAAGTCTCAAATTCTTAGACCATTTTATCAAGCCTCAAATTCTCAAAATAATGAATCAGACCTGCTACTACAATCTCCATTAGCAACATTTCTTTGATTTAATAGTAATAGTATTTGTTGGAACTTCTTTTCCTAAATTCAGACTGCTTTCATGCACCATAGGTCTGCCTTAAAACAATGCATTGATGCATAGTCTCTGACTTTCATTCTAACATACTGAAAATTGTAAATACACTCAGCTTTGAATGTGTCTTGCAGGAAGCTGAGATGATTGCTCTTCTCTGGGGCAGTTGGCTGCAGGCTGTGCCCCTTCCCCTACGCTTGCTGTCAGACGGTCTGCCCCTCTACGTGACTGATCCATGGTCTGTGAGAGCCAGTGATAACGCTAACAAGCTTCCTGCCATTAAGGCTAATTGCCCCACAGCCCGGATCTGAGCAGACACCCAGAACGGGGTGTCCCATAGAAAGTCTGACATATTGGGCCAAAATATGAACAGGTATGGAACAGTGTTCATATGTTTATGTCTATATGATATAAGCTATACTAAATGTGTTAAATAGAAACTAAATGAGCTAAATTTGACTCAACTGACCAAAAATATTTAAAGTTAAAGCCCCCCCCCCCCCCCCCCCCCCGTTCCCAGACTAATGTATGTTCTGTCTACTTGCTGATTATCACTTGAGTCTAATGACATTTGTGAGACATAAAGAAAATTAAAAGGAGGATGTTTAGATTACTGTATGTTATCTGCACATCACGTGTGTATAGTGGCTTTATGTGGCCCCTGGGAGAGTCACCAATGGTCTGTGGTGACGTCAAGGAATAAAACCTTTGTCGAGCACATTTACACACTAAATAATCTAATATTCTATCTACATGTGTTAAAACCTCATTATTACGTCTACTTACTTCTTTTGCCTTCCTATAAGTATAATGTAGACCTGACCTGAAAATGACAAACACATAACAAAATAAAATGCAAAAATTATATTACATTATATCACATCGACTGATGTTGAACTGTTTGTGTTTGGCTCAAGGGTTCAAGGCAGAGGAAGTTAGAGACTTGGACCAAATGAATGATAGAAACTTTTAGAAGATCATACGTCTTTGTATTGGTGCTATAATGTGCTGATGAGAAAAGATCCTCAAAGTGCAGTGGCATCCTGTGGGGCAGTCAAGGCAGGGCAAGGGGACAAGCTCCAAGGTGGGTGTCCTGAGCAGGCACCACCGGGTCTGCAGACACTACACACAAACAACACAGGCAACACACAAACCACACACGTACACATACGCACTGTAAAACTAAAGGCCATGCTGTAATTGGACCAGTGTCAGAGCCCATGGGAAAGACCAGGGAGGGGCACACCAACACAATCATCAGATACTTAAATGTTTTATTCAAAATATTCAATAGATGGCCTTTTTGTAAAATATCCAGTAAAGGTATCCATTTAAATCATCATCATTTTTGTTTTATATGAAACCACAGTAAAATAAAATACCATTTACACTCAACTGAAAACTGACATTTACAAAACTAGAAATGGTGCATTTGGGCGAGTCAAAATTTATTTATTTTGCATATTCTATAGTTTATTTTGCAGTTTATTGAAGGTACACTACATTACGTTTCTCTAGAGTCTGCTACCTGCTTAACCCCTTGATAATTGCCATTGTTATGTCTGGAATCTGCACAGTATAATATTTAATATTACATGAACGCACGTTGGATCAGATCTCAATAGAAGTGACCCTACACACATAGAAAGCTTATTTTTTTCAAGGTAATATAAAGACCTGTAATTGTAATAAGTGCAGTAAATAAGTAAATTTATAACATCTCCAGTCTGAATCCCACTCTTGACATAAACATCGTTGATTGAGCAGTCAAAACCACTGACACAAAGGGGGACAGTGGGATTCCAGTATGAATATGGTTGTTGTGACCTTGGGGGCTTAACCCACCTTGCCTCCAGTGTCTATATACAGTGGTGTATAAATGGGTACGTGAATGGACGAGTGGTTCCTTGATACAAAAGCGCTTTGACCACCTTGAAAATGGAAAAGCACTATATAAAAATGTAAAATTATAAATCGATTTCATTCATTTTGACAAATGTTGCATTGCTGTAACATGTATATAATGTATGAAGATGAGAAACAGGTCAGAATGTAACTGTAGACTTAAGATTAAATTGCAGAGGTTTCACAGCCTTTATTTGACCAAGAAAGTCTCACTGGAATCTGCAGAAGTCAAATTGTTATGTATCACTTGTGATTGGAGATCTTCACATTACCATTTGGAAACAGCTCTCATTTGTACCACCAGTTTGTTTTGTTTTAGTCTTCTCCTGCAAACCACAATGCTGCAACGTAATTGGTACAATGGCTCCAGGAACTTCTTGCTGTGAGGGTGGTGTGCTATTCCACAGAACCTATTACCTATTACCTTTGTACTTCTATACCTATCTATATTTCGTAAATGTCAGGACATACAAGTGTGCTGTATGGCAACTTTATTCCACACCTGACTGTGACCTTTGTGGGGTCAAAGGTCATATGAATTTGTCCCTGGCCCTTGCTTTCTTCTCCTTTATTCAATCAAATGCTCCATATTAAGTGGTGTCCCAAAGCTCAGACAAGACAAGGGAAGGAAACCATGGAGGAAACATGATAGAGGGTTCAGAAGGCAGACATCAGATCAAATAATAAAATGGTATTTCTCTCACATTGAGGGCAAAGGGCACAATCCTGAATTTGACCATTCACATATACATTTATCATTGTACACAGACACTGGGGGAGAGGTGGGTTAAATGTCTTTGTCCAAGGACACAGCAACAGCATTTATCTATGAGAGCTGGAATCACATTGCCAACCTGTGGGTCAGTGGATTTTATCACTGAACCAGTGACGTTTATGTCACAAAAGGGATTTATACTAGTTGATGGTGCCCCCTGCTGTTCACAAATTTATATAACCCATACTGCCACATGTCAATGAATTCAAACTGGAAACTAACTAACTAAATAAACACAAATTAAGAAGAAATGTACGTACATACATAATTTTGGAGCAGTCACTAAAAAAGCATGGTTAAATGTTTTTTCTTTAGTCTTTAGGGCGAAGTGATGGAGCGGGCTTTATGTAGGACACACAAACAAGCAGCAGGTCAAACAGCTACTGTGGTGGGGGGAAGCATACTGGTCAAATTTCAAGATCCAGTGAGATCCATGCTTTGAGTAGATTTGTTTCTGCGAGTCTTATTTTCTTTCACACTGTGGTACTGTAACTTGAGCTGTGTGGGAGAAGCAGCACCTTTAATGCCCTCAAATGTCCTTGCACAATGATGTAGGTCTATTGATGCTGTTTCCTCATCAAAAAACAAACCTGGAGTTGTGTGTTTGAGTAATCCTTTATTATCATTATTATTATTATTATTATTATTAGGCTCAGTTCCACCTTGTGCTGCCATGTACTGGTAGTTTTCAAGTTAACAGAAACATTTTACTTTTAGTTTAGAAGACAATGGAAATTCCATGAAATCATCCAAATGAGTGCAGTGAAGGTGTATGGAGTTTAAAAACATTGTGGAGTACTTCCTGGACTACCATGACATCCACAAGGAGGATTTGTGTGCTAAACATGTGACTGAAACAAAACACAACTCCAGGTATGTTTGTGATTAGGAAATATAACAGATCAGAAAACTGCGTAATATGTGCCCTTTAAGCCTTTATGTGTCTTAACTCTATTCAAAGTATTAATAATATTCTAGTTTGATTGATCAGATTCTAGTCTATCTAATATTATTTATTGTGATTATTGATTGCTTGCATGTTTCCTACTGTTCTTAAACACTGGAATTTCCTCATTATCTTATAGGAGATGAAAAGTGCAGTATTAAAATTACTTTATTGTACACAACACACAATTGACAACAAGACTACCAAGTATAGTTCTGTTAATATAAACCAGCTGTGGCTAAACTTTTTTTTCCCACTGAGGATTAGCAGAACATAAAAGAAGCAGATGGCTACAGACTGGTGGTCAAAGCAAGTAATCATTCAAATATGTGCATTTAGCAGAGATTTGAGACCACTCCTTTAGTAAGGCATGAAACATAAAGGTCTGTCTCCTACCAAAATATTTCATACTGAATTTATTATGGTGCAGAATTATAATCCTGCAAAGAGGTTCTCTTTATGGTAATTTGGGAGTAATTCTGTATCTGTCCCCCAGGCAGTAGCTTGTTGTGGTATAAATTAAACTATATTTAAGATTTTGATTTTAAATTCTATAAACATAACCAAAGCATAATGCCATATAAGATAACAACTGTAATGCTGATTTTATTATTAATTAGAAAAACATTAGGCATGATGGCCAGGTTGTTTATGTTATAATATGGCATTTTAGTCTGACATGATTCTGAAAACGGAATGAGCCTCACATTTGGGCTTCCAGTTCCAATGCTGAAATCTAGGTGGTTAAAACGTAAAAGGTCTCTCTGAACTGAATCATCACTACCCAACCCCCAGTACCTGCAGCCAATTATTGATCAGTGCTAGTGCAGCCTCTGCGGCTCAGTGAGTGAAGGTGATAGTTTTCACAAGAGGCATTGCCTATTTATTATACTGGTTTAAACTAATAGCGCAGATACGGTTCCTTTAATTCTCTTAAGTCCCATTAACACTCATTAATTTTAATTCATTAGAAATCTCTCTATTCATCATCAAATTTCACAACATCTTATACTCCAAGTATAAAAACTAATACTAAATCAAATCATTACAACATGTAAATCTTAAGATGTCAGGAGTTATTCAAATCAGACTACCATCTTGGTCTATAAAGTCCCAGAGGTAATTTAACATCTTGTTTCATGTATTGAACCTCTGTCCAGTCTTGAGTCCACAAGGATTTTCTCTGGTGGTTGTGGCGCCTTTAGTTATTGTGGACCAAGGTGACGAAAAGAAAGAGTGAACAAAGAGAGATGGCACCGGTCACCACAGCTTTCACCAAAAGGACGGTCCAGCTGCCCAACAGGAAAACGTGAACGAACAACCTAAAAAACACACAAGGCAGGAAAGCATAAATCAATTACCAATATCCAGTACAAATATTCAGGTATAAACTGCCAACATCTGCCAGCATGTTTAAAATGTAATAAATGGCAAGGTTTTTTGGGGTTTTGCAGCTCCGCAGACCTAGGCCCTATTTCAAGAGTTTCAGAGTTTATTTAACTCGAATTTATTTGAGGAGAAAAGCCATGATCAGTGGACTCCATCAGAGAGGAGGGCATGACAAAAGTAAACCAGAGGCTTTCATTTTACAGGGACGAGAAGTTATGTGACTGTGTAAAAGTTAAACTCAGGTTTGCTATTAAAACAGGACGTTAAGTTAACTTTTTAATAAATAATTAGTACAATGCATTAAAACACATTATTTTCCACAAGTTTGGAGCTAATTTAATACAATTTTAAATTTAAAACTAATTTTACACACCATCACTAACCACATGTTGCACTAAAATTTCCCATATTTCAGCTATTTGGAGTGTAGTAACATAAATTGTACTTTTAAATACATTTAAGAAATTAAGACAACAAATAACTAAATATATTGATCTATTTACTGGATTTCAAGCTGATTATCTTGACCAAACTAATTTAAGACATTGTCACAAATGGTGAGTTGTGTTACATTATACTGTAAATTACAAACTGAAACAAAAAACTGTAAACGTGGAAAATAGATTCACTTAAAAATTAGATCCTCATCATTAAATCTTTTTTTTTTAATGTTTCCAGTACTTCTTTAAATGGATAAGTGAATTGTCCAATCAGAGCTGTCCTCCAGACAGATTCTAGCTTAACCCTGAACCCGGTTAGGTTCACAGAGTGAGTTACTACGGTGACTAACTCAGGGTTTAGGTTAACTCTTTGTGAAGTAAGTGCAAGTGATCAATTATGATGGTCTGTCTGGTGCTTACTCCATGAGGAATGCCTTGTAGACACAAAGAGTCAACAGCACAGTGACTGGCAGTCTGTAGCTCTTAGGAAGGTCGTATCTGGTGAACATCCACACAACTGCTGCCATTGCGATGTAATGGACCTAAAAACATTCAAGATCTGGTTACATTTATTCCAAGAATTAAACTAAGCAGCATTAAACAAGATACTCACCAAACTAATGTTGGAGTCGAAGCTCATCTGAATGTATTTCCAGTCAAACTCAATGCCTCTGGCTCCAACCCACAAAGGAAGACATCTGAATAATGCAAAATAATGAACAGGATTTAAATTAATGTGATAATCAAGTAACTTTTAAGCCAAAATGAATACCAAGTTGAACAGAAAGTTCACCTGGACATTATCAGTTCAGCTGTTGCCCAGCCCATAGCAGCCACCATGATTTTGTACTCTCCTTTACCAGCATTACGAGACATGACTAGATGGAGGCCCAGCAGGTCGGCCAAATCTACCGTTGCCTTCATGAATTCCTGGAGACAACACAAGGTAGGTTTTAATCCCATAACATGGAATGTAAATAATGATAGGTGTTCATGTCAAACATACCCCAACAAAGTCATAAACTCCGGCTCCTCCTTCCCATGTTGGAAAAAATGTGGCCAAGAATAACATCTGAAGTGAAAACAACTGTACTTAGACAGAGTACTAAACGTTGAGACAGTGATGGCATACTGACCTCTTGTAACTCTGGCCCAAATAAACTAGTCAAAACTAGTCAGATTTATAAATAACTGTTTAATGACCAACAGTTGGTACTAGAGCCCGACCGATATATCGGTTGGCCGATATTATCGGCTGATATGGGCAACTTTAGGCATATCGGCGATCGGCCGATATGCTTGCTGATAGAGGCCGGTTTTTCACGTGGGCATGTTATACCTCGTTATAAAGTTTAGACTCTCTACATTCTGTTCCTTTAATCCAATTTACAGACGGATAAATGTCCTAATATGTGGCTCCACATCAGTGTTTATCTACGGAGTCATTTGTGTGTGTCCGTACTGTCCCTGAACACACCACAGAGTCGCGTCACTCACGTGTGTTTGTTTACACGCGCAGACATAGATCCAAACACTGAGATTATATTCTTTTTACGGACAATCGGTTTGAGTCTGGATTAAAAGGTCATTTATTAGTGCGGATTTGTGATGTGAGGAGGAGCCTGTATGAGCGGTGAGTGTTGGAAATATGTCGACTCTGAAGCTAGTTTTTGTCATTTGTTATGGGTTAGCTGCTGTAGCTCCCGCACATGAACAGACTGTTTTCTATTGGTCTGTTCTAAAGTGACTATATTGGCCATATATTTGCTACTGGACCTGCACTGATATGTAAATGAGCTGTGAACAGACGTGTGAATTATGACATTTGCGCATATAATTAATTACCGCGGCGCGCACGTATTTACGGCTAAAGGCTAATAGCGCTACTTTCTTTACTAGTTATGGGTCCGTCGCGAACGAAATGACTCTTAGAACCGGCTCTTTGAAGCGAACGACGGGAGCCTGATCCTTATTGGGAGCCGTGTTTTCTGTTTCTCTCACTTTTTTTCTCTTCACGCCGCGTGCAGATTCGTGGTTTGACAGCGGCAGCGGCTAAAAACGAAACTTTGAGAAATTTGCGTGTACGTAGGATTAAAAAAAAAAAAAAAAAAAAAAAAAAAGAGCATATTTGACTGTAGTTTAGCATAAAATAAATAAGTCCCGGTTTAGTCCTTTTTCAGTCCTGGTTTAGACCTGGTTCAGTCCTGATTCAGTCCTGGTTTAGACGTGCTTTAGTCCTCCTTGCAACAAAACAATCCGAAGAGCCACTTGGGAGCCAAAAGAACCAGCAGCTTTTAGTGAGCCGAGCCAAAAGAGCCGGTTCTCTAAGAAGAACTGGAATACCCATCACTAGTGTCTAGAATGTGATGCAAAAATGCCATTAAGCCAACCTACTGTCTGTAAATATGATGTAAAGAGACAGAATAACAATAAATGTTGTCTAAATAAACCCAATTTAAAATCCACCAGAGCCAAGCCTAAGTTTTTTTAAACAATTCAACATTTACAGTGAATTTTTACATCACTAAATATATCGGCGATTATATCGGCTATCGGCAGCTCCAACTCCCATTATATCGGTTTCATATCGGCCACAGCAAAATCCATATCGGTCGGGCTCTAGTTGGTACCCAAAGTTCAAGCAGATGGAATGACAGACTATTAAACTATTAACAGTAAAATTTTTTCTTCATTCTGAAGATTTAGACCTGTTTTTATTTAGACCTAACTATATGTACAGTATAGAAAAAAATACAA
Organism: Boleophthalmus pectinirostris; assembly: GCF_026225935.1. Classification (NCBI taxonomy): domain Eukaryota; kingdom Metazoa; phylum Chordata; class Actinopteri; order Gobiiformes; family Gobiidae; genus Boleophthalmus; species Boleophthalmus pectinirostris. The sequence goes on along the minus strand of NW_026571447.1, from coordinate 21,305,195 downwards.
TTATCTTACCTTGCATAGCTGCACAAAAAGATAGGTGGCGCCAGCCTGAACACACCTCCAGAAAGCATTGTACTCTGATCTGAAGGAAAAAAAAAGAAATTATCTGCAAAAACATATATTTAATATAACATCATGTTAAAAGACAGGACAAAAAATGGCATTGTGCATTGAGGAGTTTGTAATGTTGTAACACAGGTAAAAGGACAGCGGCAAAGTAGAAGGGATGTTGAGAAAGTTACATGACAGTAAATGTGACATTACATTACAGAAACAAATGTTTCTCACTGATAGTTGTTGATCTATTGAACTGTATATCTGTGGGTGTTGAAACCTCTACATTCTTGAATATTTCTCTACATCTTTCCCTGTCTTATGCTGTTGTAAATCTTCTGTCTAGAAAGTATGGAGTAAGAAAGCTTTCAATGCTTTCAAAAATATTCATGTGCAAAGAATAGAAATCAGTTTACAAATCCAGTTTACAAATATTTGTAAACTCTCAAATGAGTCCAGTCGTACATAAAATATATTGTGTGTATTTTATCCATCAGAATACGAACTGAAAAGTTACGATGTCAAAAATTACAATTACAAAATGAAAATTTACGATTACGCTTTCATCAGTATGATACGAATTCACAGACGGGACTTTACTGTCAAAAATACGTCATCACTTCACAGACATTATTTATCGAGCAGAAGAAACATCGATCAAGATCAAGACTGCACATGCTTAAGTTATTGCAGAGAGTAAAAACGGAGTAATGGCACAACAAGGAGCTACAACAGTGACCAACCTCCTCTGAACGGGAAATTGCACCTATATCTTAGATAACATAGTGGAGCCAGTTGGCTAACATCAGCCGTGACGTTATCCCAGGGCTAATTAGCAAATATCTGCATTTTCTGCATGTTTAGATTAAAACATTTACGGCTACAGCCACAGTGAGCAGTCAGTCAGTCTTAACCTTCATCTCAGCTGCATTTCTCGCATGAAATGTGACCAAAAGTTCCTCGGGACGCTGAAATGTCCCAGTTTACACCAAACACTACCAAACTTAACCCTCTTGATGGTCGCTGTTGTAACTCCTTGTTGTGCCATTACTCTGTTTTTACTCTCTGCTATAACTTAAGCATGTGCAGTCTTGATCTTGATCGATGTTTCTTCTGCTCAATAAATAATGTCTGTGAAGTTCATAGTCATACTGATAAAAGCATAATCGTAACTTTTCAGTTCGTATTCTGATAAAATACACATGATATATATTATTATGTACGACTGGACTCATTTGAGAGTTTACAAATATTTATTTTATGCGCAACTACAGCCAAATAGGCACGGATTTCCCAAATACTAACGGATTTCTATTCTTTGCACACGAATATTTTTGAAAGCTTTCTTACTCCATAAGAAAGCCTTTGGGCTCTAATCTTGAATTGTGTAAATGCCCTTGTCAAACCAAAGTAGTAGTAGGGTGCCAGTAACGTGTAATTGTAATATCATTTGTAGAACTTCACGAAGTTTATTAAACATTTTTATCCTCCCCATAAAGAGACCTGTTGCTAAAACACTGCATAAGTTTATGGGCAAGCACACATCATATTAGTCTATAAAATACTACTCATAACATTTCAGATATACACTCACAGTCCACTGCACTTGTAGGTTATAAAATACGGGAAATAGGCCAAGGCAAAACAGTTTCCGAAATGAAATAAGGTCATGGTTCAGCTCAACTGCAGAGAGAAACAAACATACACAGTAAACAAGTATTTCTGAACAATTGAGTAAGAGGTTAAACATTATTTTATGTGGCAAGAAATTGTATTAACCTGGGTTCACTTCAAACCGAACCACTGAACACAGTCCATGCTACAAACTCAGAAACATTTAAACAAGTTTTGTTTTGACATTTGAAGCTTGAATTGACAGTAATTAAATATAATAAGATGTTATTATACTTGATTATCCTGGATTAACAGCGGCATTGCTAATGCTACCAGCTAGCTAGTACGCATGTGTATGCCGTACGTGATGATTTAATGTAAACTAATACAATAGTGCAACATATAAATCTGTCTCGTTAGCTAATAACGAGTCAAAAAACGCTGTACTTAAAACATGTCTTACTTATAGCCAGTGACAGTTGACGCTGTCTAAAATCAAAATCTTGAATGAATGTCCAACCCGAAATGGACTCCGACACGGAACATTACGAACTTAACGTTCCGTAATGTAATGGTTCCGGTTGGTCTTCTTCTTGTTCTAATGACTTCCGGCAGGCTGCGCGCATGTTTAGTGTAATGCTGCGCCCTCTGATTAGTATACAAAAAAAACTAACTTGCTTGTCATCATGATTAATTATGTTTTTTCTGCAGTTCCTGTGGGGATTAGCAGGTCCCTATTCGCAGATGATGACGCTTTGTGGAAGAGACGGAGAAACATAGCCCACAGGCTGTAATACCTGTATAATAATGAATGCCAGAAACCAACATCTTGAGCACTATTGGCTGAACTATATCTTGAATGAATATGAATAATTTGTCTTATATTTCATCAGTCACTGTCCTACACTTGCACAGTGTTTGGTTATCACAATTACTACAGTAGTAGTAGTAGTAGTAGTAGTAGTAGACCGTACATGCTTATAATTGTGTACCTCTTTATTCATAAAGTCAGTCTAGAGTATTTCACAGGATCAATGCACACTTTTATAACTTGACCTTATATGTTTTACTGTCTACTTCTTGGTCAGGTCATCATTATAAATGACAACATTGACTGCTGGTCAATAGAGGGCACAAGTGCGGTGCACCAGCTAAACTGACCTAGATAAAAAAATAAAGTCTTTATTTTGTATTAGGCTATATGTTTCATATTTTGTTTAAAATTTAACATGTATCTGCACAGGCATATTTTAATAATGTGAAATGTGGCCATATCACTTTATTTGATTCATGTGTTTGAGTGCGCCGTGTCAGAGCGAACTGAATGGAGTTCTATGTGTGGCAGTTGTGGGGTTAACAATTTGAAATAGTAATAAAAATTAAGTGGTGCAACAACAACACCCCAAATCTAGTTTGGGGAAATTAACCTCAGCATAAAGGCACACAAACAACAAAACAAAATAAAAAAGAAAACAACTGGAGGAGGAAGAGGAGGAATAGGAGGGAGAACAGATCCACATGGTTAATCTATAGGCTTATTTCTCCATATAACTGCTTTGAGCCCCCCTATTGTCGGGTCGTAGTTTGCACACAGAACACAGCATAGATGGAATTTTGTCTGCTTTTGTTTTCTTTCCTGATTCATGGAGCAAAGAAGAACATGGATTGCCTGGACAAATCTAGACTCATTGCTGTATCAGTGGCCTGTATAACAAATACAGAGAGATATCCTTCTGGATTTCCAAGCAAGGACATGGATGGACATTGGTTTCTGATTCTTCCTGGATTGTCACTGCTGAATTCGAACAAGATTTGCTCGGTGAGCTTTTGCAATAGACTTCATTTAAGTTGATTTTAAAGGAAACTTGGAAATATTCAAAGGACAGTGTGCCTCCTCCATCCATCATCCTTCAACTCATTTCAAGCGCTTGTATCCGCGATCTCGTCCTTTCGGCCACTACCCAGAGCTCATGACCATAGGTGAGAGTAAGAACGAAGACTGTCCGGTAAATTGAGAGCTTCGCCTTTCAGCTCAGCTCCCTCTTCACCACAACGGTCCAATACAGCAACCGCATCACTGCCGAAGCTGCACTGATCCACCTGTCAAATCTCATGTTCCGTCCTCCCCTCACTCGTGGACAAGACCCCGAGATACTTGAACTCCTCCACTTGAGGCAAAGACTCACCACCCACCCAGAGAGGGCAAGCCACCTTTTTCCAGTCGAGAACCATGGCCTCAGACTTAGAAGAGCTGATCTTTATCCCAGCAGCTTCACACTCGGCTGCAAACCGCCCCAGTGAATATTGTAGGTCCTGGTTCAATGGAGCCAACAGGACAACATCATCTGCAAACAACAGAGATGAGATCGTGTGGTCCCCAAACCGGACCCCCTCCGGTCCCTGACTGCACCTAGAAATTCTGTCCATAAACACAATGAACAGAACCGGTGACAAAGGGCAGCCCTAGCGGAGTCCAACATGCACCTGGAACAGGTCTGACTTACTGCCGGCAATGCGAACACAGCTCCTGCTCCGGTCATACAGGGACCAGACAGCCCTTAGCAAAGGGCCCCGAACCCCATACTCAAAGAGCACCCCCCACAGGATGCCACAAGGGACACGGTCGAATGCCTTCTCCAAGTCCACAAAGCACATGTGGACTGGTTGGGCAAACTCCCATGAACCCTCGATGTTACGGCCCCAGGCCTTAGTTGTAATATTTCTGCAGAGTTCTCTTGATTCTTGCTGCAGGAGTCCTGGTCTGTGATTGGTGGAGCAAGTCGACGCCCACCTCACCTGCAGCCACCTCCCCCTATTTAAGGAGATTGCCAGCACCTGTTCGGGGCTGCTGGCCTTGGTGGCCAGTATGCCATTTTGGTTTTGTGTTTGTGTGTTAGTCTAGTTCTGTTTTGTGCCTTTTTTGATTTGGTCACTCGATTCTGTTTGTGGGTTTATGTGGTTTAATTTGGGGAACTTGTGTTTTAGTTTAGTGTGTGTCCCTAAGTTTTACCACTCATTTTTGTGTAAGCCTGCGTGACCCCTTTTCTGGCACAAAACTCTGTTTATTCTGTTGTTCTGTTTCTTAGTTTAGGTAGTTTTCTGTATATTTTTAGTGTTTTGTTAATTTACCTTTACATTCCTGTTAATTAAACATTACTTAATTTATTCCATTTTACATCTTGGTTTTATTTTTGTTACTTCCCTCACCCCAAACGAGCTGGGTCGTAACGAACCGGTGACAAAGGGCAGCCCTGGCGGAGTCCAACATGCACCGGGAACAGGTCTGACTTACTGCCGGCAATGCGAACACAGCTCCTGCTCCGGTCATATAGGGACTGGACAGCCCTTAGCAAAGGGCCCCGGACCCCATTCTCCCAGAGCACCCCCCACAGGACACCACGAGGGACACGGTCGAATGCCTTCTCCAAGTCCACAAAGCACATGTGGACCGGTTGGGCAAACTCCCATGAACCCTCGAGCACCCTATGGAGAGTGTAGAGCTGGTCCAGTGTTCCACGGCCAGGACGAAACACTACACTTTGCTTTACATATTATCTAACATTGGGACTACTTCAATGTATTCTATGCAGTAGAAGTAAGCACAGTCACTACAGCTAACTACCAGTCACTGGGTGAAATTCCCCTCCAGTTGTAACTAACTAGTGAACAGTCAAATGGGTGAAAGTCCCTGCTCTTTAGCGAAGTGAAGCTGAAGTGAAACAACTATACTGTACATATTATGCACTGTAAATGTAAAATGTATGAATACAAATGTAAATTTAAGTATGTTCTGAACTGTGGCAACATGTAAAAAAGAAAAGAAAAAAAGGAAAAAATTTGAAGGAAAAAAATTTAAAATCATTTTGAAAAAAAAGGAAAAAAAAGAGAGAGATGTTCAGATTTATATGCAGACATTTGTGTAGAAGTACAGAGTGTGACAACAGAAGCCAGCTGTATGTTTGTGTATCCTTGGGACATGATCAGTCAAACTGTATGGTCTAACTGTATGTGTAGTATGGAGTAAGAAAGCTGTCAAAAATATTCGTGCGCATAAAATAGAAATCCGTGCGTATTTGGGAAATCCGTGCATATTTGGCTGTAGTTGCGCATAAAATAAATATTTGTAAACTCTCAAATGAGTCCAGTCGTACATAAAATATATTGTGTGTATTTTATCCATCAGAATACGAATTGAAAAATTACGACGTCATGAATTACAATCACGAAATGAAAATTTACGATTACGCTTTCATCAGTACGAATACGAATTCACAGACGGAACTTTACTGTCAAAAATACGTCATCACTTCACAGATATTATTCATCGAGCAGAAGAAACATCGATCAAGATCAAGACTGCGCATGCTCAAGTTTGTAGCAGAGGGTAAAAACAGAGTAATAGCACAAGAAGCTACAACAGCGACCAATAAGTGGGTTAATTAAAATCTATTGTAAAAATGTCTTGAATTCGGGAACCGAACGCTGCTGTATAATATTGTGTAGAAACACCTCCTTTGAACGGGAAATTGCACCTATATGTTAGATAACATAGTGGTAGCCAATTGGCTAACATCTGACGTAATGTTATCCCAGGGCTAATTAGCAAATATCAGGTTCTCTGTATGTTTAGATTAAAACATTCACGACTACAGCCACAGCGAACATCAGTCAGTCTAGTCTAGTCTTAATCATATATCTGATTTAAATTTGAAAGTTACACCAGTCCATATATTACCACTAGGGCATGTAAACCCTCTGTGCACTACACCCAGGTGAAACTGGGATAGAGCAGATGAGCGGCGAACCCCAGACCCCAGCAGTTGTGGCTGTGTGCTCACTGCTCTGATTAGCAGGGTTGCCGTGTCTCTTCTTGCACTCTCCCATGTGGAGGTTTACACGAAAGTTACTAGCCGCAACTGGCCATTAAGAAATGCCAGAGCTGTAGCATATACTGTACACCGCACCCAGAAGCACTCATTCCAGCTTAATGCTTATTTTCTTGCGTGACAGAAGGGTCCTGCTGACACATAATTCTCCCTCGCCATAACTCTGTTGTATAGCACATAGCACTGTTGTCATCCATTCATTAGCCTGTAGTAGTAAATTGTCACCAGTGGAGAGTTGAGGCTAGGCAGGAGAGACCTAGAAGGCTGAATCATAATATGTCCGGTGTGTGTTAAACATTTATGAAGACCATTCACTTGATTTGAGCACCCACCGTACTACACCCCCAAGACGTACATCAGGGCTGCAATTTAAAGTAATGAGCAGAAGCACCAGATTTGATGCATAGACTGTATGATTTGATGTCAAATTTTCTCAAATTTTCAGACTCTCCCACAGAACTTCATTCAGTTTGTTCCGACCATAGACTGTATATATGAGTAGCTATAGCTAATGCGCTAGCCACAGCATTCCAAACAGGAAGTGCGCCAGGGGGCTTTTCTGACTCCTTCTGATCCTGGCTCCAATTGACTTACATTGGGATCTTGTCGCCCCTCTCTCTCTCTCCCTAAATCAAGATATGAACAGAAATAACAGATCAATCAGATGCCTTCATTCCCCAAGGTCGCTCCAGCTAGCATTATCAACAGGTTTGATTGACAGCTGGAGTGTTTCGTTGCTAAGTAAGCCCCCTTCTAGCTTTTCAGTGGGAAGGGCAGGCACATTTAACAACCTCACTCATGCTCTTGTGGTTGCTATGAAACTCATGGTCAGATTTCCAAATATGTCTGGCTCAATATTCACTCCTATAGCTGTTAGTGCGGCTTCATAGAATTTTTTCACGTAAGTTTACCCTACATCACGACCGGAAGTGCCGGAATGTAGGGTAAACCTATGTTAATGTTTTTCTATGGAAAAAAATCTGTGGAAATGTCTTGCATATTTTCCACCAGATTCATAAATCTGCCTACTCATCACCAAATCTTCATCCAACAAGGTCCACAAAGGACATATGCTGTCCATGAAGAATTTATCCACAACTATCAAGGTAAGAAAGATGAAAACGTAAAGGCGAACGACGACTAGCATCCTGAGCAAAACTAAGGTTATGATCATAAATAAAACATAAGTAACTTGTTCACTCAGACTGATTCTATAATTAAAATTAAAAATCGATTTAATGATGTAGATATTAGCATAGACAGAGAGATTTGCGCTTTTTTTTTCTCTCTTTTTTGAGCTTTAAGTCAAGTTACAATGTTTTTTTTTTTATGTATTATAATTTTATTTGCAAACTACATACATTACAGAATATAGGAACCAAACAACGCACAAGATACAAGACAAACATTACAATCAAAGATTACATACAAATAAGGACTAAAGACTATATCAAGTAATAAAGTATCGTGCATATATTAAATACTGCAATTATATATTTGTTTGAATATTACACAATGAGTTAATGCTTAACCACTGAAATCTGATGTATATGTTTAAAGATACCACTATGTGAAACATATAAGTTTTTAAGGTATTCCCTTTGCAGAGATGAAGGTTGTGTACTTCTAAGGAAATTCTTTACAGAGCAGCTGATTTTTTTGCAGTTTATTTTGGCTTTGCTAGCACCAAGCCAAAATAAACTTGGCTGTAATTTAAACCTGGTGGTCATCCCCTTATGGTAAAGGACAACGGAGATACTTCAGGGAGGACCCAAGGCGTGAACCTGCTCAACATATTATTTGCATATTCATACTGATGTTTTAAACATAGGCCTTCAGACCACCTGATGTAAGTCCTGTGTAGCTGTAGGCCATCAGGGACAGTGATTTGACCCAGAGCTCTGTATTAGAATTGTATTGAATAGGGAATAAATTTTTGTAATTTCAATTGATCGATTCCAGTCTTTATTTCTCTGATAGAACACACCTAACGGGACAAAGGTGACAGGGGCTGGTGGCAGTGTGGACATTTGTGTGTGTGTGTATGCGTGTGTGAATGTATGTCTGTGTGAACGTACATGCACATCCACATGCATACAAGTACAGACACTCAGGCACACATTCACATACATGAACCCACACTCACCCATGGTTGACTTGTGATGCATTAAAAAGTTGGGTGTGATGCATTAAAAGTATCATGGAGGTAATATGCTTGGAGGTAGACCAGAGAGGGAAACCAGAACAGTGGGAAGGCCCTGAGGGAATGGGGAAACATGAGCCTAGGCACCTGTAGGTAGACCCCCGCACTCAACAACCAGGCAACAGCAGAAAGAGCCCAGCCTTCTAGGGACCCGAGGCAGATAAATATCATGCCATGTTCCTAATAATATTAAAGTAATATTTTATATAGCCTGTCTATCCCATCCCTGTTTCTTTATAAAATAAAGTGGTGTGTGAGTGTATGACATTGCGTGTGTTTGTACAGGTGTGTATGAGTTTGTGTGTGTGTTGTGTGTGTATGTATTCTCAGGACATCATCATGTATTTAAATTTGGAGCAGAAAGTGTTTGGCTACCAGACAAAGAAAAGAGTTACAAACAGGGAGATGAATAATCAAATATGTTAAATCATAGAAATTACGTTTGTAGGAAATTGAGGAAGGTGGGCCAGGATGACTGGGGTGCTGTTGTGGGTGGTAGATGTGTATTCCAGAGAGATATAGTGAGTGAGCAGGATTTCCCAATGTGTCAGATGTATGCTATGCCTTGATTTCCAGTACATAAGGATAGTTTTGTTAGTGACAGTTAGGGCCACAAGGTTATGTTTATGGTTTGTGTTATCTATTGTGATAATTGAAAGGTCTCCTAGAAGGCAGAGTGAGGGGGACATGGGGATGCGAAAACCCATAGAGTGGAATAGTGAGTCCGTGATTTCTTTCTATAAGTGCCTGATGGGTGTGCAAATTTTGTGGATTGTGTGGAATTTCCCCCAGGCTGTCAGAGCGGATGCTATGGTTGTTACTTTGAAACATGGATGTCGTTTGATTGATTTGCTGAGAGGGGCATATCTGAAATCTGGAGGTCCTTACAGAGTGTTTTTTCTATGTCTAGCCAGGCGTAATCTGAGTGACTGGGGTGTGTCCACATGTATATGTACTGTAACTGATTAGCCAGAGAGTAATGATAGAAATGTGGTGCATCTGGTCTCCTGTTGCTTTGGATTTTTGAAGTGTGGTCAGTTTGAACCTTGGTGGCTTATTTTTTCAGTAGAACTTAGTGAATATTGAGTGGAGGGTAACTGAACCAGGTGTTGGTGAATTGGGTTGAAATCAATGAAAAGAGATAATGTTAATGGCCAAGTATGTGATGTGACCGGTGCATAAAGAAATATGTGAAGTGTGAGCTGTCGCTTCCCATTTGGTGTTGTGCAATGGAAGGATGGAGGATTTTGTCCAGTTTATTGAGTAGTCAGAGATATTAGAGAATAATTTAATGAGGGTTATTGTTTCCTGCAGGGATGATTGTGGTTTCTGGAGTGTAAGCAGAATGTCATCAGCATAGAGATTAATTGTATGTTGCATTTGAGTTGTTTGAAATCCTTATTTGCGGGGGTTCTGACGGATGGTTATTGCTAATGGCTCAATGAAAATGGTGAATAGGGAGGGGGAGAGTGGGCATCCTTGCCTAGTCCTCCTGTGCAGTGTGAAACGTTGTGATGTTAGACTATTAGTAATGGCACTGGCTGAAGGTGAAGTGTACAAATTTTTAATCCAATTAATAAATGATTCCCCAAAGCCAAATTTGTGTAGTGTGGTGAAGAGAAATTTCCAGCTTACCCTGTCAAATGCTTTTTCTGCATCTAAGGTTGCTATGATGGAGTCTTCTTCTTGTAATGATGAGTAGTGGATTAAATTGAACAGTATTATTAGATGCCTGTCTACCTTTGATGAAACCTGTCTGATCTGGGTGAATTATGTGAGGGGTGATCTGTTCTATTCTATGGGCAAGGGCTTTGCTAATGATTTTTATGTCTACAATGATGAGAGAGATAGGGGGGTAATTTGATGATAGGGTGTGATCTTCTTTATTTGATTTGGGGAGGAGTGAGATAACAGTTCATGTGTTCTGGAAATTCTGACTTTTGTTTAATTTCAGTTATTGCTTTGGTGAATAGTGGGGCTAAAATGGACCAAAAGTGTTTATAGAACTCAACAGTGAAGCCATCGGGACTGGATGCTTTGTTGTTTGGCATAAGAGTGAGGGCTGTGGAGAGTTCTTTTTCTGTTATCGGTAAGTCTAACATACTAATCTGTTCTGTATTAAGCTGTGGTGTTTTTATGTTCCTGAGAAATGAATCTATATCTTCTTGTTTTGGGTCCTGTTCAGATTTCTGAATATTTCATTTATTTGTAGTATTTTTCTTGATTTCGTTAGATTTGATTTGCCAAATATTTACCAGATTTATTGCTGTGATGAGGGTTTATGAATTAAGAATAAAGTTAGTTTATTTACAATGTTGTTAAGTTGGAATTGATATTTCTTGGTTATTCTTCTTTTTCTTTCTTTTTTTTTAATGAACAGAAAATTAAATGATTTTACCTCTTAAAACTGTTTTGCCTGTTTGCCAGAGAATTGTGGGTGGTCTTTGGGGAATAATTTCTAAGAAGGATGCCCACTCTCTTTTGATATGAATGTTGAAATCTGGGTCATTGAGAAGGGATAGGTTGAAGTGCCATCTAGGGGCCTGTTTGTTGCTTGTTTACTTTCCATGTAATTGTAACTGGGGCATGGTCACTGATGATGATAGGGTGAATTCTTCAGTCGGAGATTTCTAATATAATTGAGTTACTGATCTGTAATAAGTCAATACAGGAGTATGAATGATGGGCCGGTGAGTAAAAGGTGTATTCTCTAGAGTCTAGTGGTTGGGTGTTGTAAGCGCCAACTTTTCCAAGACCAAAATCCTTCATGAACTGGTTTACTCTTTCAGTAGATTGCTAGAAGCATTTGTTGCTTGTGTTATTGGAACGGTCAAGTAATGGGTCTATGATTGTGTTAAAGTTGCCTCCAATTATGACTGGGCAGTTGGAAACGTTTGACATGGAAGAAAAGAAGGGAGTGGAAAAAAGAAAGGTCATCTGTATTTGGGCCGTAAATATTACTAATTGTTACCAGGCTATTGTTGATTGATGTATTAATAATAACAAAATCCTTCAAGGTCTGTGATGGTTGTATTGTGGATAAAAGCTTTTTTTTTTTTGCTTATTAATACATTCATGCCTCTTTGTTTGGAATTGTAATGAGAAGAAAAAGAGTGGATGAATTTTGAAGTTTTTAATTTATGATGGTCTATGTGTGAGAGATGGGTTTCTTGTGATAAACAGATGTCTGTCTGTAGATTATGAAGATAATTGATTATTTTTATTTTCTTTGTCTGGGAGCCATTGCCACAAATGTTCCAGATTACGATTTTAAGGGATGCCATTTAAAGATATTTTTAGACTATAAGTTGTACTGATGTGGATGTGTCTGTGTATGTAATTGAAAAGAAAGAGTAAGCCTATGTGTGTCCATGTACTGTGTCCATGCGTGTCTGTGCGCATGTTTGTCAGCTATGTGTATGTGTGTCTGTGTGAGTGCGTGTGTGAGTGCGCATGCGTGCTGGTATGACTGGTATGGTAGACTTTATACATTTATATATACAGTCTACATGTTTTTATATATATATATATAAGCTTACTGAATAGACACAGCTGGCCATAGGAACGGAGAATTGCATGCATATAGTAATAATACATTTATTTAGCTTCATAATAAGAAAAAAACAAGATGGTTTACCAGCACCTGTCAGATTAAAAAATACAGTTTATAATCATAATTGATTAATCGACTAAACTTCCCCATCACTGGTAATGATATAATGATATGGCCTTTAGACATTACTTAGCAGAATACAATTTTTAGTTGCTGCCGCAGGAGAGTGGAAAGACATGTTTACACTTGGAGTTACATAAACTATCACCTGTCAGTGCTAGTCAATGCTAATGAAAGAAGTTAAAATGTGTAGAAAAAGGCACAAGTTACACATATATATTATATATACTGGGAATACAAAGCAGCAATGAGAAAATTACATGATTTTCTTATTAATGAAATGATGACTAAAGGTTTAAAAGACTAGATATATTGATCAGTCCAGGTTCCACGGCAGAGTGAAGCTCTCTCCCTCCAGCTCTTTCTTGATAGTGGAGCTGAAATGTCTCACCTGGTCACAAGTAAAGTGTTTTTTCCAATCTCCAATGATGCCTGAAACACAACTCATATCCATAAAACTAACGCATAGTTTTATAAATAAATAAAAAAATGGTATGAGCTATTTTTTTTATTAATATCTAATAAGTTAAGAGAAATATTCTTAATTCATCTTAATTGAGCAACTCCTCTTGTATCCATGGCTCATCTAAAAGATTTTAGTTATGTTCAGTGTTGGGGAGTAACTGATTACATGTACTGGAGTTACATAATCAGAGTACAAATTATGAGTAACTGTATTCAGTTACAGTTACTGTTTCAATGAGAGGTAATTGGATTACATTTACTTCGTTGAAATAAGTGGATTACACTGCGGTATTTTGCTGTTTTTACATTTTGGGCTAAATCCCCCTTTTCTTTTTTTGCTGGACACTAAACCAGGTTTAAACCAGGTCTAAAACCAGGTCTAAACTAGGTCTAAAACAGGACTAAAACCAGGTCTAAACCAGGACTAAACCAGAACTAAACCAGGTCTAAACCAGGTCTACAACCAGGTCTAAACTAGGTCTAAACCAGGTTTAAACCAGGACTAAAACCAGGTCTAAAACCAGGTCTAAAACCAGGTCTAAAACCAGGTCTAAACTAGGTCTAAACCAGGACTAAAACCAGGTCTAAGCCAGGATTAAACCAGAACTAAACCAGGTCTAAACCAGGTCTAAAACTAGGTCTAAACCAGGACTAAAACCAGGTCTAAACCAGGACTAAACCAGAACTAAACCAGGTCTAAACCAGGTCTAAAACAGGTCTAAAACAGGATTTAACAGGACTAAACCATGCTGTGCAGACTGTGTCTCCTCCTCTTTTATCAATAATATTTTTAATACGGTTAAGTAAATACTGGGCTTTTCATTTTCTTTTAGCAGATAAAACATCTTATGTTAAGATTTCCTCATCTTTGCTACTTTACAGCAAACCAAGTAATCCAAAGTATTCAGATTATGTTACTCACTTTAAGTAATTTAATGGATTAAGTTACAAACTACATTTTTGGGTATGTAATCTGTAATCTCTAGGGGAATACATTTTAAAAGTAACCTTCCCAACACTGGTTATGTTGTGCTTCTTGTTTCCTTCACAGTAACTTCAGTTCTGCCCATCAATTTAAGGATAACAACTCTATACAGTTATAAAATCCTAAAAACAAAGGATAAAAATGGGCAGTATAACCACAATATGTTCACTGTCTCTTCATCTACTATCTATCTGGCTACTAATTAAACTGCTGTTAGTAGTGGTAATAGTATTTACTGACCTTTTCTGAGAAATGGAGATTTGTCAGAGTCAATGTAAACCTTTGGTATCAGACTGAAGTTTGACATGGGATTGTTTTTCATGGTATTGAAGCTGCAGTGGTATGCTATTTTATTGATCACTTCATCACTCAGATTCTTCCCCAAAAAACTGGACATGCTCCTAACAGCAGCAGGCAGATCCTAAGAGACATGAAAAGGTCAATAATAATAATAATAATAAATATAGCCACAAGTGGCACATACTGTATATTGTCATTGGAAAGTACTTGTGTCCAGTAACACACCCATAGGATCCATTGTCAATGACGAGTGCAACCTCTTTACTTTGCTTGCATGCCCACTGTACATTTTTGGACATTACTGGTTAACAATTACAGTTATGCCACTATCGCGGCAATTTTGCATACCCTATATTTCGGAGTGAGAATGACAATTACTGTAAGGAGATTCTTTCTTGCGATGGCACCGGCACCAGTTGATGAAATGAGTATTATTGTAACAATAATAACAATAATGCAGCAAGTTTTCTTAAAGATGTGGCACCCTTTACCTCCTTCATTTCTTCATATGTGATGTACATGATGCGATCTCCAAGCTTGGTGTTTCTCCAGCTTTTTACATGATCTGTCCATTTTCCAAATGCCACTAAGATAAACACATTAACATGGGTCTTTATAGCTTTCAGAATCAACTCAAACACTTACAGACTTACATTTTCCCTCAAGAAATTTGTCCAAAAACTCCTCAAATGTTCCCGGATCTTCCAGAAATGATGCAGATTGATGGAAATAATAGAATGAAACAACAACGTCCTTGGGATTCCTCATCACATAGATGACCTGATAGAGAAATTAGGAGCATTAAACTGAATAATAAACAAATGTTTGTTTTGTTTATGTTTTGAAAATCTATAGCTATAGTCACCAAAAACAATGCATTAACAGATTTCTTATGTTTCACTTTGCACACTCTTGCATCTCCCTTCCCTTTGCTCCCTGTGCTAAGTTACTCTCCTTCAGAGCGCTATCACAACACCATTACCATGCATCCTGCTAGTGAAGCTACTGCACATCAGGTTGTCAAGTTGCTGTGCACAGTTTTGTATCATGTTTTTGTATATTTATAGAAAATTGTCATATGGGAACATGGAGATGTAGGCTGATCATTGGACAACATCTTACAGCTAACCATTAGGAGGGTACAAATAGGGTCAGGGAGAAATAGCTAAAATGATCAAACATGCATGGATGACATCTGACACCTCTTCAGGCATGTATATTATTATATTGGCAGAAAGCTAAAAAAAATTTCAGACTTGGAATGTCACTACACCACCATGATGTGTAATGTCTCTAATGGCGTTATGACCTAACCTTTGCCTTAGACTGATGAAAGGATGCAGGCATGAGCTCATAAGGGAAATGCGAAACCATCCCGCGGGGAGATTTGAGCTGGTCCATTACGACAGATAACCTCTCCTCCTCCAACCATGGGATTCTGTCATAGTTAGGGATCGTCTGGATTGGAGTCAGATCTCCATCATTCAGGATCAGAGGAAGAATCTCCTGCATCCAAATTGTACCTGCAAGAATAAGTGAAAAGGTTAGCTTATGTCTCTATTTGATTTTTTCTATGTAAGCAGAGGTCACCTTGAACAGAATTTACCCAGACTTGATGAAGAAAAAAGTTTTACTTCTTAAACATATAGTATACTCTCTAAGTAAAGCATGCTCATTTTTTAGGTGATAAAATATAAATATAATATAAAATATCTGTATTCCTACAGATTAAAGGTCCTATATTATGCAACATTGATTCTTGGAAGCTTGAAGCCATGTGCGACCAGATGACGGCACAAATGACTAAATATTTTAATTTGGTGAGTAATGCCATCCCCAATCAATTATGCTTCCTTTCATAGCTCCTTTAGCATAGAAAGCTCGGGAGGTTCCTAACCAGCGGTAAGGAGCTATGAGATATGTATAAATAAATCAAGTGTACTCAAGAGACTTTACCCCTATAGAAAAGTCACATATTCCCACTAGAGAAACTGCACTTCAGTGACCATACCTAACATGCTTAGTTGATAAGATGAAGCCATTGCAAGAGTGTGATGTGGGTTTGTTAATTGGTTATGACTGCCCATCAGATTTAGCTCCCCTGGAAGTTGTTACTGGACAAGTAAACAAGACTTTTACTCAGAAAACTATACTGTGCTGGAGTATTATTGGGTCAGCAAATCCCCATTTAGACAGGGAGGACAACCAGAGTTTTGTGCATCATGTCACAGTACAAGAAACGTGCTTACCATTAACTACTGATGTGCTTAAGGTCTTAGAATCAGACTTTAATGAGAGAAACTGTAAGGACAACTATGTGTCTCGAGGTCATGTTTGCTTCATACAACACAGTAGTCCAAAGGCCTGAAGGACACGACAAAATGTCCCTCCCTTTCAAAGACAGCCACTCACTCTCCCAAACAACAATAAACTAGCCACTATGCGACTGCAACACCTTAAGAAAAGGCTAAAGGCTGACAAACAGTACCATGAACATTACAGTCTTCATGAATGACACTACAAAGAGTTGTGATGCAGAACTAGCTCCCATTGTGTCTGGGAGTGAGATTGTGTGGTACATCCCACACCACCTGTACCACCTTAAGAAGCCTACAAAGTTGAGAGTGGTCTTTGATGATTCTGCAAAGTTTGTCATCTGTCTGAACGATACACTCCTCACTGGCCCTGATATGACTAACTCTTTGGTGAGTGTTGTATGGCTTTAGAAGGGGAACTGCCAAAATAATCTGTGACACAGACAAGGTTCATTTTAGGTGCTTTGCAGAACACTTTTTTTTTTTTTTTTTTTTTTAAAGTTCGTGTTATAAAAATACATAATAATCCCTACATAATCCGACCTTTGTGAAAGGTGAACATGAGAAGTTTGATTTCACAAAAACTGCATTATGCTCTATGAGACATTTCTTTCTGGAACAGAGCCTCTGCGAGCTGCAGTACCAATGGAGTGGCCACTAATCGATCTCACTCACAGTAAGAGGCGGAGTGTCTCATCCAGTTCTTATTATAAACCCATGCCATGCATCTATTAAAATAACCTGAAATAGTAATAATAATAATAATAATAATAATAATAATAATAATATAACTATATATAATATGAGCCCTTTAATGTTTAGAAATGCTTTAGGAAATATTACTTTTATTTATGTTTATTTTATTTTTTTCAGTCAAGACATCCACCCCACTTGGGCAGAATCTACAAAACCTGTAGCCTATATTTTGGACCATTACGCATTGATAAAACGAAAAGCGTTTATATACTGCCATAAGTAGCCTATTGTGTGATTGTGTCGTGTCGGCAAATTTAGACATTATGAATTGATATTCCGAAGTCTACATATAAGCAATTTTGCGACACATGGGCTACTCACCGGACTTCGGAAATGTAACAGCTAAAACGTCGTCGTCTTCAAACTTAAATTCACGCACAAACTTTAAGCTCTTCTCTGAGTGCGTCAGATTGGGCAGCAACAGTCCGTGGTACTGAAGGTATAACTCATCACACGACATTATCGCTACTGAATTCGGTGTCGTATCTCAGTTTACGCACCTTTGCAGACTTTATGTACTTGTGGTGTTGTTAACGTCACATCCATGGTCACGCCTACAATGAGAATTTGGTCTGTTTTTTTTTTTTTTTTTAATCCTGAACGCATGAATGAGACATGTCCGTACTCGACCCGTCCTTGACTCGGTCCTGCATTCGCACGCGCTTACACACACCCAGCCGTCCACCCACCCACTCACCCACTCACCCACACGCACACGCACGCACACACACACACACGCACACACACACACACACACACACACACACACACACACACACACACACACACACACACACACACACACACACACACACACATTTTATTTTTTTCCTGGATGTTTCTGGTGAGTTCCCTTCCATACATTGGCGGACACACGGGTCTTTTACTAACCCACGGGTCCATGTAGTATTACAGCTTAGAGGTTAAGAGATTGTCTCTGCATTGTCCTTTCGGTGTAACACAAATCCCTGCTTTGCGCACAGTCGAGGATTTAATCATTATCACACGAGGGGAAACACAGAGCCCCAGTCCTCAGATCACACAGTGACTGAGAGAAAGAGAGAGAGAAATTAACCTCACGCTATCCTCGGGGTCACATTGACATGAAGAAATTTTATTTTTCATTCTCGCTCTCTTGGGGGGTGTCAATCAGACCCAAAAAAGTATTTTCAAATAATTTCTCGTCAGGCTAGAAAATACATTTCTGGGTCTGATTGACCCGCCCCAAGAGAGCGGGAAGTAAAAAAAAAAAAATCTTCAGGTCAATGTGACCCCGAGGAGGGCGTGAGGGTTAAGCGCGCACTCACGGGATCGGCGCCTATCGGCCCACATTTCCCACTATCCCACAAGCTGAATCTGTACAAAACAAAACAAAAAACAAAGTCACATATATGCTTTTCTAATTACTAGTTTACAGATATGGCTAAACGAAAAAACATTACCAGATTTGGGAAATGTCACAGCAAATACATCCGTGTCCTCCACTGTGAAGTTCTCAGCAAACTGCAGGCTCTTTTTGGAGTGAGCCAGTGGAGGCAAAACAAAACCTCGATAGTTGACATATTGCACAGAAGTCATGCTGATATTCACCACTTGCAAAACGCTCTGCAAACTATGGTGAAAGCTGGACTCTGCTTTCCTTTTTATAGGCAGGGCTTAACCGCCCTCTGTGTAAGTGAAAACTACAGCAACTTTGATTTTCCATTGTTAACTGTTACCTTTGGGGTAATGCAGGCTTTCACTTTGCTCTGTGCATCAAAATGATGAGCAAAGAATGTTTAAACTATATCTAGTTATATAAAAATGTTCATCTAAATTACATGGGATGATCTAAACAAGATAGAGGTGGTGCCACGTTAAGCCTGGTCATACTTCTCTAATTCACATAGGAATGCCTATGGTTAGTGCAATGTGCATGAACAGAAGTGGTAGTGTGAATGAGTCAGAGGTAACAGCTCATACTATTGTGGCCATTTGACAATGGGAGCTTTGAGAGGCAATACCCGGCTGATAGAAAGAGAAAGGGACAAAGGCGAAAATGTGGAAAGGCCTCTTTTACCCATCCATCCATCCATTTTCGTCCGCTTATCCGGGGCCGGGTCGCGGGGGCAGCAGCCTAAGCAGGGACTCCCAGACTTCCTTCACCCCACGTCCTCCAGCTCCTCCGGGGGGACCCCGAGGCGTTCCCAGGCCAGCCGAGAGACATAGTCCCTCCAGCGTGTCCTGGGTCTTCCCCAGGGCCTCCTCCCGGTGGGACATGCCCAGAACACCTCCCAAGGGAGGCGCCCAGGAGGCATCCGGAACAGATACCCGAGCCACCTCAACTGGCTCCTCTTGATGTGGAGGAGCAGCGGCTCTACTCCAAGCTCCTCCCGTGTGACTGAGCTCCTCACCCTATCTCTAAGAGAGCGCCCAGCCACCCTGCGGAGGAAACTCATTTCGAGCGCTTGTATCCGCGATCTCGTCCTTTCGGTCACTACCCAGAGCTCATGACCATAGGTGAGAGTAGGAACGAAGACTGACCGGTAAATCGAGAGCTTCGCCTTTCGGCTCAGCTCCCTCTTCACCACAACGGTCCGATACAGCGACCGCATCACTGCCGAAGCTGCACCGATCCGCCTGTCAATCTCACGTTCCGTCCTCCCCTCACTCGTGAACAAGACCTCGAGATACTTGAACTCCTCCACTTGAGGCAAAGACTCCCCACCCACCCGGAGAGGGCAAGCCACCTTTTTCCGGTCGAGAACCATGGCCTCGGACTTGGAAGAGCTGATCTTCATCCCAGCCGCTTCACACTCGGCTGCAATCCGCCCCAGTGCACATTGCAGGTCCTGGTTCGATGAAGCCAACAGGACAACATCGTCTGCAAACAGCAGGGATGAAATCCTGTGGTCCCCAAACCGGACCCCCTCCAGCCCCTGGCTGTGCCTAGAAATTCTGTCCATAAATACAATGAACAGAACCGGTGACAAAGGGCAGCCCTGGCGGAGTCCAACATGCACCGAGAACAGGTCTGACTTACTGCCGGCAATGCGAACACAGCTCCTGCTCCGGTCATACAGGGACCGGACAGCCCTTAGCAAAGGACCCCGAACCCCATACTCCCAGTGCACCCCCCACAGGACAGCACGAGGGACACGGTCGAATGCCTTCTCCAAGTCCACAAAGCACATGTGGACTGGTTGGGCAAACTCCCATGAACCCTCGAGCACCCGATGGAGAGTGTAGAGCTGGTCCACTGTTCCACGGCCAGGACGAAAACCACACTGCTCCTCCTGGATCCGAGGTTCGACTATCGGCCGGATTCTCCTCTCCAGTACCCTGGCATAGACCTTACTGGGAAGGCTGAGGAGTGTGATCCCCCTATAGTTGGAACACACCCTCCGGTCCCCCTTTTTATACAGAGGGACCACCACCCTGGTTTGCCAGTCCAAGGGTACTGTCCCCGACCGCCACGCGATGTTGAAGAGGTGTGTCAGCCAAGACAGCCCCACAACATCCAGAGACTTAAGGTACTCAGGACGGATCTCATCCAACCCTGGAGCCTTGCCACCAAGGAGCTTGCCAACCACCTCAGTGACTTCTGCCAGGGTGATGGATGAGTCCGCCTCCGAGTCCCCAGCCTCGGCTTCCTCCTCGGAAGACGTGACGGTGGGATTGAGGAGATCCTCAAAGTATTCCTTCCACACCGCCGGACAACGTCCCCAGTCGAGGTCAGCAGCTCTCCCCCCGCACTGTAAACAGTGTTGGTGAAGAACTGCTTCCCCCTCCTGAGGCACCGGACGGTTTGCCAGAATCTCTTTGAGGCCGTCCGATAGTCCTTCTCCATGGCCTCCCCGAACTCCTCCCAGCTCCGAGTTTTTGCCTCCGCGACCACACGGGCTGCCTCACGCTTGGCCCGCCGGTACCCGTCAGCTGCTTCAGGAGTCCCCCGAGCCAGCAAGGCCCGATAGGACTCCTTCTTCAGCTTGACAGCATCCCTTACTTCCGGTGTCCACCACCAGGTTCGGGGATTGCCGCCGAGACAGGCACCACAGACCTTACGCCCACAGCTCCGAGCAGCTGCATTGACAATAGAGGCCAAGAATGAAGCCCACTCAGACTCCATATCTCCAGCCTCCCCCGAAATCCGGGAGAAGTCCTCCCGGAGGTGCGAGTTGAAAGTCCCTCTGACAGAGGGCTCCGCCAGACGTTCCCAGCAGACCCTCACTACACGCTTGGGCCTGCCAGGTCTTTCCGGCTTCCTCCTCCGCCAGCGGACCCAACTCACAACCAGGTGGTGATCAGTTGACAGCTCAGCCCCTCTCTTCACCCGAGTGTCTAAGACACGCGGCCGGAGGTCAGATGACATGACTACAAAGTCGATCATCGACCAGGCCTAGGGTGTCCTGGTGCCACGTGCACTTATGGACACCCTTGTGCTCAAACTTGGTGTTCGTTATGGACAAACTGAGACTAGCACATAAGTCCAATAACAAAACACCACTCGGGTTCAGATCAGGGAGGCCGTTCCTCCCAATCACCCCTCTCCAAGTGTCACTGTCGTTGCCCACGTGGGCGTTGAAGTCCCCCAGGAGAACGACGGAGTCCCCGGTTGGTGCACTGTCTAGTACCCCTCCCAGGGACTCCAAGAAGGCCGGGTACTCAGCACTGCTGTTCGGCCCGTAGGCTGACACCACAGTGAGAGACCTGTCCCCGACCCGAAGGCGCAGGGACGCGACCCTCTCGTTCACCGGGGTGAACTCCAACACACAGCTGCTGAGCTGTGGGGCAATGAGCAGGCCCACACCAGCCCGTCGCCGCTCCCCGCGGCCAACGCCAGAGAAATGGAGAGTCCAGCCCCTCTCAAGGAGTTGGGTTCCAGAGCCCAAACTGTGCGTGGAGGTGAGGCCGACTATATCTAGTCGGTAACGCTCAACCTCCCGCACAAGCTCAGGCTCCTTCCCCCCAGCGAGGTGACATTCCATGTCCCCAGAGCTAGTCTCCATGTCCGGTCGTCGAGGCCCCCGCCGTCGACTGCTGCCCAGATCTCTCTGCACCGGCCCCATATGGCTCCTCCCGCGGGTGGTGGGCCCACGTGAGGACGGCCCCACGTCGCTCCTTCGGGCTAAGCCCGGCCGGGCCCCGTGGGGGAAGGCCCGGCCACCAGGCGCTCGCTGACGAGCACCCACCCCAGGCCTGGTTCCAGGGTGAGGCCCCGGTGACACCAATCCGGGCGACGTCGCTGGCCTCTGAGTGGACATCATCATATAGGGCTTCTGAACCGTTCTTTGTCTGACCCGTCCCCCCGGACCTGTTTGCCTTGGGTGACCCTACCAGGGGCATGAAGCCCCCGACAACATAGCTCCCGGGATCATTCGGGCACTCAAACCCCTCCACCACGATAAGGTGACGGTTCAAGGAGGGGCTCTTTTACCCTTCTTGTGGAAAAAAAAAAAGATATATATAATAATTTTTCCTCTTTTACCCTTCTTGTGGAAAAAAATATTATATATCTCTTGAAGAATAATAATAATACATTTGCGAGGCACGTTGAGTTGATGAAATAGAGAAGAAAAGTTTATTCTTGTCACCACTGTTGGGCAAGTTACTTTAAAACTGTAATGCGTTATTTATTACTTATTACTGTCATTTCAAAGTAATTCGTTACATTACAATATTACTGCATTTAAAATGTAAGGCATTACATTACTATTGCATTACTTTAAGTTACTCTCACCAAAATACCTGCGAAAAAGCTGAACTTTTGAGCCGTATATGGACTGAACCAGGACTAAACAAGGTCTAAACCAGGACTAAACTAGAGCTGAACCAGGACTAAACCAGGACTATAACAGGACTAACCTCAGACTGATTCCAGGACTGAAGTGGAGGACTAAACCAGAACTGAACTAGGACTAAAACAGGACTCACTGTCAGGATGGGCTCGAAGGTGACACAGGAGAAAGGACCGGCTTTGCTCCGCACCTCATGGAGGTAAGAGCTGCTGTCGCCCGATCGCGCTTTATGGACCCTGCTGCTCGGGCTCACGGTCCTGATTTCAGCAACTATTTGCGGGTACAAGACCCGGTGCAAAACTCTGCTACAGCGCGTAACTTCTACCTTCCTTCAACGTGTACAGAAGTCCAACTTTTTGTGCGATGGTTTGCATCGTCCTCTGTCTTTTGGGTGTGAGCGCAGGAGACTTTGTCGGTGCAGAACATTTCGTCGACGTTGTGGATTTTGTCGGAGAGAAAACTTGCAGACATACAGCACTTCAGAATCACACTGCTAGAGATTGAACATTTATTTAAATTTGGCAGCTGAACACATTCTGTACTGTACTGTACAGGAGACAGGAGTCCCTTAGCCAATCAGGACGCAGCAGGAGGAACGCAATACGTGTTCATACACTAAAAACAAAAGGCATGCAAAATTGCACAAAAAAAAAATTCTAAAAATCAGCGAAACAGCGAGACCGCGAAAAGTGAATCGCGTTAGAGCAAGGGACGACTGTAAACCAGGTCTAAACCAGGAGTGACCCAGGTCTAAACCAGGTCTAAACAGCGTAGAGTTCTGGGTCGGTCCTTTCACCCGCGGTTAACTGAAGGTATATCCGGCCGCGTCTCCGGCGTTTCACCGCTGCTGATTTCACGGTGATTTTAGCGAATTTCTATGAAGAAAAACCCACCACTTCAATCCAGGTTAAAAAAGCATTGTAACACACGTTACTCACATTTGTACCGAGTAAAATATTACAATTTTTCCCCTTGTAATGCCTTACATTACTGCGTTACAGCAAAAATCAACGCATTACTGTAATACATTACTTTTATAATACATTACTCCCAACACTGCTTGTCACTAGAGATATGGATAGGGCCTAGGTCTGTCCTGACCAGAGACCAGTGTCTCCAAAGTCTACCCTGAGTCACCAAGAGCATCTGTGCTCTGAGGCAACATCCACACGACAACACTCCTGGATTTTTTTCTTTGTGGGTTTAAAAAAAATCGCGTCCAAACACGTGCCAGATCAGTAAATATTCACGTCAACACGACAACGGAGCACTAAGTGAAAACAAAGTAACAAAGTAATACATCTGCCACACCTGTATGTGGTTAACAAAGATAATAATATTTAATAATGTAAATCTCATTACCGTTTTTTAAACTTTAAGGTAATTTAGCCTATTTTAGATGTATCCCAGAAATATAGCCGTTTTGTTTCACAGAAGTTAAACATAAGTCACAGAAAGAACCCATATATTCCACTGAGTCGTGTCCTTTAGTCCGACAGAAGCTGAACTGCATCAGTGAACCATAGCAAGCGTTTTTTTGAGCACTTAGTTTATGCAAATTAGCCATGTGGTTTTAATATGTGGTTTATATGCACAAAGCTGTGTGGATAGGGAAGACTTGCGGACACAGAAATTATGTGTCTGGTGTCAGCTTCTTCTGGAGGGGCCTGAAAAGAGCCTTAAAAGAGAGTCCAGAAGGATTAAAGGTGTTCAGAAACATGTCTCTTTATTGGGCTCACACAGGTACAGATCTCTTGATTCAAGTTGATTCACACAGCATCTCTCCACGTCACCTCTCTTAGTACAAGAAGAACTGACAGCTTTATACTGACCATCTCGTCAGAATATTGACAAACTGTAACTGGTATTTACAGGAAATTCACAGAAATGTTGACCTAGACAGTGTAATCACAGATAGTCATATGTTAAAGAGTTCAGACACTCCCCCTTTATGTCTCATATACATCACAAAGTCCATCATAACATGTCCCAAACTCATTGACATTTTAAAGTTCAGACATTGACTTCTCTTTATGACACATGTACAAGAACATTGAACCCCTTCCACATTGCATGGTGAATTAACATGAATGAAACACTAAAAATACAGAAATTAATTCCCACAAACTCCCTCTCTTGATCACACTTACACGTGTGATCATAAAACAAAGTTTAAAGAGACATGTCACCTCCTCATATGAGTAAATACCAATAAAAATATCTTAGCTCTCTTTATTACAACACATCTCAGGTTTTACTAACATAATACACTTGAACAACATAATGCATGATCAAAACATGACTCTCGGACAGCAGAATAAGAGGCAAGGAGCACCTTTAAATTTAGTTTTATCTATATTTAAGTCAAAAGTTAAATCTGTAGGGTTTTAATCAAACCCAGTCATCAGGTTTGGAATGTCAGAATTGAAAATCAGCAAATAGTAATAAAATCTAAGAAATAAGTGCATCTGTCAGAACAGAAGTAACCCATTGTTTTACCAGTGATCTGAGACATGGGATGATGCAACATCCAATTTAACCAAGTATTTTCATTCAAATTTTGTCCTGTTTCAATTTCAGTAGTTTTAGTTGAAACATTAAATCACTCTCTTAAGTGGGCTTATCAGTTTAAAATTGTCATTTGTATATAGCCTTCAAAATGTAACTTTATTTTCCATTGCATGGTATAGAAGTAGTATAACTTTGGCAATCCCAATTGCATAATAATTTCTTTTATCAAACAAATGTCTCTACTTGAATAATATACTACAAAATTTACAAATTTAGGCATTTCTCTTTTGTACTTTTTGTTAATTTCAGTGCTCATTGTCTTTTACCCATTGTTGGTTGCCAATTCAGTTGTATGATATAGTTTGTCATTTTGATTGTCGGCTGCCATTTTTGTCCAGCTGTCCGAGGCCAGTAGTCTTATGGATAGAAACTATAAGAGAACAGACAAAACAGACAGAAATTAGCATAATCAAAAATAAACATTGGGAATAAAAATTGAAATTTTTCAAAAAGCATATGGCCTATACTCTCCTTCTATGTTTTTCTCCCCCTCTTCTCCTCCCTCTCTTCTGAAGCCCCAGTGGCAGAAGGTGGTCAGAGTTGTCCCTCAGGGTCTCTTTTTTTCCAGCGACGTCTAGACGTGGTCGACTTTTCTCCATCTTCATCAGTAGAATGAAACATGAGTGACATGCCAGTTACTGCCTCAGTTGGTTCTCCCATGACATCATGGTGTAGGATGGTAGGATGCTGAAGCACACTGTCCATAGAGAAGAAGAAGAAGTTCACTTTGTACTGGCCTGGAAAGGCTCCACTGCGACCAGGTGTCAAGCGTGGACATAGAACCAGCACAGGCATCTCCAGACGAGGCGCTCAGATGGGCGCTCAGTGCAGTTGTGTCGAATGATGCTTCGAAGGCAGAACTGTTGACAGAAGTTGAACATGGACTGCGTCAGCTGGTAACAGAGTCGTCTGCAGAGTGGAACCTGCAAACCACGATGTAGATCTCATATCAGTCACAGCACAGCAGTCAGTCACATGCTCCTCCTGAAACAGCCAAATCTTGACAGGTGAGTGGTAACCCTGGGAATGTCCCCTAACGCGTGCACTCGTCAGGAGTGTATCCCCAGAGCTCGTAGTAGGAGAGGAACTCTCCAGATCACAGCTGTATAAAGTTGTCATAGTCCATGGGCAGCAAGACTGGTAGAAGACAAGAACTCTGAGTAGAAGATGATCTCTACCCGGTTGTTGCAGAGACTAGTGCAGCACACTTAGTCAAGATGGGGTTAACAGCATTGTCCAGTATGTCGTAGGTATTGACCTCAGGCAGGCCACATCTCTGTGTAATGTGAATGTCTCTCCTCGTGATGGTGAAGTCGCCTCAGATGAAGTTCATGTCAGGGATCTGACCTCTGAGCAAAGAGTCACAGAACTGCTGACCAAACTTCTCCTTCACCAAGTGAGCAGTGTCTCATTGCTGCTTGTAGATGGACTGACCCTTCAGTGACTCCACGCTGAAGTCGTTGGTTCTAGCTGGCGTGATGAAAAAGACCACCAGAGTCACATCACTACAGTGCAGCTTCTGTAGGTAGTTGAGGTGAAACAGAGACTCCAGGAAGATGTCAGCTCCTTTGTTGGAGAGCTCGTAGCATCTGGTGATAAAGAAAAACAGAGTCTCGTCCAGGTTAAAGTTCAAATGTCCACAGAAGTGTCCTCACGGAAACTTCTAGGTTTGCGTTACTGGTGACGTGGAAGTTCTGTAACTTGTAGATGGCTGAAAACTCCTTGGCATCGAAGCCTATCAGCCTCTTCTTCAAGCGCCTTTTCAGAAAACCATCAATTGATTTAATGTGACAAATGTGGCACATTGGGACATCTCATACTATTTTTGGTAGAGTGGATTACTATTAACTTTATTCTCATTTTACAAATTTTTTCTTTTTTTAAATAGTAGATTGGTATTTTAGATTGATTATTTCCTTCCTTCACTTCATCACTTCTTGTCCTTAGTCCAATTTCTAAACAGAAAATTCAACTTAGATGAAATTTGAAATCTCAATTTAGAAGCCAGCATTGCCTTATTACAGTTCTAATTAAGATTATTTATTTAAAATTTAAACAATTTTAGTATTCACATCAAATAACTGTTTATTTCGCAATCATTAATTAATTAAAGCAGGTTTCATAGGAAAATTCATGTCCATAAGATTAATACTGAGATCAAAAAAGGATTAAAATGCAAGTGAAGTCCAGGTTGTGGACAAACTAAACTAGGAAAAAGCAGAAATAAAAACAAAGATAAACTAAAGATAAACTCAGATTAATTCAGAACTAAACCATGATCAACCCAACCAGGTTTAAACTAGTACTAAACCAAGATTAACGCAGCTCTAACTCAGAACTAAACCAAAACCAGATTAGGTCCAAACAGGAACTAAACCAGGACCTATCCAGCTTTAAACCATATTTTAACATAAGATAAAATTTGTAAACCAGCATTGAATCAGAACTAAACCAAGATTAGACTGGGACCAACCCAGAACTAAGCTAGAATTTAAAAGGACTGAATCAAGAAAAAAACAGAGCTAACCTGGTCTAAACCAGATGTAGACCATGTTTAACACTTGAAAAAATTAGTAAACCAGGACTAAACCTGAACCAAATCAATACTACACAAAGTCTAAACCAGAACCAGACTAAGATTAGACCAGGTCCTAATCAGATCGAGAACACTGGTTGCTTCTGTTCAACACTACAAAACGTGAATTTATTTTGACGGTAAACATTAAGAGACTACATTTAGTCAAATAAACTTCTATTATAAACCATGTCAACTGAAAACTTCTAAAGGTAGTGTTTGTGCTAAGTCTGCAGATTGAGAATACATAAAAATAGGCATATCCTGTAGAGGTGATCTCAGATAATAGCTCCTTAGTTTTTTTATTGAAAATGTTCTAAAAGTGGGAAACTGATTTTATTTGCAGGATGTTTTGTCTCCTCTTAGTGGGATAATTCTCATTTGGAAATGACAGTAATTCAAAAAAATCAAATAGAGATGCATACATAGTTTATTTTCCCTAATCCTTATTTAAATTTTGATATTACAGAGGATGAAGTAAAAAAGGCATTGATAAATCAAAGTTAGAAAAGCCACTGGATTTGATAATCTGTCTAATAAACTGCTGAAACAGCCTGATATGTCCTCAGTACTTTAAAATATTATTGTTTATTACTTATTTTAAGTCTTGTCCTCTCTGACTGACTGGCAAAAAAATCTATTATCAAACCAATCCTAAAATTTTCAACTGCAGATCCCCCAGTAACCATGAACTACAGAGGCCTCAGCCTTCTTAATGGTATATAAACCTTATTCTATTGTTCTTCATGAGAGGCTGGTCTGTTATCTAGAATCCTTTAATGTATTGGCCGAGGAGCATAACACATTTAGGAAGAAAAGAGCCTGTATGAATCGCATATAATGTTACAAAACAAGAGGGAAACCCTACTTTTATTTGTTTTATTGACTTTCAGAAGCCTTTGACTATGTAAATTGGGACCTGTTTTATTTTCAGCTGCTACATATTGATAATGACGGCAGATTTTATGATTCAATCTAAGCTATCTATAACATTTATTTTAATAAGTATAAACAAAAGGAGCACAATAAAACTTTATGTAAACCAAAATTAAGAACATATATCTTAATTAAAAACTGTTTTGGACCTGAATTGTATGTCACTGTGAACCTGAGTTGTATGTCAGAGGTCAGTTACCTCAGCTGACATATGGGACTTTGCCCCTGGCTTTCTCTCTCTCTCTCTCTCTGGAGCAACACACATGCTCTGTGCGACTTAAAAAGCATTGAAAATGAAATGCATTTCCTGTTTTACTGTCCCCTGTATCATGACCTGAACTGTCAGTTGTGTCTAATGTGTCTTACTGTTGGTTTACTGTGTCTGATGAGGAGAAACTGAAGCATTTGTTTAGATGCAATGTTTTCAAATTGGCTCAGTTTATGTTGAAAGTCTGGGTCCTCTGTAAAAGGACACTTTATGTTTGATGCGTAATCTGTCTGCTTATTGTTTTATGTGTTTTATAAGCCCATGTGGGCTGGGCACCGACTACACAGTGTATGATACTAAAAGTAAACTAATTCTAAAACTAAAACTGTATAAAGGTAATAAGAGAATACTGCAAGAGAGACTTCAACTAATATTGATAACTGTAAACCATGTACGAATTATTTATTTTCAAGAATGTTTTTTCTAATTTGGACTTTTGCCTTTAATAGTTAAGCAATAATTAGTTATCCTACCTAGATCAGAAGGGACAGAAACAAAGGCGATTAGATGTAACCCGTATCGAATACACTTTTAGTTTAGCAGACTTTTATTTTGGCGACTTTATTTTTTGTGCTTTATTTGCTCATAATTTATCTTTGCCTTTCATTTTACTTTGAATACAGTTATAATTATCAACATTTTTGACTACTGGTTGTCATTCCTACCCTGTGCTCCTTTAATGACTGCTCTTCTTGTCCTTTTTAACATCCTGTCGCCGAGCCTCAAAATTTAATGTTACATAAAGCATAGCCAAAACTTCTCTTCAAAATAGTTTTTTAACATGCCATATTCTTAGATCCTTTAATATTTTAGCGACATTAGATGAGTTTAGATGGTCACAGGTTCTCAGTTATTTCTAGTATTGGGAGGGTTACTCTTAAAATGTATGTAATTATGTTTTCCCCTACAGATTACAGATTACATGCCTCAAAATGTAGTTTGTAATGCAATACAGTACATTAAATTACTTTAAAGTGAGTAACGTAATCTGAATACTTTGAATTACTTGATACTGTCATGCTTTTTAAACTACATGAACGAAGCAAACACATCCTGCAAATTCTTGTGGGATGGGATGTTTTGTCTACTTAAAGGCAATTAAAACCCCAGTTTTTCCTTAAGCCTATAAAATTATTATTAATAGAGAAATGCTTCCTATGAGTTCACTGCCACTTTAAAATATGTTTACTTTACGATTTAGGTCTTATCTCGTTTAGACCTGGTTCAGTCCTGACCCTAGACTCAGTTCAGTCCAAAATGTAAAAACGGTAAAATACTGCCATGTAAGTCATTTATTTTACCAAAGTAACTGTAATCCAGTTACCACTCATTGAAACGGTGACTTTAACTAAGCACAGTTACTCATAATTTATACTCTGATTACATAATGCTGGTACTTGTAATCCATTACTCCCCAAAACTGGTTATTTCTTTCACTATTTCATGTTTATATCAGATCCACTAATAGCATTTGTTAATTTGTCACTAAACTTGTTTGACTTGTTATTTGCAAACTTAGCATTTGTTGTTACAAATTGTAAAGTTAAAACTGTTACAGTCTGACACACTCTGCTTCGCAGGGTTTCTACTTGTTCTATTGACCTTCGGTCAATTCATATAATGTCATGTTCACTTGAACAGGCTCGCTTCCTTTTGACCGGTCTTTTATAATAATTTCGTGTTCGTTTGAATATAACTTCATTGAACAGGCTTGTTTCTTTTTGAGCTCACAGTGTAAATAAAAAACACTAATACTTTTTCTGCTTCTCAATTTAGATTTTATTTTTACAATAGGCCACTGTTTTTTAATCGGTTCTACTCTTTTGTTTCTATACCAAATTTGACTCCTTTCTCCATGTTCTACTTTTTTGTGCGCAACTTAAGTTTTTTATTCTTTTTTATATAAACTTCATTAAAAGCTTTGTTTTTTTTCTGCGTAAAAGTTTAACCACAGACATATATTTTCTTATAAAAGCTTTTCCTTTTCTCTCGTGCAAAGCCTAACACGGCACTTTTCTAATTACTAACTTTGTTAATTACGCTTTATCTTACTTAAAGCCTAAAAAAATACTATAATTTTTTTTTGATTCACCAACTTTTTTTTCCCGTGAAGTTATAACACGATTCCGGCCATTAAAGCCACTTATTTTGACTTTCTTGATGTGAAGTCTAACACAATTCTTAATTATTTATCAATTGCTAATTTATTTATAGTTCCTTTAAAATTACCACTCAATTAGATATCGCAAGAGTCCCAATAAAATAAGTACATCACATTTTTCGACATTAATTCAATAGACAGAAATTCTGACCTTTTTTTTGTAGCGCGCTCTTTTGCAATGTCTTTTTTTGGGATTCTTGCGGAGTGACGTCTTGGACCTGCCTCCTCCAGAAGTCTTCATTGCAATCACGTCGGGGTCACCAAATTGTCAGCTTCTTCTGGAGGGGCCTGAAAAGAGCCTTAAAAGAGAGTCCAGAAGGATTAAAGGTGTTCAGAAACATGTCTCTTTATTGGGCTCACAGGTACAGATCTCTTGATTCAAGTTGATTCACACAGCATCTCTCCACGTCACCCCTCTTAGTACAAGAAGAACTGACAGCTTTATACTGACCATCTCGTCAGAATATTGACAAACTGTAACTGGTATTTACAGGAAATTCACAGAAATGTTGACCTAGACAGTGTAATCACAGATAGTCATATGTTAAAGAGTTCAGACACTCCCCCTTTATGTCTCATATACATCACAAAGTCCATCATAACATGTCCCAAACTCATTGACATTTTAAAGTTCAGACATTGACTTCTCTTTATGACACATGTACAAGAACATTGAACCCCTTCCACATTGCATGGTGAATTAACATGAATGAAACACTAAAAATACAGAAATTAATTCCCACACTGGACACAGATCATTTCTGATATGGTGATACCATGATAGGCAGATTCGTTTACCAGAATTACAAAGCTTCTTACATATCAAAGCAGAGTGTCTTTTGCTTCACAGATGCGAGTTAAACAACTTTTACACTTGCAGACAACAAAGGACTTCCTGAAGCTTTGAGAAAGAGTCTGCAAAGCCTTTACACATGCATGACTAATCTGGGTCTCAGGTACAAATCACATTCATTCACACAAAGACATTATGACCAACATATTTTCTTCACAATATAATAACTTTCCATCATATCCTTTTATTATTTTTCTTTTATACTTCACAGAAGAATTAAATACAGAAACATGCATCATAAACATAATAATAGAGTCAAACCCTCTTTTTCATGGGTTTTAGGAAAATGGGATATTATATATTTCCAAATAAAGCTTCTTTTTTTACAGACATGACATATTTTGAATGACTTTTGCATCCTTCTTCAGAAAGGTCACATTATCTTATGTGGACGTCTTGGCAGCTGATTTAGACAGATTTTCGCATCATTCTTTGACCTGAATTACTCTCACAGGACAATAAACATGGACGAACATAATACATTTATTATTTATATTTCATGAAGGCAGAGCTCTTTACCAATGCAACAAGTCTAGTTCTGTGTATTTTAGGACATGCCTGCAGGCCAGAGGTGGATTTGTGTGATTTGAGCATGAAAGGTGAACACTTGATTGGAGAGATCTGTCCACTTACACAGTTTTTAAACTCTTCTTTTCTCTGTAGCAAAGCCATGGGTCTATTAAAATAACACCTAAATAAGTAAAATAAACATAAATAAATAAATACAATTTAGGCATCCCCCCCAAAACCTATACACCAGCTGCCATTGAGTTCCTCGAACACACTTTGAATTGAAGTTGATCTCTGTTGTATAGCACATAGCACTGTTGTTATCCATTCACTAGCCTGTAGTAGTAAAATGCTGCCAGCAGAGAGTTGGGGCTATGCGGAAGAGAGCTAGCAGGCTGAATCACAATACGTCTGGTATGTGCTAAACGTTTATGAAGACCAAACACTTGATTTGAGCACCCCCCAAGCAACACCCCCAAGAC
This sequence comes from Boleophthalmus pectinirostris, assembly GCF_026225935.1. Classification (NCBI taxonomy): domain Eukaryota; kingdom Metazoa; phylum Chordata; class Actinopteri; order Gobiiformes; family Gobiidae; genus Boleophthalmus; species Boleophthalmus pectinirostris. Next base: position 21,271,814 of record NW_026571447.1, on the reverse strand, counting down.
GTACATCAGGGCTGCAATGTAAAGTAATGGGCAGAAGCACCGGATTTGATTTTCTCAAAACTTCAGGCTCTTCCATATGTTACGAGTCCGGTTTAAAGTGCTGACCCACACAGAAGAAAAGTCTGAATAAACAGGAAAAATAAAGGCAGTGCGTTTTGGTTCAGTGCAGCTTTGCTTCATTGTACAAAATAATCAATATTACATTTTACAATGGGCTTCACAATATACTTTTGTCTAATTACAATCTGTTACTGTAAATTTTGCAATAATCTGATCTCCTTACAATAAATGGTTTCATCTGACTTTAACATATATACTATCTAATCACCAGAAAACGTGTATTTACTAAAATACATGTACATCTGTATATATCCATTCAATAAACCAGGGATACTCTACTAAAATTAGAGGAGGTCTGGTTAGAGAAAACATCCTCAAGCAGAAGTCCAGGACAATTTGAGTTATGATTGTGATACAGAAGTAGCCTGGTGTTATCAATGTCTGAATGTATAAACAATAGTCAAATCAATGAAAATACAAGTTAAAAACATTTCAACAAAATGTATTGTTAACACTGAAACACACAGTAGGCCTACATTAGATTCAGGGCTGCAGTTTAAAATTAATTACAGAAAATAAAATGGCTAAATTGTGCATCTTAAAACAAAGTGCTTAATTGCTTTTTTTCCTTTTTCTTTAGCATTCACATCTCGACTTAACAGTCTCAATACATTTTTCAACAGATATCTCAAAACCTCTTTCCTCTGTATCTGCATTCAGAGTTATGATTGCCTTGAATGCACATGATGCATGATTGGCTAAGTAGAGTCACGACTGGTTTGTATGTTCCTTGGTCCATTAATACAGTGCTGTAAAGTTTATAGCAGGGGTGCCCACACTTTTTCAGCATGTGAGCTACTTTTAAAATGACCATGTCAAAATTATCTACCTAATACAAAGCCAAGCAAACTGTACTGCACTGAAACACTACGCACCCCTTTTTTGGACCCTCACCCACAGTTTGAGAACCCCTTTTAAGAGAACTTTCTCTGGCACTTTATAGACAAATCTGAAAAAAATAAAATAAATAAATAAATACATATTTTTTTAAATGAAGAAATGGGTCTGATTTGTATACCCGTTTTTTCAAGTTCCTAACTGGAGTTAAATTTTCTTACTGGTTTTGCAGTGGGATTTAATATCCTTTGCACATTTACCGAATGCACATCGTGACAAAAACAGATGCATTTGTGCACTTTTATTAAGCAAACTTCAACCACATGTCGCAGTAGATCTGTTCTGTGCTTTAGGCATTCTCTGTGCCAACACTGTAACATAAATTTAGATTAGTTTTTGCTTCGCATTTCGTCTTGCTCTTTTAATCAGTGCGCAATGAGGGAGATTGTGTGCACTATACACGGGGAGGAGCGGGAGCGTGAAAAGGTGAGGAACGGTGCGCTGACGTGAGGCAGATGGACAGGTAGGATGTTTTAAAAGTTTAACCTGCCCTGTGATAAACGCTGGTACACGAGGGCGCACGTTGTTGCAGACAAGGCGCGCAGGGAGCGTGTGTGTTTGTGATGTGCCGCATACTATCCGCGGGTTCCACTGAGCGCACAGGCTGCAGTGAGACGCCCCGCGCGATCCCGCACAACGGTACAAGTTTATTGCTGATAGCAGCGGCCGTAATGAAATATGATCGCACTTGTCAAACCTCAAGTGAGAGACAAGATTGAGTCCAAATGCTATCAAGTCCGAGACAAGTACTACAATACTGCGATCTACCCACACTAACTTGGGGATCAACTAGTAGATCGCGATCAAGTATTGGGCACCTCTGGTTTAGATTCTAAACTGAATAGGCCCTATTCAATTGATCCAGCTTATAAAACGAACTGCATTTCGTCTAGTGTGAGAAATGCTACAGTCCGACTAGATCCATACCAGAGTCCTGAACCAGCGGGTGCAGCTCTAGTTCAGGGCGGGCTCAGAGGAGCCGGTGCGGAGAGTGTGTGTGTAACCGGCGTGCTTGAACCGACCGATTAGCAATCGTCTGCGTTGTGTTGTGAAGATGAAGTGAGCCGCACACAGGGGTTTGCCATTCAAGAGAAGATTTACTGTGTGAAACACAAAAATGGTCAAAATACAGCCTCGAAATGTCACAGCTCCACACACATCTCCCTCTGCTCTCCTCAGAGCAACTCAGGTGTAATAATAATTTTTACTAATTACAATAACAAATTTTTACACTGTGATCATATAGTTTTACATTTTTTTTCATGTAAATCCCCCAATCATGGCTATTTTATATTTTTAAATGAACAATAAATCATGTACAAATGGTACATGTTATACAAATTACAATATATGAAAAAGAAATAACATTTGGTATTGGTGTACAATACAATACTCTCATACCTGTGTGAAACACAAAAATGGTCAAAATACAGCCTCCAAATGTCACAGCTCCACACACATCTGCAAAGAAATAAAGTGGCACAGACACATGTGAGACCGTGCTTGCTAGCTCAAACTTACATGCTAACAGAACATTTTCTAACTGCTGTATTTGAATAAAAAACAATATTTCATACATGTTTAATCAACAAGAACAATGGCAAAGGCCTTATAAAGCACAATCAACGTCCAGATAAAGTCAACATGAATTCCGTGTCAAAAATATTACACATAAATCAGGAGAGCAAATCTGCTGCTTACCTCCCTCTGCTCTCCTCAGAGCAACTGAGGGGAACCGCGTGTCTTCACGGAAAGTAGTGGCACCGCCAAAATAAAAGCACCTGGTATAACCAGTCAAAATAAACTTAAACACAACCCTATAAAGAAATAAAATTGGATTTTGGTGAAATTGATAAAACAGTAAGACCACATGGGCTACATGTGCAGGACAGACCGCTCAGGACAAGATATAACAAACCAAACTGGATTCACGCTTCTGTCCTGATGCTTTGCACCACCTCGGAAGTAGCCGCAGTCCTCGAATGTGGAGGACAGGAGCAGCCTGCCGTGGGCTTCGGCTCCAGCCGGACCAGCTGTGCGCTCTGAGCTGAGCTTGTTTCTTTAGTTCAGTGCTGCAGGGGGAGTCACTGATTTACCCAGATACCATTGGAAGAAAAAATGTGATTGGTCCATTTCCATTCCATTATATTAACCTTTTGTTTCCCAAGAAATATCAGTCCAAGTTTATAACAATGATCTAGAATTTATTACTGGTGTAGTGTTTATTACTCACTGCATAAAAATATTGAAAAAATATATTAGTAGTACAAAAGTCCATTCAATATTTTTTCTTGAGCCTTCACTGAATACCTTGAAGGCTCTGAGGGTTCCCCTGTGAAAGAAATGCTGTTGTGAAATGCTGCATAACAAATGTATGGCTCTTTCATTTACATTTCCAATAAAAGTGCGCTATACTCTACTTTTTAATTCATTAATTGGTTTTGCTTATAACATGCGATTAATTGCAATCACAATACAGCACAAACAATTGACACCATTTTCTGCCATTTTAGAGCATTTTGAAACTTCCTGGGGGGCTGGTGTTGAGGAAAATTCCTTTTTCCTCTCGCGTTCGTTAGTTTCTGCTTAGATAAAAAAATTACTCTTGACTGCAGACATGCAGAGACTGAATATTTACACCTATACAATGATTTTAATACGCAAACTATAGTGGGAGGCGATCATGGTTTAGGCTTAGTGTCTCTTCGTTGGTGCACAGGCTAGCCAGCCCTCTTGCCACGTTGAACAATCTTATCTGATTGTGACAAGGATCCCCCAGATTCATCTCACTCCCCTTATGGGAGTGAGATGAAGCCGCTGTTACTGAGATCACTAGCCATAACCTGAGACAAAAAATTGTCATACTGGGTGCTTGAGTTACCATGTACTCTTTACAACAGCATTCATGAAACTTGCCTCCTTGGCAAAAAGATCAACTCCTCTGATTTTGCACAGCAGGTCTTCATCACTGAGTTCCAGAGCTGTTTTCTCTATATTTTAGTTTGCACTTGATTGGAAGCTATATCTCTTGCCGGAAACTTGCTCTACTGCACTACTACTGCAGAATATGCAATAACTCCTGAACCAAACTAAAGAATCCACATGCTCACGTTTCTGTCTCACTGAAACATTTTCTTGATACTTGCTAGAGATGCGCGGATTGCGGTTACAACTGCGGTATCCGCGGTTAATCCGCGGGTCGGGCGGATGACGTGACGAAAAATTATATTTTAATTAAATTCGGGCGAGTGGCGGTTTAACTACTACTAAAAAAAAAAAAGTTATTGTTAGTATTGTTACCTACATCTGAAAAGACGAGTCTCATTGTCTATGCTTGTAGTATGAAGTGTACGTCATATCCTTAATTAGCCCATTTGACCTCGTTTTTATGTTCTGAAGGTTAAGGTTGTGTCGGGTTATTGATAGCCTAAGGTTTACGAGGCACATATTATATGCAGTTTATTTTATTATTTCTAATTTTTTTCAGCGGTTTGCCAACACATAAGTGGCTATAGAGCCATATTTATTTAGTTATGCATATTTTTTCTTGCCTATTTCAGTTGGAATATAAAGAGGGCATTGCCTGATTTCAGGTTCATCTGGATGAGATGATCTGTCTGTTTTGTTTTGATATCAGTTATATTTTAAAACACGCAGACATTATAGCGTAGACTGCCACTCGGGGTTTTTAAAACTTAAAGAAAGACCGATGGAGTGAGGCTATGACTTTGAAATAACATCGGGCAATGGCAGAATGTTCAGAATGTAACAACATCCAACACGAAGGCAAGAAGGTTCAAAAATAGCCTAGTTGGAAAACGTTGTCAATTAATTAGCTGCGCAAGAAAACCAGGTAAGTTTGGGGTTGTTACGAACAATTAACCCTCTCCAGGCAGGCGTTGCAGATTTGCAACAGCTAAATTCCAATTACCTACTTACTCTAAATCCATATTTTATGAGCTTTTTTTACTCAGGAGCCTTTTCTCCCATCCATGCTGATAAACGTGGGTGATGCAGACTGTGCAAGAATGGCTCCACACAAACAGCCTGCCAGAAGTGCAAAATACTTTTTTTGTTTAGAAAGAATAAAAAAGTCAGGATTGTATATTACTACCCCATATTATAATTTTCCCCAAATATCAGATTTTTCCTGATACTAAAAATGAATTTGAGCCTGAGAGGGTTAAGAATGCGAACATACACGCTGAGTGAATTTTGGAATGAATTTGCTATAGAGTTTGCATTTTTATCGAGGCTCCTTAGTTTGTTTGCTGTATGATTGTTCTAAAATCAATTGGCGGATGGCAGGCAGGTGCGGTTTCGAAAACCTTCAGTGCAAAATGGATAGCGGGCGGATGATGAGTTTTGTGTCGCGGTTGCGGATGAAAAAATAGCCCATCCGCGCATCTCTAATACTTGCTTAAAGCATGGTTAGCATTTTGGAAAAAGATGTGTTGGCAGCTTTTATGGTAGCCACAATCCAAAGACAATTAATCAGGATTTGATTCAACAACATCTTGCTAACCAGCACCATCAAATGTTTGTGTGTGAAGTTTTCATATCATGGATAGCAGTAAATGCACTCAGTGGATCAGCCTTAGAAGACAAAAGTATGAACTTGTCATTTACTGTCAGCTTGTAACCATGCAGGCTGCAGTTTTGCAGTGATGGCTGAGGTGGAGGTTTATCTTTGAAGAACTCTGAACAGCTGTCCAGTTCATCATTTTGTCGTTTCTTTGGCATGCTGTCTGCTTTCAGTAGTATATTGTTGCATTACACCCATCTGAAAATCAGTGTATTTATTCATTACAACAATTAAATAATGTGCAGTATTCAGTGTGTAAATATACATGAACTGAGACTCAATGTTTCCAATTTTAAAGAAGTTTAGCCTCAAACAGAAACTGATGATTTTACTGATTATATTATGCATGCACACACATACACCCCCCCAATTTTAGGGTTATTTGACCATATATGCAGTTACAGTACCTTAATATTTATATCATTTCGCAAATAGCTTTTTTATTTTATTTTATTTTTTTATGTGTTTTTTATCCCCTGAGACCAAACGGGGCTGAGTTGGGGTTGGTCACTATCAACTCGTGATGGTCCAAGATATAAGATAACAGGAAATAATAGTGAAAAAAGGTAAAAAACATCCTGAGGGGTGTACCTGGCTCCCAGCCTACTAGTTATTTATCCTAACACTGGCTGACCCTAAGTTGACCAATAAAATAATTGTTAACACTGTTGGGCAAGTTACTTTGAAACTGTAATGCGTTATTTATTACCTATTACTGTCATTTCAAAGTAATTCGTTACATTACAATATTACTGCATTTAAAATGTAAGGCATTACATTACTATTGCATTACTTTAAGTTACTCTCACCAAAATAACTTTTGCGCTGTATATGGACTGAACCAGGACTAAACCAGGTCTAAACCAGGACTAAACCACAGCTGAACCAGGACTAAACCAGAAGTGAACTAGGACTAAACTAGAACTGAACTAGGACTAAAACAGGACTCACTGTAGGGACGGGCTCGAAGGTGACCGCAGGAGAAAGGAGCGGCTCTGCTCCGCACCTCACGGAGGTAAGAGCGGCTGTTGCCCGATCGCTCTTTATGGACCCTGCTGCTCGGGCTCGCGGCCCTGATTTCAGCAACTATTTGCAGGGACCCGAGCCGGTGCAAGACTCTGTTACAGCACGTAACTTCTACCTTCCTTCAGCGTATCCAGAAGTCCAACTTTTTGTGTGATGGTTTGCATCTTCCTCTGCCTTTTGGGTGCGAGCGCAGGAGCCTTTGTCGGTGCAGAACGTTTCGTCGACGTTGTGGGTTTTCGTCGGGGAGAAAACTTACAACCGTACAGCACTTCAGAATCACACTGCTAGAGATTGAACATGTATTTAAATTTGGCAGCTGAACACATTCTGTACTGTACAGGAGACAGGAGTCCCTTGGCCAGTCAGGACGCAGCGGGAGGGACGCAATACGCATTCATATAATGTAAAAAAAAGGGCATGCAAAATTGCACAAAAAAAAAAAAAAAAATCTGCGACACAGCGAAATGTGAACTGCGATAGAGGGAGGGACGAGTGTAAACCAGGTCTAAACCAGAACTGACCCAGGTCTAAACCAGGTCTAAACCAGAACTGACCCAGGTCTAAACCAGAACTGACCCAGGTCTAAACCAGAACTGACTCAGGTCTAAACCGGGTCTAAACCAGAACTGACCCAGGTCTAAACCAGGTCTAAACCAAAACTGACCCAGGTCTAAACCAGGTCTAAACCAAAACTGACCCAGGTCTAAACAGCGTGGAGTTCTTTGTCAGTCCTTTCGCCCGCGGTTACCTGAAGGTCTATGAGGGCGCATCTCCGGCGTTTCACCGCTGCTGATATCGAGGTGATTTTAGCGAATTTGTATGAAGAAAAACCCACCACTTCAATCCAGGTTAAAAAAAAACACTGTAACGCGCGTTACTCACATTTGTACCGAGTAAAATATTACAATTTTTTCCCCTGTAATGCCTTACATTACTGCGTTACAGCAAAAAGTAATGCATTACTGTAATTCGTTACTTTTATAACGCGTTACTCCCAACACTGATTGTTAATATCTCAAAAACTAAAGCAACACAAATGAAACTTTTTGAAGCACAAAACAGCACAAACGGATCACAAACGATTGACCTGGTTTTTGTGTAGGTTAGCGTTTGATAGGGGGCCAACTTCATGGAGGTTATTTGTGTGTGTGTGTGTGCGTAGTTTATGTATATATTTATATATATATATTATGTATATATATATATATATATATATATATATATATTATATTGATATACATGAATTTGAGAAGATTACTACTACTAAGCTACTGGCATTTCAGTAGTAGCTAATTAACTACCTTTCCAGTGCTCAAGATTGGTAAACATTGACAGAAATCTTAGAATCAAAATGCGGACTATGTTAATAGGCAATGTCCCAATAATCACTAACCTTTTTCATAACATGTGTGATGTGCTTTATGATACTGGCACAAACAGTGCGGAGAAACAATTTAATTTCTCCCGACCAGAAATACAAAATATAATTTTTCCCAGTCGGCTGATTTAAAGAATCATTTTTTAATACCATTAAGTTTATTCACTTCTACATCAACACCCACCTCATTAAAACTTGGAAAATTATCATGTCTTTCACAAGAGCTTTTAGTCACTTTCCATTTACAAATGCCTGCAAGCACATCTGACACAAGTGTTAAATCAATAACTGATTCTGTTCCATTCCTTTTCATTCATTCTTGTTCCTGAACCATTGTTAATACACACTAAATTACTAATCACTAAGCCATTATCATCAGCAAAATCTCCCCAAAGGGAGCTGCGAGCGTTAAATTCACTGCAACATAAAACCTTTCCACTAAGATGCACAGAAAGTTCTTCAAGCATTTCTACTGACAATTTCTTACATAGGTTATAAAAGTGTATTATATTATTCTATTCTATTCCCAGACATCAGTCATCATAAGTTCCAAATCTGAGCCTCTCTTTTCACATCTATATTGTATTTCCTGTTTCACAAATATTGCACAACCACCATCTTTTCGATTAACTCTATCCCTCCTCACGCTATGAAATCCTTTTATTACCAAATCTAAAGTCGGTTTAAACCAGGTTTACATACATATAATTTCAGGTTTAAGTTGAAGATTATTAACAAATTCTTTAAATTCTTGTCTGTTTGCCAATGAATTTGTAATGTTCCTTTATAAGATAATCATCTGCTACTAGTACTTGGCTCCCGGGCATGCATCCTCCTCTAATTTTTTGTAAATATTCTGCCAGGATAAATCCTTAACACCCAAATACTTCTCAGCGCTTTGCACACTGCTTGTAAGAGTGATTACCTCCACGTCTTGGACAGCTCTGATTTCCTTTACAGGTGGCTGCAATATACCCATACCCTCAAAGTTTTATCCACTTCAACTTCATTTTGCTTCTTCTTCAAAGTCAATGACAAACTTCTTAGGCTAATATCAACACATTCTCCCACAGAAAACTTCAGTACCACTCTAAAATTCCTTTGCTCTACTTTCCTTCAAACTGCTCTTTCCTCTTCCTCTGCACTACTGTCATCTAAAAATCTTTTACTAATCTGACAGCTGTTGTCTCTCCTACTCTTCCTCCTCATATTCCCACTTACCAGCGTCCAGTCTATTAAAGCCATATTCTCCTCATCTTCCCCCTCTACCGGAGTCACCATTCTAGTTCAGTCACAAATCAGTTTATGCCAACTGCCAGAATGTGACCAGGACATGTGACCAGGACTGTTACAGGCTCACTTTTCATAGAACCGTGTTTACATATGTAAACAATCATTCCATTTCATTTCAGTGAACCTGTAACCATGTGACAACAGTATGCCAAATCAGTCACAGGGAAGGTGAGGTGGTACCCACAAGGACATACCATTTTATAAGTAAGTACAGCAACCACAAGTGCATGAGCAGTTTTATTGCAAACAGAGCAATCTCATAATAATACACAGTCACCCATCCATCACAGTCCCTAGAACAGCAGAGGGGATGGTGGAAACAGGCAAATTCAGCCTGTAAAATTTGGCAAAGTTAAAGGAGAATGTCCAACCTGCAGCACTACACACCTCCTCCAAAGGCACACCTCTGAACAGCGCTCAAGATGCGGCCATTCCCCGTGTAGCGTAGGCAACCACTCCATGCGGGGGAGGCTTCCTTGCCTGATTATAAGCCATTGCAATGAGATCAACTATCCAGTGGGCCAGCCACCGTTTTGTAACAGTCCTGCCCGATATGGATGTGCCATAGCTTACAAAACGTTTGTCCACTGAGCGAAGCGAGCTGGTACGAGCCACATAAACCTTCAGGGCCCTCACTGGGCACAGAGAATGCAGCCTCTCAGCATCTTCAGAAGAGCGTGGTGGAGGACAGAAGGACTCTAAGACCAAAGGCTCAGCCACATAGTTTCTATCTAAGCAACACCTTGTGCAGGAAGGTGGGATTCGGCAGGAGATGAACCACCTCATTCTCGTCCCCAAAATGCAGGCACCCTGTTCCAACGGAGAGAGCAGCAAGCTCCCCCACTCTTAGCCGATGATATGGCAAGTAGAAAGAGTGTTTTCAAACTCAGGATCCGCAGGTCCAGGCCAGACAAAGGCTCAAAAGGAGGCAGGCAAAGTACCCTGAGGAATACCTGCAGATCCCATGATGGGGGCCATGATGGGGGCAAATGATGTCTGGAAGGGCAACGCCTCCTAACACCTTTCAAAAACTGTTTTAAGGGGATGCGACCCAGGGGTGAGCCCATCACGTCGCTCATGAGCTGTAAAAATGTCAGCAAGATATCCACGTAAAGTGAATTCATCCAAAAGGTGCTGAAGGAAGGGCAATACCACAGTCATGTCACAAGACACAGGGTTCACACCAGTGGATTGCACCCGTGCGACCTGTAAGGTATCAACAACAGCCCTGCTCAGAACAAGAGCATGCCAGCGCTGCCGCTCAAGGGCCATACATGAAGATTCAGGACTTTGGGCCAAGGGTGCCAGATCTTACCCTGTCCCTGGGACAGTAAGTCCACTCTGGTCGCGAGGGGCCATGGTTCCCCGTCCAGCATCTCTTACACCTCGAACATCCAGGGTCTTTGTAGCCAGTTTGGTACCATGAAGAGAACCTGTGCCTGGAACAACCTCACCCTGCCAAGCAGAGCTGATATGAGAGGCAGTGGAGGGAAAGCATAAAGGACACCCGGAGGCCAGCTGTGGCTCAGGCCATCTGTCCCCAGTGGCCCTGGTGGGCCGTTCATTGAAAGCCACAGGGGACAAAGATTGTTGTCCTCTGTCGCCAAACGATCCACTGAGGGTTGACTGAAGCGGCACCATATCTGGTCCACCACCTGTGGGTGTGAGCGCCACTCACCGGGGTGAAGAGCGCCCCTGGACAGCAGATCTGCTGCAACATTGAGGAGGCCGGGAATGCAGAAGGCTTTCAGAGACATTCCCTCTGACTGGGCCCACAGGAGGAGCTGGCATTCCCTGGCATGCAAGGACGGAGACTTCAGACCGCCTTGATGAATGATGTAAGACACCACTGCAGTGTTGTCTGTCCATACCATCACCTGCTTGCCTCTCACCACTAGGGGGAAGTGCTGCAGTGCCACAGTTGTGAACCAGTCACCTGCTTGTATGGCCTGAAATAATGCTTTCAGTTTGAGCAGCCTGAACGGAAGACTTTTGAGGTATTTGTTTCACCTCCTCAGGTCAAGAATGGGGTGGAAACCACCTGTGCACTTTGGAACAAGGAAATACTGGGAGTAGAACCCCTGATTGTCCTCCAGTGAATAGAGTGGACGTACAGCCTTTTTGGAGAGAAAGGCAGAAATCGTGTTGGCAAGTACTCCTGAAAGAGACTCGTCTCCCACCCTTGTCCATAAAATGCCCCAAAATCATGGAGCGTGGAGGCGGTAGCCGCACTCCAGGGTCTTTAGCACCCATGGGCATGAAGTGCACTGGCGCCAAGCACCAAGATGGGTGCTTGAAAAACTTGCCGCCAGCCAAAGAGTATAGTCAGGAACGCTGAGCAGACTTGGGCGGACCCCGTGCATCACGCTCCCGAGAACAAGTACGGACCCTCTGTCGGCCCATTCGAGGAACAAAAGCCTGTCTATCACCTTGAGAATCTTGTGAGGAATCCTGACCCACTAGACGGGGTCATGTGCCCGCTTACCACCAGACTTCCGCACCACTTTACGGGGAGGAGGAGAGTCCACCACTTGACCAGGTGGCAGAGTCTCTGCAACAGTAACACAGTCCATGTGGCCACTGTGCACCCCAGAAGCCATTTCGACAAAGGAGATTCACACTAGAGGAGAATGAAAAACTTCTCCAAAAATAGAATGAAGTCCCCTGTAGCACAAACAAATGAAAAAGAAGTTTATGTGCATGTATATTATATTATAATATAATAATATAGAAAAATACAAGCACTAAGTAGAGCAAACCTCAACAGAAAGCTGCAATACCTCTCCAAGCCAGGAGGCGGCGAAGCGCGCTCCCACGGCACTGTAAACAGAGCTAAGTTAGCATAACAAATGCGCAAGCCGTAGTTTGGTGAGCGACTCACCGAACTGCAACAAAATTGACACAGAGGGGTACTACAACAAGGAGCAGCCCAAATCAGCGAAGATCCGTGAACAGAAAATCTCAAGCCCTGCGGCATAAGATCTCAATGACCAGTAGGATAGAAAGAGGGTGAGTGTGTGCACGCGCATCATTCATATAGGTGTAGCGCGCACCCACAGGTGTGTTTAATTTGGCATAATGCTCCTGACCCGAGGGTTGTAGTCACATGGTTACAGGTTCACTGAAATGAAATAGAACTATATTTATTTTTGCAATTAACTGCAGATAGCGTCGTTACCTGTGTGTATGTTGAAGTGCCGTAAAGCAATTTGGCGCAAGAATAGACCCCTGAGTTATTTTAATAGATCCATGCCCCTGAGAGATGACGGCGAGTCAGTGGCAACAAAGTTCCATGTCTGGTTTTTCCGCCCAGAGACAGTTGGAGGTGCCAGTGTACCCTTCAAACACCCCAAAATGTCATTATGTAACCATCAGAGGGTCTTTGAAAGTGATTAATTAAATTAAAAATGTTACTTAGTTCTGCTTTAAACTGCCATAAAATCGTCAAACTATTTTATTTTTTTTAGTGAAGGGGTTTCTCTTCAAAATGGCATACTGGGATTATAAACTACCATAATTAATTAACCCCTTAGATGTCAGTATTTGGCACATACCAAATACTGCCAATTTAGAAAAAAAAAAAAAAGTAATTCCTTAATTCCAATTTTTTTTACTCTTTTTTTTTTTTTTTTTACTATGACAAGTGTGACTGGCCTAAAGCGAATTTGAAGAAAAAAGTCACACTGGGAGTGTTTCGTACAAATTGTGTATTTCATTTTTTTTTTTTTGTTTTTTGTTTTTTTCCTCAGTGGGTTCGTTTTTCATTGACATATAGATTCCATACATGACCATAAATAATTAACCCAGATGCCAGTTTGTACCCAATACCATGTCCAGCAAATACAAGCTATATGCAATAATTCAATAATAATGGAGTGTCAAATAATGAGTTAATGTTAAAGTTAATGGATACACAATCTTCCTAAACAAGTTCAGGGCCTACAAAACGTCTCACGTCTGATTGGGATGAAACTCACATATGTCTAAAAATCTGTAAAAAAAATTGTGAATTTTCAAGACAGTCAAACTACCACAACTGAAGTTATCACGATAAATTTACCTTCAGATACACAAATTTCCCATAACAATTCACGAGCATTCTGACTCTACTAGAAAAAACAAAATAAAACTAATTGAAGGTAATTACTCCCCAATAATGACCGTAGACTAGAAATTTCAATAAATGAATAATTGATTACTAACATTTACTGATTTATTGTTCAATAAATACAATTCTTTTGTTTTAAAATGGAATCTTGTTTTATATTTATGAGGTAGACAAACCTGTGTCTTTTAATTTTATATTTCTGGGTTAATATCCCTGATATTGTATTATATGAATTAACATTCTAATAACGACCATCCACTATCTTTTTGCCACATATATAATATATGGATTTGAGTGACAAAAATATTGAACTTTTTGATATTCTAATAATTGACTATAAAATCAGATACTTTCTGAACACAGAAAGGACAGTACTGACCTTTCCTGAGAAACGGAGACACATCATTAATAACATATTCCTGTCCTGTGATAAGTAGTTCTAGCTGGACTGGTTGGACTCGTTTTTATGGAGCTACAATGAGTGCACTACTATTTTATGGATTACTTGAAAAATATTATGTGACTGTATGACGTATCTCTTCAACAAAATGAATAAATAATGAAGCAGCAACCAAAGTCCAGTTTAAAGTCTCCCTCTAATGATGGCTTGATCAGGGAGACTCCCCACCTTGATACCTAAACGAGCTATGTTTTTAATTGATTATGATAACACATTTGATAAAGTTCAGCATGGTTTGATTTAGTGATTGTTTGAGGGTTTGGTAGAAATGTTATTACTGCTATTGAAGTCACATACACAGACTATAATAGTTCATTGAAAGGGACCAATGGAACATCTGAAAAGTTTGATATTAACAGAGGCATAAAACAGGGTTAGGGTTAGTATGTGATTGTTATGCAAGTGCTGCTTCTTCATGAATATAATTTTAGAAATGTAGTATTTCCAAATGTAGTCAGCTGGCTAACAATACTACTTTATTTTTGCAAAACAAAAATCAATCATCACAGCAGTGTCCAGCTTCTCTATCCTGCAAAGATGCTGGATGTTCCAAATAAAATATTGCAACATAGTTGCATAGTAGCATAGTTGATAAAGAGCTCTGATTTGTGTAGAAAAGCAAAAAGCTTTATTTAAACAAAGGAGTACATTGTAAACCCGGGCAAGTTCAGTAAACTTAAAACTTTAAAATCAGTTTCCACAAAGCTACTGTAATAAGTTACTGAAAAGTTATAAAATATCTCAACTAGTGTATGATTAAATTACGAGAACTGAATTAGTGTACTGAACTTAAATCTTATTAGTCTTCTCAGCCTGTCTTATTAGTTACTTAAAACAATTTACCTTGACTATGTTGCTTTTTATCCTGTTTTTATACTAGTTTTAATGATTTACTTTCATGTTTTTTGTTTTATTTACTATAAATAACTGTAAGACTCCTAACTACAATATAACACTCACTACACTAACCCCAAAAGAAAAGCAGTTCCATTTCTTTATTTGAAAATTCAAACATCACAGACCCTCCTGTTGTAACATGTAGATGGGGTCATTCAGAGTCAGGAAGGATCATCACTTGTTCTTGGCTGGTTCTTGTTGACCACAGGCAGAGTTACAGGATGTTGGTTTGTAGCTTAGCTGGCTTCTGAATTGAAGCAAAGAGAAAAAAAGCATGAGATGAAACCTAATCCAATAAAATGTTTAGGTGAAAACTCCTCTTACTCCTCTCCTCTTTTGTCTCCTCTTCAAAGCTGTAAGGCTTCTCCCCTCTCTTCACAGATATATCTAACAGCTGCACACCAGTGTGTTCTTGGTCCCCATAACAAAAACGTTAATATTATTACATTTCATTTTATTAGTCCAATAACACAGCAAGTTTTTCCTCCTAAGATAAACACTGGATACTTACATTCTAAGCAAAGCATTTCTCAAGGTAACTTTCACATCCTCATGTCCATTTCTACTGATACCTGAGGACAGGCCTCCTGTCAAAAGAAAATATTTTAAGAACATGCAGAATTGCAAATAATAGATAAGAAATATAAATCAAAATTTATTTGAACAATTTCTTACTTATGTTAGAGGCACAGAACTCTGATTTTCTTGCAGTGTGTTCCCTCTCTTCTTCATGGTCAGAGTGCTGGACACCTATAGGAGAAAGGATTTAATGCAAGACTGTAAATAATATTAAGTAATAATAATAATAAAATTGAACAATTGCTTCCTTACATTAGAAGTGTAGAACTGTGCATCCTCTCCCAATGTGCCAGGTTCAAGTGAATAATGCAGGACAGACAGTGCTTTCTAATAGTGGACGCTGGTCACCTGTAACTTAAAGCACTTTAGATCATGCAAACTGATTAATATTCAGTTTAAATTAATTACATTATGCATTTTTACAGCAAGCTCTGAGAGCAGCGCTTCACTTCCTGTTAGGTGTGGTGGAATTGGTGAGGACAGAACGCCATCTACTGGACTACTCTTGATTTTTACAGGTGGCATACTGTCATTTTAAACAAGACATTAAACACCCATCTCTCGCTCCATACGGTCTAAGGTTTAACTGCAGCACTCAGGGTGTGCATGACGTCATGACGCAACTGTGATTTACCCATGGATTTACCTCATTGGAAAAAACAAACAAACAAACAAAAACTTGACGGATAATTGACTGGAGACTTAAGTTATTAGTTGAGTTTATCTCAGTATACTGTTCGGGTTTACAGTATTTACAACCCATTAAAGACAGAGGCTTAGGGATGATGAGCTTTGGAACATCCAACACCATTCTAAAAATAAAGTGGATTAAAAACAATTTTGTAAATCAAGACAAAGTATGGTATAACATTCCAAATCTTACTTTTGAAAAAGTTTGGGGATACAATTTCTGCTATATTGCAACATTCACATTCCAAATTTAATTATTATTTAAATTACATTAAAAAACAATTTTTTTAAATCTTATCATGGCTTGATCTATAAATATAAATTTTCTCTGCATAAATGTTTTCTATTGAATAACCAACTAACTAACTTAAGTCCAGCATTTTAAAAGGCAAAACAACTGATTTACTAAGATTCATTTTGTATCCTGATAACAAGCTAAACTTATTAATAGAGTTGAATACTGACTGAGTAGATTTACTTTGATTTGATACATACAAAATAATATCATTGGCAAACAGAAATCGTATGGGTTTTCCCACCTACTGGAATTCAGTTTATTACAGTGTTGAACCTTATTTTTTGAGACTCAATAAAAAAAAATAATAAGGACGTCTAAATCCTTGTTGAATTGGAAACCTTCAGAAAGCTGCCCATTAATATTGACTTGAGCAGTTAGAAATATAATATTTTGATTGTACTGACAAAATCCAATCCAAAAAAACTTCTCCCATACAAAAATAAAATTAAATACTACTTTGCATAATGCTTTGTCTGCATCAAACAACAAAATGGGCGGGTCTTTACGGTTCAGTGGATAAATAACATTAAGGGCACATCTCAACTTATTGAGTCATATCTTGCTGTATTGTGCCATATGATGCCTTCAAAAATCCTGTCTTTTTTGTATAAGTTTAGGAAGTATCTTCTCCAGGCTATTTGCAAATGCTTTTGCTATAAATTTATAATCTACATTAAGCAGCGTTTTTAACAAATACATACCATGACAAGTTGAAGACCAGTAGGCGGCACCACATTACACAGACGAAAAGGTTTCAGACTAGCAGCGGTGGGAAAAGAAGCCACAAGCCCCGTTTATGGGAAACTGAATAGTACGTGATCTGCTTCTTTAAACACTACGCCTTTGTTCTGCCAAAGATCAATGGCATGGAAACTAATGTACAAGTAGTATTATGCCATTGTAGGCTTTGCAGTACAGTACTACAAAGCCTACAATGGTATAATAAATTAAAAGTTTTTATGGTGTTTATCCCCTGGAAAAGATTCCCCAAAACATAGATGAGGAAAAATGTATTGTACTAGAAGCAGGTAAACAGAGTCCTTTAAATGTAATCCTGCTAAATTTAAGAATCAGAGAATAGTAGAATAAATAGTGTAACTTAATAATAGCACTGCCTTCTGGAGACTATATAATTTACTGGTAATTATATTCATTAGTTTTATCTGTCCCTTTATAGACGTATTTTGAGTACTTGAATGCCATTCAAATTATTATTTAGTTTTGTTTATTTCTATGGCTTCTAATGGTGTAATTTTGTATCATCTTCAAAACCCATAGATAGAGGTTGAAAGAAAGTTCTAACATTCAATAAAATCTCAATAATAAAATGTTCAGATGTATTGGTGAAGAAGTATCATATTTTCTATAGAATAGTTTTAATAATATATTATTGAAATACTGCAACTTTAAGGGATCGCTTACAGCAGGGGTCTCCAACCTACCTGTGGCTCTCCAACCCCTTCCAAGTAGCTCGCCAAGAGATTTCAGAATTATATCATCGGGCTGAACAACAATTTTCTGAATGTAACTTG
Source organism: Boleophthalmus pectinirostris (assembly GCF_026225935.1). Classification (NCBI taxonomy): domain Eukaryota; kingdom Metazoa; phylum Chordata; class Actinopteri; order Gobiiformes; family Gobiidae; genus Boleophthalmus; species Boleophthalmus pectinirostris. The sequence continues at coordinate 21,253,951 of NW_026571447.1, read as the reverse complement.
GTTAATTACTTGCCAATTACCAGTGTAAATGTGTAAGTTTGAAGCCCAACTTTATGTTCTAATGAATGGACAATGGTTTGTGTTTTATAGGTGTCTATCTGTACCCAAGGCTCGCCCTCTTTCTTATAATTGTCTCAATTTCTTGTGGCCGCTAAAATGAGTAGCTCTCTGGCATTTTTGTTTTGTAAAGGTAGCACACTGGAGCAAAAAGGTTGGAGACCCCTGGCTTACAGCATCAGTGACTAGACAAATTCCCTTTCTCCACACCAGACCACAACTGCTCCAAAATATATAAAAGTAAAAGACAGTGATAAGTATACTTTTAAATGTTTTATTTCTGTTTTGTTACTCTTAAGCGTTACAGTAGCTCTCATCCTCCTTCTGTCTGTAATAAGCTATTAAAACACACCAACAGGAAGATGGATACAGCAGTTTCAGTTTCCATGACAACACATCTAGTGGCAGTAGGAGGAGCACACGGATACGAACACTGTCACTAACTCATCGTTTCTTAAAGGAACAAGACATTAACTGAGAACACTCAAAAACACTGGTGCCGCAGCCTACTTTTACAATAGTAGAGCTATAACTGTGATGCTATATCTGTGCTATGGGTGGGTGTAAAAGAGAAGTGAGATGGGAAAAAACTTTTGGGTGGTCCCTTTTCTAAACGTCCCTGTTAAATTATCTACTCCTTTGAATACATGTAGAGCAGCAGGTCAGCAACACGGTGGCTGTAGCCAAACTCATTATCATACCTGCAAGAAGAGGTTAGAAACAAGTCAGTTTTTTACTTTTTTTAACATATTTCTAAAAAAAGTAGTAAGTTAGGAGATTTAATGCTAACCAAGAAATAAGTTTGACGAAGTTGTCATTGAGAGAGATTCCAGCACCAGCATCAAAGATGGAGGAGTGAGTGTCACCAATGAAGTCAGAGGACACCACCTACACAACAACATAATTTTTGTTAAAACATTACTAACATCTTTGTTGTTTAATTAATGTTATTGCATTTACTTGATCATCAGTGTATCCCAGAACTCCATGCAGAGGCCCATGGGCAGCCTTCTTCACAGCCTCCTTGATCTCAGCGTACGACGCAGGTTTGGTCAAACGACAGGTCAAATCCACCACAGACACATCGGCCACTGGCACTCTGAATGCCATGCCTGTCAGCTTGCTGCAGATATATAAGGGATGTACTTTAAATGCCTTGTGTAGTTAAAAGAGGTTTGATCAAGTGTTTTTGCAGCTCTTACCCATTGAGTTCAGGGATAACTTTACCCACAGCCTTAGCAGCTCCAGTTGAGGCGGGGATGATGTTCTGATGAGCACCACGGCCATCACGCCAGGCCTTTCCACTGGGACCATCCACTGTCTTCTGAGTGGCTGTGTACGCATGCACTGTGGTCTACAAACAGCACAGAGTATGTTAGTTATTCAACATTTATCAACTCAGACAAAAGTCTGTCTCACCATAAGAGCCTCCTCAATACCAAAATTATCGTGGATCACTTTGGCCAGAGGAGCCAGGCAGTTGGTGGTGCAAGAGGCATTGCTACCAGAGAAAGAGAGATGTAGTAGATTATTAAAAGCACAAACTACTAAAAGCAAACTATAATTATAATCCATAAATAAGCAATTACCTGACAATGGTCATAGAGGATGGGTCATATTTGTCCTCATTTACTCCCATGACAAACATGGGGGCATCAGGAGAGGGGGCAGACACCACCACGCGCTGAGCCCCACCCTGGATGTGGGCCTTGAATGATAGTGAAGAAAACTGGTTTAAAGAGACCCTTTTTCACAGTGACTTTAACCTAAGTATACAATATACATACAGAGGCCTTCTCCACACTCAGGAACACACCAGTGGATTCAACGACATACTTGGCTCCAGCTTGGCCCCATGGGATTTCTGCTGGCACCCTACTGGTAGGACATGATGTATTGGTTAGAGTTATTATTCCAACTGTTATTATATGTATGTGTAAAAACTGTGGTTTGGGGCTTGCACAAATCACTATAATTTACACTTACTACTGAAAGACACTGATGGCCTGACCATCTACAAACAGTTTTGTGCCATCATGGTAGACTTCTCCTTTGTGGCGGCCGTGTGTGGAATCATACTTGAACATGTAGACCTTAACAAGATTGAAATATTAAATTGAGTAAACAATAGCCTTTAAATATTAGAGCTGTTAACATTAACGCATGAGATTAATCACTGCAAAATGATGCATCCCACGAATTAATACAGGTTAATCATGCGATCTGTTTTGACTAATCACACACGTAAATTGGGCTGGACTAATCACACACGTAAATTGGGCTGGGAGGCTTACCAGACCGGAGAAATGCTGTGCTCAGGAGCTGTGGTGATTACATGTGTTTAAATGTACGCATAAAGTCCATCAGTCCTCACATGGAGGAGTACAGATTGGTCAGTGGCTTTTGATGAGTGCGGTAAATCAAACTGTGCTCCACGAGGAAAATAAAAATCGCGTGCGAACACTGAAGCGAGTAATAAGAGCTAAATATTTCACCAAACTGCTACTGAACACTGGAAGACACAAGCCCAACTCTTACAGCTTACATCTGCCTGTTAAGAGCCAGTTACACCCACAAGCAGCGATGAAGGGTGTTTAACCCCACTAAAACTGCTTGGTCATGAACATTTGGTCACACAAATTCATTATGAAATTTAATATTTCTAGACTTAAATTATAGCCAGCTGAGCTTTAAAATAATTAATTTAGATTTGTGGAATAATTAAATAAGATAATGGTCTTAGATTAAAAAAAAAAAAAAAAAGTTAAAATTAGAGCATTTTAATTACAACAATGCTATTAATCGTGATTAATCGTATTTCAAAAGTGTGATTAAACTGAGTCTTTTTTTTTTTTTTGACAGCGTGAGAAAATATACAGTATAACACACAGATTAAAATACAAAAGTCTTATCAAATCACCATGTACTGCAGGTCAATGAAAGGGTCGTTGATGGCCACAACCTTGATACCCTTCTGAAGGCAAGCTCTCAAAACCAGGCGGCCAATACGGCCAAAGCTGTAGAAACAGACCATTTTAGAAGTGGCTCATGCAGAACATTGTAAAATCGCAAATTATATTTTTTCTTATTAACTCACCCATTGATTCCAACACAGAGGTCTGACATGCTGTTGCTTTGGGTGGTGTGAGTTACCTGCAAATATTGGAAAAAGACAAATTAGATGTGGCATAAAGGCCATATTATAGTTCTATATCTATATCTATAGTTGTCGCTGTCTTTTTTGATTTATGGATCTCTGGCAAGGTCTGTTAAAGTAATTCACCACCACAACGCTAGGAGGCTAGGATTTAAAACTGGCGTTCGTGTATACAAAATGAAGCGGAAAAGCGGAGTACCACAAATGTATGTAGAGAGGACGCAGACTCTCTGCTTTGTGACACAAACAATTTGACGGGTGACCATAAATTGGACTTAACATTTTCAAACATTGTGGCCCTTCTTTCTTTTAGATTTTGGTTAGCTTTGTTAGCTATAGTGCCATAGTGAAAACAAAGTGATGAGTCGGAAGTCACATTCAGCCAGAACCTAGCATGAGTTTTGCAAAAATCAAACCCTGTGTCACACAATGCACAAACACTAGTTCAACTGTGCTGAAGAGTAAACGTGGTCATTGCAGATTATCCTTGCAACTGGTTGGTTGTACCCTACTGTAAGCTCCTAATCGCGCTCTCTCTGTGAAATTGAGCATGGGTTCTGTGGTGCAGGCTGTTGAACTGGTGAAATGCATTGTGGGAGTTGCTATACTGCTGGCCAGAACATGTGATTTCTTTCTCCTTGCACTTTTGTTGCTGCGTATACAAAAACTTCACTTTAGCAGAATGCCCCAGATTTGCAGTTATAAAGATTTGTCTAGACTATATATATATATATATATATATATATATATATATATATATATATATATATATATATATATATATATATATATATATATATATATATATATATATATATATATATATACATATGCAGCCCATCCCTAAACTCAACTGCATAGAGACGTACTAATCAGATTAGGCGTCAGATTCCATCAGGTGATGTCTGAACAACACAACTATTTTTAACCCCTTATCAGTACAGTGATGAGTTTCTGCAGTTGGTAAAAATTGCTTTTTATTTTTCTATTGATTTGCAGCTACTTAACAGCAATAATCCTGCGTCATGTGACCATTCTATTGTTTCTACCAGGCCAGATTAATAGACAATCACCTCTGCTTGTTCGACTCGCTGCTCTCATTTGGCACACCCCTCCCCACAAGCTTTGACCCATTTACACCCAACAAAAAACACGCCATGTTGGAGAGGGACTGAGCAGCCAGACATGAGTTTGTGCATCAGGGAGAAGATGGCTCACTGTCGGTGAACCAGATTGGAGCTGCCAATAAGATAAACCAGGTGAAGATTTTTACACTTAAATGTGAAAGGTGATTTCACCAACACTTATTTTATTATGTTTACAAAATCTAGTTTATTGCTTTTAAGCTTGGTCTACAGTGCACCATCCACTCAAGTTACTGCCACGTATTCATTTGTGCCAAATACGGCCAAATAAGCATACCATGTTGCCATATTGCTGACTTGAAACTTATATTGTGTGTGTCTTTTTGTATATTCTTTATTTTATGGTGTGTGTCTTTTTGTATATTTATTTTATTGTGTGTGTCTTTTTGTATATTCTTTATTTTGGATCCCCAGTAGTTATTACCGCAGTAACAACAATTCTTCCTGGGTTCCAAATAAAACATATAGACTAGGAATGGAACAATAAACAATAATATAATTTATTGTGATAAATGTGTACTAAAAAGTGTGCTTTAAGTGCACTGGTTGAGTCCACTTTAGAGTTGGTATTGGAAATCTCTCAGAGTCCGAATGAACTCTCTGACTCCCTCCTGCCTCAAAGCCACGCCCCTCCTCGCCTGCTGTCATTGTCTCTCTGCTTGTAGCTTATTCTTAACCTTCCAATGAAGTCTTCCATTGCAACAAGCTGATTGGTGAAGAGAAAGAATAACAAGCCAATTGGGTTTCTGGGTTTTACACACCTCCGTTTGAATCTGAATACGATTTCTGTTCCCCTCTGCATTACTCTGTATGTTTTTCTTGACTATATTATTATAAAACATGTGAAATGTCTGGTGTAATCACATCAGATGCTCGATAGACTGTGTGCTATACTGACAAAGGCACACAGGGGGTCTGGCTGTCATTTCTGTTTTACTTCATGAGTACCACAGTACAACATGAAAACATGCTTAATCCAGCTCACCACAGTTAAAGGTTTATGAAACAATACTTAATGTACAGTAATTAACAGAGAATAAATGACAAAATTGAAGTGTAATGTTTTCAATGTATTATTCTTATGGCCATTTACTCTGAATTTGACATACAGTAAACTTTAAAAATAATCTAAATCTATAACAGATGTATTAGTGTTGATACATTCAATGAATCTGATATAGAGAAACTGTGATGAATTAGTAATAAGTGTGCAGAGTCATGTAGGAGGTATTGAGTAGCACAGACAAGGGCACTGCTGCATAGACCTTCAGTCTAAGTCCAATGAGTTTGTTGTCAGCCTATTTATCAAACTCATGGTATAAAACTAGTTTAAAATGTATGATTGTGTATCTTCTTAAGCGAGGTCTAGATAAATGTAAATGTAAATGTAAATCACCACCTCCCCATTTGTCCACTGTGGTTGGACTCATTTAGCTGAGTCACAGGACACACATTCTGAATTGAATGAATAGGATAAGATGGCTTCTCTAGCAAAACCCCAATACCTATGTTTATCTTGTTATATCACAAATGTGAGTAGTGTGACCAACAAGGCAAGAGTTTATATGTTAAATTAAGTCAATGATATAGTCTGTAACTATCCTATTTTCCTTTATTTGAGAAAAAGATAAATAATGTATCCTATATTTGGTGGATTAAAAGTTATGTTGTTATTATTAGTCTAATTAGTGTATGCAATAAATAATTAAATATTTCCTAAAGCCCTGTCTTAATGTTATGTCATAGTCATGATGCTGCATCCTGAAGCTACAGGCCTCCAGTGACCTTCTCCATCCGCAGTAATGACCTTCAGAGGCCAGACATGGCTGTATCATCCAGGAACAGGAGGGACATTTCATTACTTTAGCAGCTGACATTATTTAACCAGGTAAGAGACACTAATTATGAGTCTCTAATGGTTATACATAAGGCTAGCTGATTATGACAGGGCATCAAGATGAAATTAGATGATAACTTGAATTTGAGCATTGTGCAGTGAGCAGCCAATATAGCTTCTGGAGTACTAAATTAGACTCATCAACAGGTCTGTGGAGTGTGGAGTCAAACTGCGGCAGAATCATGCGACACCTCTTTCCTCCGCCTCTCTCTGTGTCCTTCAAACGCACCACGACGAACTGGACCTACACCCCTCACCCTGAACTAACTGGATTACTGACTCATGGCTACGCTTTAGTGAACCGGCAACGAGCAAATTCAACCCATCAACTCTCAGATTATCCATACACAATCTCTGGTACTGCACTTCATCACGGAGCAGCTGAGAGGCACGTAGCCCGCATCACCTTCCTCCACGTATATTACATCAACCAGTCTGCAGCACCACCGAGAAGCATCCATTTCACAAAATACCACGTTCAAATGCTTTACCCTTTATTTGGCACAGCTAAATATATGCTAATGGAGATCTGCACGTAGTAAAACATATTTGTACAAGACTAAGGCTGATTACATAATGGACGCTAATCCACTTCCACAAGAGATGCACGGTGCTCCAATGTCACGACAGACGCAACTTCACGTTTCTTACGACGGCCATTTTCTTTTTTTAGAGTAACATTCCATTCATTTTATGCCATATTGTGATCTGGGATTTTTGCTTTGATGCTGGTGTGATAAATGATGCAACACACTAACACTTGGATAGCGTATTACACAACTACACCAAGGCCACAGGCAGATCTCCATGGTTGACCTGAGGTATCATAATCCTTTCCACTGTTAAATGAAATGCAGCTTTTAAACCTCATGTTAAACTGCTGCGTCACTCTGTATGGTCAGGTAACATATTTGTGATAAATAGGCTTGCAGTCTCTACAAGCCGCTGTATACTCACAAATCTCTGACTGTCCATTGCATGTGCTTTCCGTTTGCGCAAGGATGTGGAATATAAATAATTTCGCATTATGACGCGTCTATTACCGGTCAAATTCATGGATGAATGGAAGCTGCATTTGCATTGTTCTGGTTCATTAGGCTAGACCACAGGTCTCTTTCCAAAAGCGCTCATTTACAGCATTAAGATTTCTATTTCTCTTTTAGTGCGTGAACTACGATCATTCTATTCCAGAAAAGCGTTAAGATCAGAATCTTACCTCAATCCCGACACTTCTCACGACTGTGTGCGTAGCTAACGGGACCACAGGCGGCCTTTATACTGACCACGTGCCTCCAGGAGGACGGTCACCCTGGTAACGTGACGTCACGACAACCTCCGCAGCTCGTGCCATTGTACACGCCCGCTCATGGGCAGACCTTGTTTTAATGCTTTTAATTGATTGTCCAATATTTAGAGTATCAAGTTCTAACATTAGAAGCCATTTTGCACCATTTGAAAGATCATTTCTAAGATATTGGATTTTTGGCAAACACACAGGCCTCTTTTTCCTAAAATTGAGTGGTAGTTTGAAAATAAATTAATAATTTGGCCTTCCTTGAATAATATGCACAACATCGTTGTGACCAACTTGAAAGTGAAATTGCATGACCCTCTCCTTCGCCCCTCGTGTGTTCACATTGATGGTAGTGAATGTGCAGTGGACTGTGACCCTGAGGCTCGCCCTGCACTGGCTCCATCAGAGTAGGGATGATCTCTCTTATGTAAGCATCTGTTTCCATGGAGATATGGTCTAGTCTTCAGTTTAACCCATCAATAACTACTAGGCCCTAGCTGTCCTCTACACAGACCCATGTACTGCGTTATGGTGGTTATGTGATGGTGATAATGCACTGCCACAGTTTCCCCTCATGCCGCAGCACGTGCGGGGATGACATCAGCTCTACGTGAGGAAGAGTGCGTACTGCGGTGTAACATGGGAAATCCCTGCAGTAGCCTCAGTCACCTCAAGAGGCAAAAAATGCATCATTGACAAAAGGCTAACTGAGAGCTGTTCTTTTGAGTTTGTATTTCTGCAAGGTTTGATATTAAAATGAATAGCTCAATACTTACCCAATTCTCACTACTTCCCCTTTTTTCGTTCTTAAAGTAAATTATATGCCTGTTATAGCCTAAATTAACAAATAGGCCCAGGCGTATGACATCCTGAACTATCATATAGGCCCATACTTAGCAACGTCTGCCAATGAAGCCTATGAATTAAATAAAACAAAATGGATTCATTATCTCATTTAACTCATGTTTGTCCTACAGTTCTCATATAGCCCATTTTCCAAGTGCTAAGAACATGTTGTACCCACAAAAGACAGTGCACTTCAGCCACTTGAATAGTGAGAATCTGGCTCCATCTAGTGGACGAAAGACGATACCCACATAGTGCTCTGAATAATCTGCTGAGCCATTCTCTCCAAGCAGCAAGCCCGTGGGATTTTAGCGGAATCTCGTTGAGGTTCTAAGTAGACGCAGTAGAATAGACAATGAATCTATAGGGCCTCTTATAGGGCTCTAATGGAGCAAAGAGAGGTGGAAACACTGGTCCTTTCTTTTACCCATGAAGTTTTGTGGAAAGTGTCCAACCTGGCAACAAAATCTTTAGGACCTACAAAACCAAGTCAAGCCTCGTATAGGCCAAACCATTCATTATGTTGGGTTTGAATTCACATCCGGGTCTAGACACTAAATCGAGACTCAATGTTCTGTAGAATGTGAATAAGTCCAAAGTCACCACCATGTCACTGTTTAAGAGGAGAGGCCGCATTATTTTGTGTAGAACCATAAAATCTGCACTATTGTGTATGGTCAATAGAGGGCACACTTGCACCAGGGCGCGCATCACTTGAGGAACAACTGAAACTTGCAAGTAACCTATTGATCTGCATTTTCAGATTGAAGGAGAAAGCATTAGGATACATAATACTAGTGCATCACCATAATTATGTCAGTCGACTTTAAAAAATGTGGGGTAAACCTATTTAGACAAAATCGAATTAAGAACAGGATGCACTATTTTTACTCATAAACTTGCATGAACAGTAATGCTCAATTATATGTTTATGTAGGCCTATTATTGAATCATCATGACCAAATTATGTGCTGTCTCTGGCCACAATAAGCACCATCCATAGCATACATTAGACTATGATCTATAGTTTGTAATGTGGAAAATAGTAAAGCAGTCCAAGTGCTGGCTGTCATCTCTTAATCTGAAATAATTATGAATTTCATCATATTAAATTAATGAATACCGTGTGCCAGTTCGTGCAGATGGTAAATACAGAAGTTTATTGAACTTGTCTGGCTTGTTGAGAGAAGAAACCTTGTTTGCCAGTCTGCTTTTGGTGATTATTTTTCATTATGTCTCGCCACGTTGTGCCATAGATCATACTTTGGAAACGGAAAGCACCTGTGTAGCAGAACAAAGTATTTATTGATATTTCAACTCCCTTGCATAAACTGTCAGCTGATATGAGCCACTAACTAAATGACAAATCTCCCCCATTCACCTCCTACCACCACTTAACAGGAAATTTAGCCCCGTGTGCAGAGGTGTGGGGGCGTACAGACACAAGTGATTCCAGGTTTTCCTTCATACACAACTCTGGAAAAACAAACCATTTGTCATTATAACTCAAACTAAAAAATAATTTCCACATGTTTCTGTTATGCCAGCGTCTAAATAGGCCTAGTTCATGCATTAAACCTATAATTGTCACGTTTACATTACTCGTGGTGCATATGATTGCATCTCATATAGCTTTATTCACATTCTCAGTCTGACCAGTGTGATTTAAGGCGACTCTAATGCTATGCGCCTCTACAGTTCGACACAGTGAGCCCCTGGTGCCATTAAAAGCCCCCCTGACCCCCTCAGGCAGTGAGCGGGCCCTCTCTGATAATATTTTCATAGGCTGTGAATTAAGTGTTTAAAGGGGCACTAATCGTGGAGTTGCTCTCATGCCAAGAGCTGCTTAGCATCAGTAAACCACAGCTGCTCTGAGAGACAGGGCCAAGTTAGAGCAAAGTTAAAACATTCATTGGTTTTATGGAATATCTGTATTGCATGAAGCACTACACTGGAAATATCAGGAATCATGAGAAAGGATGATACACTTGTGGTAAATGTAGGTCTTAGAACATTTTGAACCTTATTTAGGGACACACAAATGGTTAAACTAACTCAGGTATTTGGAAAAGTGCTTCTAGCAATACCAGTACCTCATAAAAAACACAGGATGGGTAAAGCTTAAACTCATTGCATAAATCCCTAATTCAATTATAATGATTATATCATTATGTGTGTAAAATGATCATTTTAAATGGCTTTAACAAGGCAGAGTTTGGTGCCTGTAACACTGTGTAGAAGTTGTCAAAATCAGCATTACATCAGTTTTAATGTTATTCACATATTTTGTGATAGGTTACTTTAATCATAACAGAACATTCAAATTTTCCGAGTAATGCTTAGCCTCTATTTATTGAAGCAGGGGATTTTTTTTTAGAAAAGGATCACATAATTCTACTTATTTAAATTACTTTAAATCAAGTGTATTTCATATATTCACCTATAGAATTGTTTCTTGTTGAGTAGCCTCGATACCCACTGTCTCTACACTCTCCCTTTTTTTTTTATCCTTTCACCGACCTGGCACACTGGGGTTGGAAGTGTCACCTCATCACAACATCCGTGTATGTTCCTCTAAAGACCACTAAGGGATGTCTGTTAATCTGATCTGAAGCACTCCACCTGCTGCCTCCTTCATGCTGCCTCCCTGCATCCCCTGTGCTGCACATTGTCCATTTGAAAGACAAACAGCCCTCCACCAGAAAAGTTACACAGTGCACCTTCAAGTAAAAGAGACGTTCCCCTGCCCAGCTCCAAACTCCTCCCTCGCTTTAAGTCTCGTTTTAGGCACCACGAGCTGGAGTTGGCCCTTGAACGTCAAAGCGCGTACATACACTTATCTGTGTCTTCCTTGCTTTTTGCCCAGGTTGAGACAGATTTTTCTATAAATGTCCTATATTACATAAAATTGACTCTTTTAGTCTTCATCAAAAACATCCCCAGAGTAATGTTTTGTTTCATTCACACATGTTTAAGTAATGCGTGTTTATTAGTCTGTCTACATCTTCAAAGACATTTAGATACTGTACATGTAACCTGTGTGTATGCAAAGGTGAGATACCATGAAGAGGATATTTTTGCAGAGCTCAGACCAAGCCTGTCACCAAAAATACTATATCAACTTATCATTCAGTATATGTTAAACTGAACAATATTTACTGTGGGTACTTTCTCTTAGTGCAGTTAGGAACATTTTAGTATTTTTCCTGTCCTACATTTAAATTTGAACAGTCGAGGGTAGAATAAATAACTTCTAACACTCATTATGATGTAAACTAACTGAAGTGTGTGTTTTTTAACCATATTGTACATTCAGAATTTTTTTGGCAATAATTCTACTTTCGGGTTATTGTGTCAGTGGCATAAATTTGCTTCAATATTATCATTTATTGGCTATATTTTCTTGAGCGATATATTGTACTTCAAAATCTGTTATCGTGACTGGCCTAGTTCAAACTCTTCCTCTTCTTCTGTCAAATGCATCAGGTGTCTCTCAGGAGAGTTAAAGAAGGAAGAGAGAGGGTTCAAGCACTGAGGCTAAAAGACAACACAGGCTAACAGTTACCAGAAAACAGTGACTCAGGTTTTGCATAAGAAATAATGATCTTCAATATGCTGAGAGAGTGGGCTCTGCTATTTATATGCTGAGCAAACAACATTAAAAGTGACTAAAGGTATCAGGCATAGCCACAAAACCACACGACAGCCACGGTTCATACTCCAAGAATGTGCTATTTGTCTGTTTGGCTTTGATTCTGAGCGACACATACTTATTTTCTGTCCAAAAAGTCATTCTTAAACTATGGAGTCATGGGCCACTTTGGGAAACCACTTGGTCACTTTCTCTGGGACTATGCCCACCGAAGTCCAGTAATGCTTAAATTTAGTATTCCTGATTTTTCGAGGATACACATAGAGACATGGTACATTTTTTATTCAAATTATTTTGTCTAATATTTTCAAACTTGGTCTCAAAAAGAACAATTTATTTCTCTACTACCAAGGTGATGGTCTCAACTATCAATTTTGGTACTGACTGTAATACATGTAACAGGCCCAAAGCTGCTGTACTTTGTGTCCATATTTGAATTATTATTATTATTATTATTATTATTATTATTATTATTATTATTATTATTATTATTATTATTATTATTATTATTATGTATAGTATACTATATATATATATACTATACAAAGTATAGTCTTATTTTCATATATTAAAAACACTACAGGAACCAGATTTTTCCTTACACAAAATTGACTCTTGAGAGATTTTAGCCATGTTATAATGTTGCTGCTTCATCAAGAACAGAGCTGTGTTTTGTTTCATTCGATGAGGAAACAATACTATAACATGGATCAGGTAATAGGATAATAGGATTTCTGATATACAATTTATACAGGTTACAGTTTCACATTGTAAACACACAAGAAAATATTTTCATTTGTCCATCTGAGGCAGTCATTTTGTAAGAGAAGAAAATATTTCTTTTTTTTTTTTTTTTTTAAAATTGCCCTTAGCTGTGCTGTTTAGTACCATTTCAAAATGTTTTACTACTCTATCCTGCCAGTAGAGGGTGGCATATAATTGTGTATTTGTACAAAAAAGTCTTTCAAAAACTCATTTCAATTTCAATTCAGTGTGTTTTGCATAGACTAATACCACAAGAGCAGTTTCCACACAGATTAACTAATTTTGGCTTGTCTTCCTTGGTTCATGTCTCCCACCTCTTCATATAAACCCACATTCACCCTCCTCTGTCTAACTCCCACACTGATAAAGGCTTAAAATCAAGTTCAGCTGTGCATTTCACAGCTTAATACACGTTTTTCTTTCACTTAGCGCAATCATTTTATGCATTACGTGTTAATACATATTGGTTTTGTCTGTGGCTGATGTCATGTGTTTGACTTGGGCTCCTCTCTGTGCTCTCTGACAGATAAACGGTCCAGGACTTGTGATAATAATGACCCAAATGACTCCCATAATTGGCTTTTGCAAGGTATAATTCACACTAAAGAGGGGTCTTTGAAGAAATTCAAGAAAGGAAAAATTCAAGAAAGTCCTTTTATATTCCTAATAAACAGAAAACATAGCTGATCAGGTGCTAACAAACTGCACACTGAAATGACAATAAACTGCATTAATTCAGGAGAGGAGTGAAATCTTTTTTTTATATATATACACAGTTTAAAAATATTTTGAAAAGCTGTGTAAGTATGTTCAGATCAGTCTATATTCCTTCTTCTGGAAAAATAAATTGTTAAAAATCGAAGTGTGTAAACTCGGACAAACTACAGGCCACAAATCATTGTAAAGTGCTATGGATCCACGTAACCTTGATTTTCCTGACTCCATCTCTCAGACTCCAGTGCAGCTGCCGTGGCCACTCACTGTTTAAAGACCAAAACTGATTTCACGGACAAACTCTGAAGTGGATCTGATTGGTCACAGCTCCTCAAAACCCCTCTATAATGGACTCACCTCTATAAAATACACCAATCAATCAGCCCCAGTTTGTGTAAGGAAACCCAACTTGACCTGTGGCAGAGTTCAGCACTGCACCACCAATGATAACAAGAGTCAGTGAGAAAATACAAAGGTGTAACTGCACATTGGGTCCTAGGGCTATTTTGAAGCTTAGTGGATATTAATTAGTGTATTTTTAAGCTCAGAACTAAAATGTGTAAAATGTGTCTTTCCCACAGTTGAGTGGTATAAGATTGCTCATTTTAACATTTTGAAGTAACTGAAATTGCACCAAAACTAACCAGCTAAAAATACTGAGGATGATCCAAAGCCCAGATTGCTTGTGGATCAATAAAGGTTGTCTATGTCTATGTTTAAATCCACTTCAGGCCCTCACCAGTTGACAATAATTCTGGTAAAAGTTTTAAATTACATTCTCACCTGCTAATAGAATAAATGTCCATAAATTAGTCTGTATCAGATGTGAGAGCTCAGAAGTTGTAAGCTCTTTAGGGTTGTCCCAAACCTGGATAAATAAGACTGCTGTTTCAGGAAAGAAGGGCACCAGGCGTAAATGTGCTGCTGAATAATTAAACATTAAAAGCATTATGGCAACACTAAAGCAGAATAAAAAGAAGTCTGGCATTTCTCAATTGTTCCTTCATGGTTTTGACATGTTTTATGAGGTAAAATTGCTTGGTGTACTCTGTTACACTTTCTGATTTGCCAGTTTGTCTGCTAAGAGTGCACCTCAAATCCGCCGCTCACCCAGGGCTACACATCATCTTGTTAGTCTTGATTTCAGATTTTGACCTAAAGCTGGAACTTCCATCGAAGTACTCGGGTCCAAGGTTGACAGACGGATCGTGTTGCCCCCGCTACTTCCTGGTGTGTGAGTTGTAGTGGTGCCTTAGACTCGCTGTGTGTTTGTATTTGCTGAATGAGAGCCAGGTACAGGCCTACAACGAGAAGGATTGATGGTCCAGGTGGGACGGCAGCTGGAGCGGAGAGTGGACAGACGGACGGACAGACAGACAGAGGAATGGAGAGAAGACAGGCTATAAATCTAAGAGGTAGAGAAGACTGTGGCATCAAGAATAGAGCAAATAAAACGCAGGTTAAAGAGAGCTGATTGTTTGTTATGAATAAAGTACTAGTATTCTTTTACATTCTTAAGGTCTAAGTGAGATTTAATCCATACCATCATTTTTCAATCTTATTATTTCTTTCTAATGTAATTTTGTGTAATGTTTTCAACTACAGGTGTTTATTTATATCTTAAAACACATCCATTCTTACTGTGATTGGGGTCGCCTCCCAAATCTTAAATCTAACCTGTAATTTGGCTTGCAAGTCTCCATGGAGATTCAGAAATTTATGGCCATACTGTGGAACATTCCAGGCACATCTCTAGACAAGCAGGTGACCGACCCTCTACCAGACAACCCACCAGACCATCTGCTCTCCAGCTTGTGTAGTCATTTTCATATTAATTTTTCAAAGATTTACCTTTACTATCCCAGTCTCTCTGCATATAGGACAACACTAATTCAGCATGTTCCAGTCAAAGACATACACTGAAATTTAAAAGATTTACTCAGACTTGAGAGAGGCTCAAAGAAAAAAATACTTCGCTCATTGTTTATCGCTGTTTGTTTCAAAATATCAGTTCCTGTCATTACATTGACTTTTCTGTATTGTATAATTGTGGCCTATAACAAGACAAACATAAGGAGAGATAAAGCAGATAAAGGTTAGAAGACAAACATAGACAACAAAATCAAGAACAGAAGGAGCAATCATAAAACACCAGTCAAACAAACTGCAAATTCTTGTGTAATGATGTGATGTAAGATTTCAATAATATCCAGTGGGTTACAATATGTGCCGTCATTCAAAAATACCAGGAGACCATCGGAAATATCACATAATACTAATGCATTTGACCACAGCCAGTCTTGACTTTGTGCAGACTCTCCTCTCTGCCTTACCACATCCCTCTCTCTTTCTGTCTCTTTCTGTCTCTTTCTCTCTCTTTCTCTCTCTCTCTCTCGTCTTCTCTTCTTCTTTTCTGGGTCTTTTTAAACGCACAGACGCTGACCACATCCCCTCTCTCCCCCCTCCTCCCCAAACCTCAGGTCGTGTGGTAATGAGCGTTAGATGGAGACTCGTGGCTACCAGACTGGCAGAAGTATTTTTAGCACTTCTAGCGGTTTCCATCACTATATATGCCATTCGACTTCATATTCTGAGATTGAAAGGGGGACCTCAAAGGCATCAGAAAATCAGCGTTGTAGGAGTTGGTTACAGTTATTATTAGACATTTATGCTTGTTAATGTTGCGTGGAGCTTTCGAATAGACAAAAGAGAAGAAAGTTGCTTTGAGTTACTTTAGGGTTGGGATTATTTGCCTAAAGGGAGAATAATGAGTGGAAACAATTGTCACATTTGATCAGTCAAACTGAAGAATTTTCCCCAACATGGCAACAGTTTTTATTTCAAACAGATGCGAAACATTGCAGCAGTTGTGGCATTGGCGGTGGCTGCGTCTGGCATACGCGTTTTTACCTGTCTAATTTGACACTATACGCAAGAAAGGTGGCAACCGTGACCTTACGTTGGATACAATCAGTAGATGGAGGTTCGATTGGATGTGGCGGGTGGAGTTATTTCAGGAGCAGAAAAGGGAGGAGGACTGTTTGGGTTCAGATTTGGCCTCATTGATCACATAGAAACAAAACAAACCAGCACTTCCTTCTGGAGATGACCTGTTTCCACAATTTTCCTCCTGTAGATTTGTGCTGGAGAAGGTCAAGATTAGATTTTGATTTAGCCTTACAGTTAGGCTTAGGCCTAGACAAAACTTTATTAATCGACAAGGGAAATTATTTGGACACAGAAGCTCCAACAACACAATATATTATAACAACAAAGAGTAGCAATATAAATGGTAATAGTAAATTGAAAATAAGTAGTAAAAATAGGCTGGTGTTAAATAAGGCATAATTATAAGAATGTAAGGAAAAATTAAATAGCGTAATATAGAAATACAAATATATCTCAGCTATACATGTAAGGAGAAAGATTAAATCATGATTGACAGGTTATACAGTTATCTATTACAAAAAGATGAGATTTTGTAAGGAGTATGGTATGAATGTAGTCTTGTATCTCACTGTTTGAGTGGAGATGTAGGAGGAGCCTGTTGAGTCTGTATGCAAGATTATGTAAAACTGGGCAATGAATATTTAAAATAAAATGTATAAATTAAGTGGTACACCAATCATTTTGTTACATGTGGGATTAGCATTTGAAAATTATGCTCAAAAAGTATGTGGCATTCTAACTTGTATGGAAAATCAGTTAATCTAAGCATCTGCTACAGACATTTGTGCACAGCTGTAATAACTCTTAGATTGAACATGTTGTGTTTTGGTTTTGCACTGTTATAATCATAAACATTTGTCTATTTTTTGTGATAACTTAACATATTATGATACCTGGTCCACTTGGAGTACTGTACTCTGAATACTTTTACATCGTGTGGCATTTAAATTACAGTGTAAAGATGCAACATAGTATGAATAGCTTTATATTTGTTTCAACATTTTCAAAGCATTTCCTGTCATTAATTGGAGATGGAAAAATCACAAATGCATTCACCACAAGAGCAGAGATGTCTTTTATTTTTCTGTTACTGACTACTGTATGTGCAGTTTGAAGCCTAAATTACATGATCAAATATTGTAATGTATTCCTTTAATTTGAGAAAAGTAACTCTATTCTGAATACCACCAAATGAAAAAGTAACTGTACCAGAATACAGTTACTTTGAATAAGCTTTCTTGATACATTTATTCAGTTGTGTCTCAGCACTGTATAAATATGTAAGAAACATTTTGCTCTAAAACAAAACCAGATAAGTAAAATATTGTCATGGAAAAACACATATATTTAAATGTTGTATTAAGTGTGTAATACAGACTACAATGATTTCTTTTCACTCACAAAATGATTTTTACTTGTCATGGCGTTTTCCTAGTAGATGAAAAAATATTTTAATGGCAACTCAAGAATGGAAAGCCAAAAGGATAGAAAAATATTGCATAATTCCAATGAAAATAAATGCTTGAAATATTTGACTCTCTACTTATTTAAATGGCCCTACTGAAACTGAAATACATTTTACATTATGGACTTTTTATATCATTGTTCGCTCTAAACCCATTATTTAGACACAACATTTATAAATGTATTGAGGTGTTCCACTTTATTTTTCTTAATTATTTTATTGACTGGGCACCATTTAGATATTTGGCTTCATAGTTTTATGGAATACAACTCAAATTAGCCATAAGTATGTCAGGCTGTTATAGGATGATTTAAGGCCTTGCAAATATTATCATTTGTTCTTCCACACAAATTCAAAGAGGCCCTCTGAACTGACTTATGGCTCACAGTGGACCACAGATCTCTTATCCTTTTCTTCCATTAAAACGTGGACTTTAAAAAACATTTTCTGTCTTTATTTGTGTTGGCAGGACAGTCCCATGCTCTGGTACATCTTTGTGCTCTCACAAAGGGATCTTATTGTGCATGGAGGAGCACTGCTTTATGGAGCGGACCTTGACAAGTGGCAGCAGCACATTCCTCCTCTTATTGGGGCTGTAATCCCTTCACTCCACATCTGCACTTGTATGTTTTGACTGCCGGGGTCAGTCCACAATAAAACCAAGTGATATAAATGCTTTAGTCTGGTCTATCATCTTTCCAAACAAATGACATGGATGCTATAACAAGATGGCGAAGGGCCAAACAGGAGTCTTTTGGCAGCAAAGAAGAAACTACTGTTCGTATATCTAAGTGGATTATCTCAGTTACAGTATAAGAAAAATAAGGAAGAATGCTCAGTTAAACTTAGATTGTAAAATTGTTAGTTCTTTATGTGTTGGCTTGGTTTTAAATGGTCTAAACAAAAAGCAAGCATGTATACAATTGTGTATGACATAAGAAGAGACAAGAAACCATTATTTGTCCCACTGGAACAATTTACAAGTACAAGTGCAGTAGCAGAATATAAAAGTATCAAAGATATGCTGACATATAAATAAGGCATTAAAACTAGACAGTAAAAGGTCCAGTAAGTAACTTTTTGGTTGGGGTCTGTCACCTGCTTGCTTCTCTGGATATGCCACAGCTCTGCCTGGAATGTTCCACAGTATGACATTAAACAGCTCTACCTTACATTTATTTAATTACAGGTGGTTTTACTGCTCAAAAATACCTAGAAAAACTGACATTCTGATTATGAGTGGGGCTGCCTCTCCACAGATCTGACCTGTAACTTGGCCATTCCAGAACAATAACATCTCCATAGAGAAAAGCATTTTATAGACCCTCCACCAGAAAGGTTACGCAATGAACCTTTAAAGGTACAGTTTGTAACTTTCTGGTGGTGTCACGCCACTTGCATGATTACATGGAAATATAAAGTGAAAATCCCATGGAGATAGATATATTGTATTTTATTCCATACTGCTGAATATTCCATGGAAATAAGCAAGAAGAGACTCTTATCCAAGCCAACAAAAGCCAGGTTTGTGGAGATGCAAGCCCACAGAGTAAGGTTTTTCACGTTTTTCACTGCAATAAACCGAAATGAAAAACACATGCCTTTATAATTTATCTGGCTAAAATGTTATATAACTTAAACTTGAATCCATCTCATATAGTCTCCCATATGTTGTGAGTTTGTGATAAGTGTGTACTCATGTTCTGACCCCAGTGGCCTTTAGCAAACACAGTGTACTTCTGACCACAAACCCTGCTCTAACCACCTTTTTAAACTGAGGCCGGTCACAGAGCAGTGCACAGGGCGTATCCAGCTCTTCACCTCACTACTACTGCAGTCAGGGTACATCTTTACTACACTAAACGTCACCGACCACACTCCCCACAACTCCGCACAGCAAAGTGAGCTTGGCAAAAGTCAACAGTTAGTAATGGACAAGGAGACAGGGTCAAATCTGTGGTACGGAGAGGATCTGAAACTGATTGTGCTGGATTTTTACCATTTCCGAAGCTTCTTGATTCTGCAGTTTCCACTTTGGTGGGCTGACGGACATGAGCAGGACATCTGGTTCTGTGAATGATGATCTGGGGCCACTCCTGGTTTACATTTCTGTGTCTCTGTGAATCTTCTTTGGATCAGCTTCTCAATCTTTCTCCCTGACTCCTGCCATTTACACTGCACAGAGCTGACATCTAAATGTAAGGCCTAACATTGTTCCAATAGTGTATACGAGGTAGAGGATAATGACTTCAATAAGTTATTTTGGTGATTCATCTGGATTCATCTGGACTTCAGTAGAGGCAAGCTGCACTGGCCGCAAGTTGAAAATCACATCTTTGTAGTCATATGGTCAAAATTGTATAACACCTTTTCATTTAGGATCTGCACAATAGAAAGAAAATGCAATGTCCAAAACCTCTGACCCTCAAAGTGAGATTGTTGTTCTCAGAGCGTGCCACAAGTATTCACACAAAAAAATTGTCCAACCCAGAGGCAGACTTAACTTTGAAGTTGCATGATTATTTCAAGCTCCGTGTACACATATATGGAAGATTTCACTTACAGCTGTCAGATTTTGTGTGAAAGTGTGAGTGTGTTTCAAAACTATATATGTTAGGTATATATGTTTAATTATTGTGTTCTATGTCAGTTCTTTTGTCAGCACCTTTTAGTTTTAAACCATATGACAATCTATACAATATAAACTGACAATGCAACACCACTGAGGATCCCCAATTTTTAATGTTAGAAATGAGGAAACTCATTGGTGAGCTGATTTAGTTATTACTATAAAGTTGAAAATGTAAGTAATGTTTAAGTTGTCTTTAAGAAAACCATTGTCTTTTGTGGATTCATTAGGACTACAACTACTGGATGGAAGCATATGTTACTTGATTAAACTAATATCTAAATGGATGCACATTACAGTTTAAGTTCCTGTTGGAACAAGGACCTTCACTGATATTATGATTGTTATTATTCCCTTTAGCACTGTGTATCCCTGCTTCACACATTTGTTCTGACCTTTGTTCTCCCTGTGGACATAATTGATGCTGCAGCTCTGATCCTGTGACTCTGTGTACAATGCAATTTGGTGGTGACACACAAAAACAGTCTGCAACACAAAGTCCCACTGCGCAGATGTGGAACCTGCTCAAATCTGTAAACATCTGCACCAAGGGAAGTGAAGACCCAAACTTCAGACCCCAAAGTGCTAACCGAGACCTGCTCGAAGCCTCAAGCCAACTGATAATGTTCACAAGACCTTGACTATTTCTCTGTGCTCCTTTCCCCACTGAGTTTGCCAGAGCAATTTTGCAGAGTACAATAGTGCAGAAATTGCTGTCTCCAGATGTGCAAAAGCTGTATTGTAATTGCTACCAGGGGCTGTCCAATTTTCTCTTCATATTCTGCAATGATTGTGTTTATGCTACTGCTGCTCTGCGGTGGAAATGAAAAATATAATTATGTGGATTTTTTTTGCCACTGTTATTTGTTAGTGATGCATGAAATATTTGCTTATTGTGATAATGATAGCTGTGTTACCGGAACATGCCAAACAAAATCTACATCAAAGACACGTTAAAAACCCAAATTGAGATATGTGGCTAATAACATGAACTGGATATTCTTGATCAACTTAACAACAGAGATGATGTATGGGAATGGATATACACACTTTTAATAGTTTGAACTTACTTTTTTCTAAAGGATTGACTCCTGTGAGCTTTTAGCCATGTTAGAATGTTGTTACCTCATCAAAAACATACCTGGAGTTGTGTTTTATTTTATTCACACATGTTTGAGTAACGTTTGAGTAAGTAATGTTTGAGTTTATTACCAGTCTGTCTACATCTCCAAAGCTTCAAATGCTCTGTTCTACTTTGTGATGTCTTGAAGCTTTAGATTCCATGTTAACGCCTACATTTTACCTTTTGTTTAGTAGAGGTTGGCAATTCTAGACCTGAAATATCCAAAAAGATTCTAGTGAAGATGTATGGAGTTTAAAAACACAATGAAACGCTTCCTGTATTATCACACTGGCATCACATGATGGAACAGCACACTAACCATGTGTGTGTGAATGAAACAAAACACAACTCCATGTATGTTTTTGATGAAAAAACAACTTTATAACATAGATCACAAAACAGCATAATATGGGCCCTTTAAGCACAAAAAAACAACCTCTTGACTTGCACTTTTCTGTGTTTCAGAGTCAGATGCCTCCGAGACAGACACTGCTGCACTGAATATCAAATACAGTTCAAGAACATTGCATATAATCCCTCTAATCCTATGGACAGTCGCTGGTAATGGTTCCAACAGTAGCTCAGTCCAGCCTCTGTACTTTGTGTCCTGGCTTTGTGGTCCTAAGAACAATGGTCTGTTCAGGGGAGATGCAGTAAACCATAAATTGCCCTGACGTTGATGATGTCGTCTTGTCCATTTGTTTCTGGCTTGGGTCCAGCTTTGGTCAAACTATATATTTTACAAATCTTCTGCACTCTGGGTTATGTTCAAGAGCCAGTCGCTGACAGCAGGGAAGAGCTGGATTCATAAGGAACACATTGTTGTTGTTATGGGCTGGGGAATCCGTCCAGCAGCCAACAGAGGGAGAAATGCTGAAGATCTTTTGCTTGAAACCAAGATGATTTTACTGTAGAGCTTAGTGTCTATGATCTAAACAAATGGATGCATTCAAGGACACACAACAGGAAAGAACAAATCTTTCCTCTAATGTATTTACAATTTATACTGCTACAAATCAAACATTCAAACTACTTTTCTATGTCCCACAAAATGATCAGCAGCAATTTACGGTGTGTTTTCCACCGATGGGAGTGATACCGGATTCTGGGCTATAAACGCCACTCGCACATGTTTGTTTTTATTTCATTTAGTTCAGCCTCCAACACTTTGCCTGGTGATTTAAGGAGGTTCAGGGAGGTTTTGGACTTGGACCAGCTGCAGCAAATAATTATTTCAACCTTAAACAGAGCCTAACCTGAATCTATGCAGGCTGAGCTCTGCATGCGTTTTCATATAGACCAATGTTGTCTATAGAAACATGGGTTTTACAGTAGTGGCTGAATACAATTCTGCTTTATTCAATAAAAAGGTACAGCTAATTCAGTCCACTTCAAGGTTTATGGTAGTTTTGTTGTTGTATCCATAAGCAAGACACTTAGCCTACCTTCCATCCAGTGTTTGTGCACATTGATAAATAGTATGTGTAGTTGCTTGTGAGAATGGATGGAGATAAATGACAAATACTTACATGTCTTTGTTTACTACTAGCCAGGCTGGCACCACCTCTGCTCAATTTCATTTCTCTCCAGCGACTAGGTCAGAAATCAGAATACACTAGACGGTTTGCAAAAACACCGGAAGTGCCAGTCCAGGAACCAGCCAATCAGCAAAGAGCCATACATTCTGTGTTGGCAACATTTCCCAAGGTCAAGGATTTAAAGCCGGAATAAAGAGAATGTTTGGTGAATTTTATTGAGGGGAAAAACGTTATTGTCCTTCTTTCTATGGGATTTGGGAAAAGCTTAATATACCAGTTAGCCCTGTTAGCAGCACATTACATATGTCATGACCAAATAGCGAGATTGGTTAAATAAAAAACATACCCGCCTACCGCCGAGTGAACGAATTCTTATGCTGTGAGGTCATACGGTTTCCACGAAGTGAAATTGGCTGATGAATCAGGCTAGTTTACTACACCCACTAAAACTCAGTCTGGAATGATTATACTGCTAACTAGTGCAATTAATTAAAAGGTAGGCTATTGTTTCAATGTATTTAGGCCTATTTATTTATTTACACTCACACGCATACTCACACACATCTATTTGCTATGGCCCAATAGAAAGTTAACATGACACAGTTGGACTAACACATTCACCTGTGCTTAAAAGTCAGAGTGTAAAATAATCACCTATAATCAGCAGAATAGGCTATACTATATGTATGTAGAGTTCAGGCTACGTAATGCTAAAAAATCCCACTTACAAATACTCCTGGGTGTGCTCCGAAAGGTCATGGAGCAGACTGCCAGCTGGTGCTGCGTGGCCCGTCACTGTCACTCATAATTCAACAGGTTAATCCTTCATCCTGTCAGCATTCATGAGCAGCTTTCAGCACCAAGTACCCCATCAGCTGGCCCTTTACCCATTACCCAAACCAACCTTACCTCACTTCTCATCACGGAGGTAAGAGCTCAACTCAAATAGGTTTAAATAGATGCACAAAGCATGTCTGACTGATTAGCAGATATGTATCTCACTGGTGTGTGTGTAGATCCTGGAGTTATTTTCTGTAATACCCCCAGTTTCATTTCAGTTTGGTTTGAGTCCAGGTGGTTGGTCTAATGCAGTCCAGATGGGAGTCGCACAGCTCGGAGTGGCCAGATTTTTCCAGAAATTTTGGTTCGAACCAGGGCTTTGCTAATAAAAGCAGAGGAGATTTTCACAGTTCCGCAGACAAAACCATGCATTTTAATCCTCTCGAGACCGCAATGTTATACGTTGTTTTTATTAAAGCCAGTGATTGACAGCTTGGGGGGAATTTTCCAGCATTAAAGAGGGGGTCTTATTGGAGAGGACAGAGCGGAGGAGAGTGGAGGGAACTGGCGTGGTGCTACTGACTGATGCTTGGCTCTGTGTACAGCGGTGTAGCTCTTCCGCTGTTTGTCTCCCCATTAGTACAGGTTAATAAAGTCTATACGCTCAGTCCAAATCTCCCACTCAACCACAGTGCCATGAAACTGGAGTTTATTAATCAACCTTTGGATTCAAGCCCCATAGATGGAAGTTTCTGTTTTACTCTTGAGGCTTAAGATACATGCACGATTTTTATTAGAAATAAAATCAAGTGAATACTGTTTTCCAAAGTCATGTCAAAAAAAATAAAAAAAAATAGGAAAAAGGGGGAGTGCTTATGCTGCCTGTGCTTTCAATGTAGTTTATAGTATTAGCCTAAGGACAAAATGTTATTAAGATAATATAAATAACAAAAATTTCAAGTTTTGGTTTCTGAGAAAGACCTTTTCAATTCAAAGCACTATTTAGAGCAGTAAAATAGCTGTTAGACATTCAGCAAGAAGGTTTTTCTGGTTTTATTATCTAATTACGCGATATTGTGGTTAGCAGGTATGGGCACTGTACCTTTAACATTGCAAGATAAGGCCAAAGCAGCCAGTTCTTTGATAACATCTTAGCTTTTTCAAAGGCGAGGCTCCACATGGTCCTATAGATTTTTATATTACTGGTCAGACCCAATAAAACTTCAATAAAAGTGTCAATAAAGTGATGAACCACTTGCTTCATAGTCCCCAATTTACATAAGTGCTGTAACATTTATCAGTCTGTATCTCCACAGTGGGCTTCTGGCAGTTTGATACATGCACACAGGAGGAGTCCCACCTCAGAGCATGTGCTGTTTTCCTATGGTTGCTAAGGTTTCGTAGGTCTCCTGTGACTGTCAGTTGCCGTCCCACTGTAGATCCTGGTTAAGGCCTGGCCCTGGTCTTCATCGCTGACACCACAGAGCTGTTACACAAAATCTCTTATGATGCTGTGTCAGATTGATTCTTTCAACACGATTTCTGCATATAACGTGGACATAATGGAATAGATTAATTGTGGTTTCTTGTTCTTGGCAGATCAGTCTTTATTGCATGACAGCCAAATACTATTAATTCCTATGGTTGCTGTAGTTTTTCTTCATCCCTTCTTCATCATAATGTTAGTCCATCTGGCAATTGTCTGAGGCACTTAACTACCACAATTCTACTGCTCACACTGGCTTTAAGAAGATCAATAACTTGTAATGTTATTTATGAATTCCTACCAAAATAAGCACCCTGATTTCCAACTATTGTTTTATTCACTGACACTGAGCCAAGACCTGACATGACATCAAAATTAAAGCTTACCCACATGTTCAGTTCTTAACTCTCTCAGGGCTTTTTAGTTACACAACCTCTTCGCTCAAATCAAAAATATGGATACGATATGTCAAAGGATATAGGTACAGTATATTTCCTTAGTGAGAATTGTTTTAACATTAATGTAAATGGTTTTTCAATCCAAATCACGCCAGCATTGGCATTCTAAAATTATTACTATTTCCAACATCCTTGCTTTCTGGGGTTGGCTTCTTGGCTCCTAAAAGGGACCAAAGTCATCTTTATAAAATGACAGAGGTTTTGCCACCAGACTTTTCCATGGTTTCATAAATTGAATTAATAACAATAGGGACAGTTTGGAGACAGTTGTCCAGCTCATATCCGATACCTGGACTGAGCATTTTGACCACAGAGTACAGAGAGGAGAGGGTGACAGAGGGAAAAGGGAAAACAGGTGGTCAACTCATCTAAAAAAATATACTTTTCATTCAAAATATAATTGGACACTTAAATAGGGCCTGATGTTATTGTAGCATAGTGCTCCTCACGTGTGCAAGAAGTTATTGAATAAATTTTAAAGATTTATTATGTAAAGTGCTTTTCTTGATATGGGTGCAATGGATTTAGTTAAAGTGTGCTACCAAAAAAAAATAAAAATCCATCCATCCATCCATTTTCGTCCACTTATCCGGGGCCGGGTCGCGGGGGGAGCAGCCTAAGCAGGGACTCCCAGACTTCCTTCACCCCAGACACGTCCTCCAGCTCCTCCGGGGGGACCCCTAGGCGTTCCCAGGCCAGCCGAGAGACATAGTCCCTCCAGCGTGTCCTGGGTCTTCCCCGGGGCCTCCTCCCGGCGGGACATGACCGGAACACCTCCCGAGGGAGGCGCCCAGGAGGCATCCGGAACAGATGCCCGAGCCACCTCAACTGGCTCCTCTCGACGTGGAGGAGCAGCGGCTCTACTCCGAGCTCCTCCCGTGTGACTGAGCTCCTCACCCTATCTCTAAGGGAGCGCCCAGCCACCCTGCGGAGGAAACTCATTTCGAGCGCTTGTATCCGCGATCTCGTCCTTTCGGTCACTACCCAGAGCTCATGACCATAGGTGAGAGTAGGAACGAAGACTGACCGGTAAATCGAGAGCTTCGCCTTTCGACTCAGCTCCTCTTCACCACAACGGTCCGATACAGCGACCGCATCACTGCCGAAGCTGCACCGATCCGCCTGTCAATCTCACGTTCCGTCCTTCCCTCACTCGTGAACAAGACCCCGAGATACTTGAACTCCTCCACTTGAGGCAAAGACTCCCCACCCACTCGGAGAGGGCAAGCCACCTTTTTCCGGTCGAGAACCATTGCCTCGGACTTGGAAGAGCTGATCTTCATCCCAGCCGCTCCACACTCGGCTGCAAACCGCCCCAGTGCACACTGCAGGTCCTGGCTCGATGAAGCCAACAGAACAACATCGTCCGCAAACAGCAGAGATGAAATCCTGTGGTCCCCAAACCGGACCCCCTCCGGCCCCTGACTGCGCCTAGAAAAAAAAATCACTGATACTGAGTAAAATAAAGTGTGGCATTTCACATTGTCATTGTTACATACAGCAGATTAGCAATCAGTTGGTTCCTGTCTTTTAAATGAAGGTTTGTAGGCTTTCACCTCTGAAAAATCCTCTTTCAAACTTTGTAAGATATAGGTAAATTAGTAATTGATCATGCAAAAGAATCAAATTTTTCTAATTTCAATTTCATGTCATCCTTGGACAAAGTATAAAAATAATTATAGGCTCATTATGTTTTTAAATACATCAAGTTTTGGACTGACCAAGTTCTTTCTCAACAAGTTTATCTACTATAGCACTTCTTGCACATTATTTCTCTAAATACAATTGAACTTTCTCTAGAAGCATTCTAAACTTGTGCACCACACACAGAGACTTTCACGAGGCCTAAGTGTTCATCTTCAGGAAATGTCTTTTTAACAACCAATTAAAGCTGATCCGCGCTGCTAATGTGAGGGCAAAGAATGTTAACGCAGGACAGAGGGGGGACTCTCATCTGAGACAGACTGAGGCGGAGCTCAGATTGAACAGTGCGAACAATAGACAAATTCACAGGTGTACACAACATGACGAAGAAGGAACCTGTTTTTTGGAAATAAATAAAAATTGGCAACTATGCAAATTTTCCATGACTTTAAACCCATATACAGTATAATTATGACACATCAAAATGTCCAATGTTCAAAGAAGCCATATATGAGCATCAACTTTCTGTTATATGTATTTACATTTTGAGGACCTTTTCCCATTCAAAACATACAGGTAAATATTTAGTTTTTAATTGTTTATCACTATGGCAACTATTCTAATCGTTCATCACTTTGAAATCTATGGAGGCTATCATTTCTCCAAAGACAGAGATAGGGCAGAGAGTGGAGCAGAGAAATGTTTGGACCAGTGGAGATCTGGAGGTCTTTGGCACTTTCACAGGTGTGCACAGCAGGGACCTGAACAGGAAGTGGTTTGTGCGTGTCCATGTATGTGAGTGAGTGTGTGTGCATGTGTGTGTGTGCGTGTGTGTGTAGCTGCCAAACAGGCCACCTGTCTTTCCCTCGTTGTAGTTTTAGTGTTTCCTTTCATCCGGCCCACTGCAGCACAGATCCCACTCGGAGCCTCCCGCCTGTGTGCAAGTGCGTCCCTGTAGGGTTTGTTAGACTAATGTTCCTAAAGGAGCGCTCTTTTCCTTCACATTTTATATCTTTGTTCTTTTTGTTTTATTGAGACAGTTGGACTGGAAGCAGGAAGTTGGCCAATGTTGCACACCAGAGACAGGTCCTGCTCCAAAGTCAACAGGAGGTCATGCATCAGCAGCGAGCAGTAGCGCTACCGATCCCACTT
The DNA here is from genome assembly GCF_026225935.1 of Boleophthalmus pectinirostris. Classification (NCBI taxonomy): domain Eukaryota; kingdom Metazoa; phylum Chordata; class Actinopteri; order Gobiiformes; family Gobiidae; genus Boleophthalmus; species Boleophthalmus pectinirostris. The sequence goes on along the minus strand of NW_026571447.1, from coordinate 21,225,200 downwards.
TAATTAATAGACCTTATTCACCTGGGTGCCATCTGAACGTAAAAACATGGATGAGTTGGAAAAAAAACAGGAAGTGGAGCTGTCTCCTCCACTGACTCTCACGTCGCGGCTGTTTGAGAAACGACTGCGTGTTGCGTTCAAGAGCAGGAAGTTAAACGCCGAAACAGCAGCTGTCTAAAATCAACACATAACTCATCCCTGTCCTGTAACCAGCCGACTCACAGCTTTGAAGAGAGTCGCCCTAACTTATGTGAGACACGGGCTCATAAACAACAACGTGTTTGAGCAAATCATCAAAAAAGATGGGCTCCTTTCATGGGCATAAACGAATACATGAATGCTCTTCTTGGGGACACTCTTCTATGACCAGCAGAATCAGCTTCTCAGCAAAAATACTGCTCTGGTTTGTGACACCTCGACTATTTAATTCTATTCTTCAAGTCAAATTCTAGTCTTTAGAAGCTAATATATAAATTATACATTGATCTATAAGCCTAAAATGTGTTTTGTGTTTTGCAAAGTTACAACTGATCTGTCTTAGAATTGAAGTTAATATTTTTATTATATAATCATAATTTCAACTTTTCTGAAATCAACTTACATAGAGCTTTTTAAGAACCTAAAAAGCTTTTGTCTAGAGGTGATCCTGCTCATAGTTAAACTGCATAAGGTATTTTTCATCAGTAAAAATGCATGTAATTAAATAAATATAAAATGGGTAGTTTAATGCCATAATGTTGAACATTCCTGGCAAAGCTATATCATCTCATGGACACAAGAAGTTTGCAGACCTTCTGCCAGAAAAGTAACATAGTGCACCTTTAACACTTGAACCACTTCCCCTTCTCTCCACTCTGTCCTTATTGATGCCCAGACGACAATGCCCATCTACCAACACTTAATTTTTTCCATCAGACATTTTTAATCATAACAAGTCTATGATCCAAGCTCCGGTTCACCTTGGTCCAAGTCGCCCCCTCGCTCATGTATTCAGTCTGCTCCTCATCTGATCCGCTTTCATCAATGCAAAATACAGGAATCATTAGAGGACTAAGCTATAACACAGACCAGTCGTTTTAATATGTTCGGCTATGTCCATCTATTGGGGAGTATGTAGGTTTTATCGTAGTGTGTAAATGGTCATCTGTACTGCGTAGGCGTATAGGGGGAACCTGATCTCTGGCGTGTGGGAGTCAACCAGGCAGACAGACAGACAGCCTGCTAGAGAGATCAGACCAGACTCATTTAGGACACACAAGACACTTTTTCAAATGTACTTCTTCCTTTTATAAAACCAAACTCAGTAAGATTATCCCCGCCTCACTGGATCATAATAGAAGCCCAATCCTTTAAACAATACACGCAGTACCTTTTAAATCTTTCACCTCAGGAAGCAGGCAGCTAATGGGACTACTTACGTCCAAATGCAGTCTGGAGAGTTTTGTTTTTCTTTGAATTGAGATTATAGAGACTCAATGGGTAAACGCAAAGAAATTTTGTACTAAAAAAAAAAAGTATTGTCAAAAATGTATATCTGATTGTGGTTTCATGAGAAATTATCAGCAGAACCACATTTCCATTACTTCATTCAAGTTCCTCAAGTAGAAATAATAAAATAAAAATAATCATCAGGCTCATTTTTAAGTTGAAATCAGCACAATAGATCGGGATAGCACACTATAAGTGATTCTGCAGGAAGTATTACACAACTATCTCCACTTCATTATATAGTCGTATTCGATTTCAAGTGAGATTTATAGACGTTCATTGTAGAAAGTGTTTCTCAAAAACCACACTTAAATCTGCACCTCCTGCTTTCATCACTTCGGGAGATTTTATTTCTGTATGCGTCCTCAAGTTGACAAGACCCTCAGGATGGGGCAGGGTGCTAAATAAAGTGTACTTCTTCTGTAGAAGATGTACCTTTTTTTTTTTTTTTTTTCACAACATGCAACAAGACTGCAAACGTTGTATCAGATATTTAAAAATGTTCGAAAATCATAATTAGAAGTACCCTGAGGGCATATGGATGAGGCCCAAATCATCTATTGTATTTGTAAAAGTATAGGGCCTAAGAACACTTTCAAATACAGGTTATAATGCTAATAACGTCAAAAAATATCTTAAAAAATACTGAAGCATTCCGATTCAATGTATGTATTGTTAGTCACTCCTTAACTTTATGAAAGTATGATATTTTTAATTCCTTACGAACAGACTATTTTTCTAGGCTTCACTATAGGTTTGTGCTGTGTGACTTAATAACTTTTGTTGGTTGTTTTTGTCCACAAAGCACTTATCACGTTGTAGGGAAATGCCTCACAACTGGCACCTTGTGTAAAGAAACAGTTTGTTAGAGAGTTAGCACTTAAAAATAATTGCGAAACACCAAACCAATATAAACAGCCTTCTGGTTAGTGTTCATTAAAAGAAAGTCACTCAATGGTGGAAAAATACATTTGAAGTACTTTTGTTATGTGGTTTTCAAATGGCACCACAGACTGGGTAGTGGCTGGGTCTCATAAAAGCTGAATTTAAACATGCAAACACACAGTGACTGAAGCTATGGTTCAGAGCTAAACGTGGACGCCAGGTGCAGAAAATGATTAATGGTGAAAAATAGCAGAAAAATCCAAGGGCAGAAGTCCACTACTACTGGCCCAAGGTGGAAAGTAACTATATACTTTTACTCAACAATTATTTTAGTACCTTATCTATTTAATGTTTTTGTGCGCACATAATTTGTAGGATTTTCTATATATTTTTTTTGTATAATGGATATTATGGTAGTGGTAATAACAGTAAAAAATAAATATAGTATTAATGATAACATAGCTAATAGTATCACTGGTGTAGGGTTGTGCTTGCCTGGGATCCAGAATACACACCTCTCTAATAATTTACAAAGATGCAGAGAGATATTCTGAACTTGGCAGGCAAGGATTGTGCAGTAGTAACAGCATGTACCAGCAGTTATAGCTGTATTTCACATGAAGCTATATTCTCAGAGGGTTTTTTCTTTACATAAGTAGGGTTTTCCAAAGGATACTGTGGGAATATTCAGGACCATTTCTTAAGTTCAGATCTGAACCTTCACCTGACCTGAATCACTTTACACAAAGGAAAAGAGATGCTGACAGATCAAGGACACTGCAAAATGGTACAAGAAAAACATGTACAGAGGAAATAAATAGTGTAAATAAAATCATAAATCTTAGGTAAACATGTTCTGGAGATCTGGCATGGTGCGTTCAGGGACACCCGGCAAAGCCATCACGGGGCAGACATTGGCCAGTGGTGCTCCGGGGAAAAGGGAGGAAGAGCGCAGAGGAAGAGGAGCATGTGGAAAGGTAACGAGGAGGACAGAGGGGACAGCGGCCAAAGTCCAAAGACCCAAACCTGCTGATTCGATTCACAGACACTGCTCTGCCTATGGGCTTTTCGGATGGTTGGAGCATTCATCTGCCTGGGACTACATGACATTTGGATGATTGGAGTTAAACCATAGACTGTATGTATAAATGGACATAGCTACCCAACAGGCCAACACGTTCCAAATAGGAAGTGAACATGGGGGCGCTTCTGGCTCCATCAACTGGCTCCATAACTGCTGCTTTTGGGCTTAAAATGTTCATATTAACCCGTTCTACATGATCCTAGTATTTTTATTTAGCTATTTTATCTGTGAATTCATATTCCTATAACCTCCCTGCGATCATGAACTTCATTTGACTGGAGTTGAATGCTATAGTTGATGTCACACTCCCTTAGTCCACTTCTTTATACAGTCTATGGTTTAAACCTTCCAAATGTAAAATTATTTGCATCTGTAATCACCTACAATGGCCAATTACAGCATTTCAAACTGTAGTGATTGTGTGCCTGATATTAACCAATATCAATGTGGGGATGGGAATATGGTGCTTATTTCCTTAAAACAGTTAACTTATTACACAAGAGATCCAATTGTGTTATGTAACTGTCATTTATCCATTAAATCACTAATGCCCAGCTTTGTACGAATAAAAGTTCAAACACTATGAGACGCTCTAGGCCAAAAAACATTATGTAAAAAGCCGTTTTACCAGTTAAACCAGGATATTGGCTGAACTGATATCATGAAATCGATACTCCATACAGCTAATTTTTCAATCTCTGCACCAGTATTCTACACCAGTATCAGTATCAATGCACCTCCTGAGTCTTCAGACTGAGAGAATACAAACAGAGAGATCATACAGACAGATGTTGCACCTGTGTCCCCTCTAGTAGTATAAAGTGTAGGGGTTTATCAGTGTCCGGAGCAGCCCTGTCCTGGCAGCAGCAGCACGGAGCTCAAACCAGAGCTCAGGATCTCCAGGATTCAATGGAAACTTCCGTGTTTATTGGTTAAAACTGGCTCAGACCTTGGACTGCGATTCAGTGTACGCTCTGCTCAACCCACCACTGACAGATGAACAAAATTTATTTCCAGATATACAAACTATTTATTGGTCATCACAAGATATTTTCCAGCTTTCAGAGATGATTATTACTAATACTGCAACCACAAATGTCCCAGCATATGTTTCTGTGTCCCAGCATTTTAAGGTCTGTAGTATTAGCTGACAAAGTAAAAAGATGATATGTACGTTAAATAACATATTCCATTGCATAATATTACACATAAATATACACTTATATTTCAGTTTACAATTTCATAACACACAGCTTTTGATGAATACAAATTTGTCTTTCAAATATTTGGTGTTGTCCCACAATGTGCCATAAGGTCAATGCCATGAACAAGTCTTTGAGCAACAAAACAGTCACAAGGCTCCCTGTTGTTGGGATGAGCATATAACGGCTGGTAAAAGTTTCCAATGCAAAAAATAATCCATAAAAGTATTATTTATAGTCAGGGAAAATGCTTTGGAAGTGCAGAGGAAGTCCCAGAAATGCAGCATTATTCAAACGCATTTCTTTAAGGCTTGTGTCCGAGTCGTTAACTTCTGATGGCCGTCTTTCTGTCTCTGTCTTTGTTCTGCAAAAAACAAAGCAAAAAAATTGGTCAGTAAATATTTACATACAAAAACTAAATTACTAAAATCAGCTAAAAACAATAAAGTCCTCAAAACAGTAGTAATAAACAGTAGTACTTTTATTTTTCTACCACTTTGAAGCCAAAAACAGAGGTAAACATAATTAATGTGGTATCAGTATTGGTTTGAAATGTAGAAATACATCCAATATTTTGCACCAATAATGAAGCTGAGCTCATGTGTCATTTTCTTTATGCTCTGTGCATCAGATGAGTCTTTTAAAACAGACTAGTGAGCTCAAATGGAAATAAAAGAGCAATTCGGCCAAAATGTAGCTGTATGTTTACACAGTCATGCCGCAAATAATTTCACATCCCACATAAATACATGTTTTAGGTGAAATATTTGTTTGTAGACTTTACTATAACTTACGCAATAACTTCACTTGACATCAGCAAGAAAAACTTTGGATACTGGCTAGAAGACCATGCCTAGTAAAGACTATATTTGGTCAACATTCAGTTTTAATTTGCTCTGTGAGATGAGATGTAGACATATCAGTACAAAACTTCAGCATCAGTACTGGTTTGGATTTCACTAATGGAGCAGAGTTTGTTGACCATTTGTTTAACCACATTATCCGCAGCAGAGTTGAGTCAGGAGCGGCGCGTGATCTGCATTATCTTTGGTATCGGAGCGCAGAGGCCTTGATTTCCTGATTTTCTGGCTGGTGAGCTGGCCTCTCTATCGGGCCAGGAAAATCACATCAGATTTTCCTCTGCTCACCTCTGCTCCACTCTGCTCAGGACATACAGAGCTCCTTGGGACAACTATGAGGTCCCAGACATGCCAAAAGTATTTTAATAATTATAGAGATTGTCACTTCAATTACAACATCAGCAAATATTTGTCTTTCAGTGTGCAATGGGCTGAGCAGAGGAAATGGGACAAAAACTACAGACAACACCAGGACTATCTACTATGCTACCACTAATCTAGGCCTAACTTGTCAGTACTAAACCAGATCTACACTGGTCAGGAGGCAAAAAAAAGGCTTAAATCACTAAAAGAGGAAACGATGGTCCCCCCCCTCTCCCTATAGCAGTCCCTATTAGCAGGCCTAAAGGCAATAAGTGACATTTTTACTCTACAAATTATAGCCTATAAGATAAAATTATTTAAATGAAAATGATTCATGCCACCATAGTCTCCCTGGAAGCTTTGAGAAACTAGTGCTGTCATAATACTAAAATTTTAACTCAATTGCAATACTAAAGAATAGCTCTGATAGTTCTTTTTATACTCAAATGATCAAAGCTTTTTTTTAGACAATACTGTAATTTTCAACACAAAATATTATACCATGTGGTCGTACAAGAGTTCTGATAAAACTCAAGATGAAACTATTCAAAAAAGGTCAAATTCTATACAGTTATGTGATTTTCTTTCAGTATCTATACTTGCTTAAATGAGTATCTAGTACTAGTTTTAGTATTGATTAGTAACTGATTTTCAATACATTTGACATTTCTATGACTTATCATTTATATATTTATAAACAAAACACAATATAGTATCTGATCTTCATTTTTGTCCATACAATAAGACCCAAACTATTCTTGTTAAACCTCAAAGGACTCTTGGTAACTCTTTGCAACCACCAGACCAGACCTCCGCCTGACAGTTTGCACACCGTTGTTAAGTAGGGGTTAATTCTGATCATTCTGTACTCCTACACATTTTCAATTTTGGGTTGTACTTAATAGTGGTCTCTAGGCCTTTACCCCAACGCCCCCATCAGTTTTCCGCTCCTCAGCCGCACACCTGTTAGACATTTCCTCCGAGCGTGGATAAGGTGTAGGTGTTCACTGGAAAAATCTGCCTGACTGACATCAACAAAAGGTGGGTAGGTGGTTGGAGGGGTATCAGGACTTAATGACGCAGTGAGATCATAGGATTTAGGAGTTGGACTTGGATTGGGTCCGGTCTTCCCACTGATGAGAGGTGAGAGAGGAGACAGAGGGGCTGTTATTGTCAATGGACGCTCCAGCTGGACCCACTGCACAGCGCCATTACAAATGATTATGTTATCTGTGCTGCAGTAGTTAGAGCTGCATGGGTGACGAATGCAAACAAACACTACAACATTTGTTTAAGCTTCTGGATTTCTGTAAACAGTTTGGTTAGAAAATTGTGAGGAAAAAATCTGCTTGGCATTTGTCCTTTGGGGTTTATGCCGCACATCATCTGCCTCATTGCATGCAATGATTTAATTCTTGTACAATTATGCTGACACTAGTTTGTCTGGTGGTATTTGGACATTTTCAAGAATAATGAAATACATTTAATCACGTAAAATTGTATCTTTATAATTATAATTTATTCAAATAAACTAGGGCTCAAACCACAGCCACATGATATGGACGCTTGGGGAAATATCGGCTATTGGCCCTAATCTTCTGACCATTTTTGTAATCAGCCGCAAATTTACAATGAATTATTATATCTCGAAATATACTGGTAGATATGTACACCACGCTTTAAATCGGTATCAACTCCCAAAGTCCGTATTGGTCGGACCCTCGAACAGTTTGCTTACTAACACTTACACTTACTGTACTTGATTATAAGAGTTGCATTGTATAAGAAATATGTGACTAAGTTACAACATTTAAAAAAATTAAAAACAACAAAGCAACTTCATCAGTTTAAAGAAACCAAAAAGAGTTTAGAGATTTGGCGTTAAATGAGCATGAAATCAGTGACAGGCTGCCTTCACCCTGATGGCTTTAGGAAGCACAGCTGTGGACGGATGGTTTGTAACAGTTCAGTGAAAACAGAGGAGGCCCGGGCTGGTAGTCAAAACAACTCCTGAAGACTAATAGGCCACGCTCACATGACATCCTTACTCTCCTCTCTCTCTGTCCAAACATGACCACAACAGAAACATACTGCCACGAGCCCCAAGGAACGATTTGTCCACACTAATATGATAACCTGACGATGCTTACAAAAGAGACTGATACTTATGATAATACCTCCTTCAAATTCTTTTTAAGGAATATATTTGTCAGATTATAGGTCACTCTTTGAATCTCTCTTCATGTTATGCCACTTAGGACATGACACTTCAGCTGACCCCATGCAAGTGCAAGATGCACAAAATGCTTCAGCAGATGAGCAGGAAATGCCACAAGAAGAAAATTGTGTAGAAAGTAATACAGGTACAATTTTAAGAAGAAGTTAGAGTTCTCAAAAACGAATAAGAAAAAAAGTGACTCTCTAAAACTACGTAAAATGTGCACTTGTGATAAAGTATTTTCGAATATTTCTTTCTTTCATTGTTTTAGTGAACACGATAAAGACAAGTTTGTTTTGTAAAATAACTACAAGAGATCGCATCTTGATTAAAAAACTTCTTCTAAGTCTTATCAGTTCCAACAGTATTTTTCAAGGCTGAAGCCGGGCTATGTGCTGCATGTGTTTTTTCAAATACATAGGCTATGACTGGATTTTCCACTCTGTATTGCTGCGTTAAGCCTTTCTGTCAAATACAAACATCTAATTTAGTCACTGGCTGTGTGAGGGGAATGACTGGTTGGAAAAAATAATTACATCTGGGTTCAAGCCTGACAATCTTATAAGCAGATTGGTATTCAAGCGTGAAGTTAAAAAAGACTAATATCCCTTTAATTTATCAACTCAAACCTTGACTGTAGACTTGGGTGTCTAACAGGAGCTGTAATTACGCTCATAAAGTCGTCAATCTGACTGTAGGAGATTATAGACGGGTTATAAAACAGGGTAATAAATAAAACTTTAGACCTATTCAGACAAAAACAGGTCTCTGTGCGTTTGTGGTTAGGTACATTTCACAATGACGTGGTTTACTATTAAGATTTCTGATGGCTGTGAAGACATGCATTTTCATACCTATCACACGGTACATTACTCCACACTTTCCTTACTTAAAACTTTCCTTACTCAAATCATAGTTTTCCCTCGTCTCAGATAATAACAATCCTCACATAGTGAATTGAAAATATTAATGGACCTATTTCAATTAGAAAATAAAGTTGCAGTAAGCTATGTAAAGTCCAGTTCTGTGTTAACATTATACATCCCTCTAATTTTTATTTTATTTTTTGTTATTTTCTGGCCAATTTAATTTCTGTATCTTAAGACAACTCACCCTTATGCAACAGATAACCTTCTGTCATGTAAATCACTATTTCATCTTTGCACTGTTTTCTCCTTATAGCTTAGAGACATATTTGTATGACTATATTTCTATAGTTTTTATATTTCTATATTGTTATTTTTGCTACTTGTTTTGAATGTATAATTATCATTGATAGGTTGCTCTTTGTTATTATAATATATTGCAAGGTGTGAGCTACTAAGTCCAAATAATTTCCTTCGTGGAACAATAAAGTTTGGCTATGTCTTAGTCTAAGCTGCAGATAAATTATTAATGTTGATTTTGCTAACACAATATTTAATCAAATATATTACGCTGCTCGAATAGTGTTTGAACTATAGGCACTACTCACTAAGTCATTAGCTTCAGTGTTGGGGCTAATTGATTTCATAGTCTTTTCTCAACACAATTTAAATCACCATTTGTGCGTTTACGTCTGTTGATGTCTTTTAGATGTGCCTTTTCTGGCTCTGTATTTGTGTTTTCATTCGCTCATGTTCAACCGTGTCTTTAAAGACGAAATGACAACAGAATGATACTTTTGCTAATAGATTTTGTTAGTTATCTGATCCGGCTTCTTGTGTTGGTGTTAAATTAGGCCTAACTGCTTCCATCTGTGCGGCAAATATGCAGACAGGTCCAAAACGCACAAAGATACACACACACACACACCGAAAACGTGGTCGAGAATATATTTCAAGATTAGCTCACTGCGTTTTGAGTCATTGGCAAAGTTGAAAGCAGAGACACAGAGAGGTAACACTGTGTAGCATAGGGCCTGTCTGCGGCTGCATTATTATCAGTCAATGGGATTCGTTTAGTTTTCATCTCTGACCTCAAACTCCATACACAAAGGTGACGTAATGCTTTTTTCCAACAGACTAATAATAACCGAATGCCTGTATAAACCACAGTCATTAGCACACTCTTGCACACGCACCACGAGCTCTCCTAGACCTGCACGCTTCATTTCACCTCTATAAAGGAGCAAGGGAAAAGAGCAGCCTCGCCAGTCACAGCCTCAAAGTGAGAATAAGTACTGTAGTTATAATAAAACTACGAATATTTATCATTGCTACAAAAATACTGAATACATTTGAACTAGTTAATTGGATACAACTAATCACAACAGAAAACATAACAGTACAACACCACTGCTAGTAATTAAGCTGTACATTTGGTGTTTGTGTGAATAGATATATGTTGTACTGGGACAATAGTAAACATTTATTTACCAGATTCTGTAATCCATAAAACAATAGCCTTTAACTATTACTGATTTTACCACAAGTACTGTTACTATTTTACTACTAATACTACAGAAAAACATAAAAGTCCCAGCACTAAAACAACTATTGCTACTATTTCTGATGCCATCCACAACAAATTACTTCTAAAACAACTTTTTTGACTGCTTCTAATAGTACTGATGCATGTACACAATCTAAAGCTATTACCTCTACCACCACAACTTTTACTTCTGTAACAAGTGCTACTGCAATTTCACACCACCACCTACAACGAATCAACAGAAAGTGTAGCTCCGACAGCTTCAAACCCCAACTGTCTAAAGTGGAGGATAAATCGCCACGTTGATGATCCCTGTGAGTCTGTTGCTATTTCTCTGCTCCTCTGTCTCTCCTTCCTGAGTCTCGCTTTCCACAACTTCCTGAACACCATTAGTCTCGAAGTGTTGAAAGCACTGTCGCGATCCAGAGCTCCTTAAACCAGAAATCATATGAGTTTTTAGCCGTCTCAGAAGGAGCTGGCCAGACTATCGCAAGTGGTAGAAAGATAAATGTTTTGTAGACGCTGATTTCGTGCTCTGTTTGTGTGCACTCTCTGAGAAACTGCTACTGCCTCTGCTATAATCTATACTATACTGCCTTCTATTTTGAATGCATGGCTACTACTATTGGTGTAGGCGTACTAGTAGGTGGGATACTGAGGAGTTCCCAAGTAGTAAATCGGTAAATTTCCTCCAGCTAAAGTAGCCCTGACCCAACCAAGCACAAGAAAGGTCTTGACATGGATCCCCACTGCTTCTACAGGACACATTTCCCTATGGGGACAAAAAAGTGTACCTTAACCTAGTACTAAGCCACCAGAAGTAAATATTGCTTCTACTCCACAACTGCAGTTATTAATAAATAGTAATTATGCATTACTGCTACAAATACTTCACCTGTGACTGTAATTCTTTATATTAATTTTACTAGGCCTACAACTACTGCTACTGGGCCTACTTCTGCTAAGACAACTACTAGAAATACTACAAGGACTACTGCTATTACTCTCGATACTTTTTCTGATACAGTTCTTAGTTCTAGGTCCTGAGCGTGAGTGAGTTGAAGTTATACTGTGTGAGTGCAGGGAGGGAGAGGTTTCCAGACTTCTTTAACTTCCCCATCAAAGCCAAGCGTCAATGTGTTTCTAATAGCAGCAGCTGAATTAAACACTGGCCTTAGCAGAGGATAAATCATTTACAGAACAATTAGCTCATTTGTTGCTCCGCTCTGTGCTGCCAACGACTTCCAGACGCCCCGCACCAGCCAGCAACTGTTTGTACGTGTCACTGTCTCATTTATTCAAACACGCCGCGAAGGCCAAACTTCAGATTTATGCATACAACGGAGAACAGTGATACGCTCTTCCCATCTGCCATGTTGTGTCATCAATTAGGAGATTTACTTCAGTGCTACTAAATTATAAACTGTTTATAGTTTCGTTATTCTTGGAAGCTCATATTACCTCATGCCTAAAGATGACTTAACCATGTCAAAACAACATTCATTCGTCATAATCAAGTAGCAATACTGTATTCACAACAAAATGTCAGTGGCGTTTTCAAATGGAGGAAATTGGCTCATATCAGTGCTGAGTGAGGATAGCGTTATGTACCTGTTTCTTAGCTGAATTAAATGGGGGAAGTCATTTAAACATTATATATGCAAAATCTTAGTTGAGCTGTTGTGAAAAGAAGTTTAATATCGGTTCAAACAAAAAAAGTTAATATAATTCATATTTATTGCTTAACAAATAGTAAAATCAGTTTTTTTATTTTTCTGGAATTTTACATTTACTTTTACACACATACACTGAAATGGCATAACCTCAGTCAGGGCTGTGGGCGGAGACAGGGGGTAGGTCAGTATGTAAATTTTGCAGGATTACTCAAACATGCATGAATCACTCAAAATACAGTAATACAGCTCGATGAGGGAAAACCATTATAACATGGTTAAAATCTCATAAAAGCCAATTTTGCATTATAATGTGGCAATCCCAAACCAGATAAATTAGTTGAAAACAGTTGTTGTAACTGTCAAATTCCACAAGTATTAGTGAACTGAGTTGGCCTAGTCCGTGTTGCAGACCAAGAGAAGCAAGCAGCATTCGCAAAGGAAGCTGTAAAATCGCTAATGTGCTGTTGGGGCGGCTAAGTAGGCAGATTTACACATTTGAAAATGTCTAGTGTTTTTGTTTGGTTCTGAAACCTTACAAAACAAACACACTTCGTCATGATTTAGTGACGTTATAGCAGCCTTGTGGCCTTTTAAAGCTCAGAACAAACATTTTTTAGCTAAATGTCAGACTAAGGATAGAATTTTAATAGAGGAAAAAGCGGATATGCCAAATTTATCCCAAATGTATTATAAGTAGTATGTTCCTATTGTAGCTTATGGAAAGACACCTGACAGTGGAAGTAATCAGGTTAAATACAGGAAGTCTGCGTCAATCAAAGAGAGACAGGAGGGACTTTTGCAGAACTTCCTCGAATTTCCCAAAAAATATGACTGCTTTTTACGCTTTTTACAAGTTTCTTAATATTATTATGTAGTGAGACATAATAGATATAATATTTAATTGCTTCATTGTTCAACTGAGATAGAGAGGAACCCTCTATCTCACCTTTTTGCTCCAACCTACTAATATGACTGGACATGGTAACACAGTCAAAACAATATTTAACCTGTGAGAATAAATAGACAGACAACAACAAATAAAAATTAAGGCATCCTGGAATAAAATACAATGAGAGGAAAAAATCAAAACAAAACAAAAATATGGGAATTGAATTTGATCATAGTATAAAAAAAGGGTCAAAATCATGAATAATCATTACCACCAATGCACTGTAAATGTAAATGCAATGGGTATTGTATATCATGACATTTTACACCTTGTCCAGAGACCATAGTAAGAAACTAGCTGTATAGCGAATAATGGCACATTCACAGAAATGGTTTGAATGTGCATTGGATCTAAAATATAAATACTAATTGTGTCTTCCCTTCTGAGGTAAGTCAAGGTTTGTTTTTTTTGTTTTTTTTCTTTTTAGGTGAAATGTCTTTTTAAATGACCCTGTGTTGAAACTTGACCTAATCACGCCTACTGTTCAGAAGTTCATAATTATTGGAGTATGTAACAGGCCTCTCAGCTCAGTAGAAAATCACTGACATGACTGTTTGTTTTGAAATAGTTACACTGTATGCACTATAATAGTAGGAAATGAGCGCCTACTTTTCTCACTTTCTGCTCCTCATTGGAAATAACCATAATTGAGTCGGCCGGTCTAAGCAGAGCTGACAGCTGTGATGAACCTCAAGGACCAGAAAAACATACAGAGGCAGCTCTCTGGACACAAAGACTCATTTTGACTTCACAATGGTTTCCTCTCTGTAATCACCCGCGCCCACTCTGCCCTTTAGCCCACTCACACTGAAGGAGAGCCACTTTTCCACAGACTGAGGAGCGTTCTGCCAATCACACTTAACTCTATCATCACCAGGACAAGCCTTATCAAAATCACATATGGAAAAATTTTAAACCACACAAGTAGGAATACTATAATACTACTTATACTATTAATGTTGTATATTGTTCTGTTTGCCCTGGTATGAGCAAAGGATTTCCCCCAAATTTAAACTTTTGTTTTACTATAACTAGTGGCAATTGGTAGATAAAAGAGGACTTAGGTACAGGTATATAAAAAGCAAATATACAATGCATACATGTATTAATTATTCTACTTATTTTGAGTCATGAAATAATTTTTTGATCAAAATGTTTTTTTTTTTCCTAGGACAAGATTATTGCAATTTTTATGCATTATGCACGAATCTTGACAAGACTTCAATATCGTTTTCTATAACTTGCCATTGACAAAAAACATTGGACCGACCTATATTCAACCTGCTTCTCTTAAATCATAAACTCCACATGAAATCTGAAAGTACAGTAATTCAAAGCAGAGAAATATGGTGTATTGTAGCAGCACTAATGAAAACCAGTGTAACCCGCTTGGTGATAAATAAGATATTTGGTCAAAGGCGTCTGTGTTTGAGGTTTTTGACATGAGAAAAGTCTCAGGATTGTTTTCTGCCCAGCGTGCGTTTACAGGTCAAATGTAGGTGCGCAGTAGCGTTTTGACAGCGCGGGATAGGGTTACACTGCGCTCACTGACAGATGCTGTGACCTCCACTGTGCTGATCGATACGAGCAAAGCACCGAGATGATGGCAACAGGGAGGAGCATGGTGTAGATAAAGTGCAGTCTCTATGTTTATGGCAAAAAAATCACAAAACTCACTCCACATCACACGCTGCACTATGAGTACAGTTATGATATCTGCAGCATGTAAAAAACACAAAAAAATGCTCAACTTGTTTTGAAAGAAACAACAAATGGAAAATTCATTTTTTCTCAAAATGCTTTTCCATAGTATAATTGTAGAAAAATACTTATCTAAACTTGGGACTGGCATAAGTATCAGTCTGTATCTTTGGTTAAATGAAATACAAAATAAAATACAATCGTACAATGAAAATGGTTGGTGGTTATTATTGTCAGTTTACTACAATATAAATAATTAAATGGTAAATAAATAAATAAATAAATAATACATTGTCACATTGACATATATTGTGCTTTTCTACCTAAATTGAACTCCACATTCATATATCAGTGTACATGGATACTGAAGGCAAGTGTCTTGCCCAAGAACACACACGTGTGCAGCGACAGAAGATGAAATTAAACAGCAAACTTTGGTGTTAGTGGGTGAACACTTTAGAAACTTGAGCCATAACCTGCGACCAAATAGCAAGTGTAATTCTGTAAAACACTGAAAAGACAAAAAAAAAAATCCAGTTTAAAGTGAGAGGAAGATGGAGACAGGTGTGATGTAGTTAGGCAAAGCTGAAGGTGTTTGACTGTGGATTTTCTATTTAGTTTTTGGGGGGCTCACTGCTGAGACTATAGGGTTATCCCAGAGCGCCGGGGTCCCAGAGTTTAGACAGTGAGCTGGGTATTGGCTTTCACACACTGCTGGGGCAAATGGGGGAGTATGCCAGATGTCAGCCTTTCAGCCATAAATCCTGCTAAATGGGCAGCGGCTGCTTTGGAAGGGAGGAGGAGTGGAGGAACGTCACCTCTCTATCATCTTCTGGGGTGTTTGCTGAAGTAGAAGCAGGAGTCCTATAAATTTGATTCAGACCCGTAGGTAGAAAAATACATTCTTGATTTCCTGTGATTTTTCATCGGGCTCACGACTTTTTCTCCTGCTTGGTGTGTTCCTGATTATGGCCGTTTCCTGAACTGAATCGCTTAAAGCTGAAATCACACCAGATCAGGTCTCAGTCTATATCTCTTTTAAGGCGTAGACTGATAAGGTACTAACCAAGGAAATTGTTATAATAAATTTAAATGGGCAGTTCTGTCGTTATAGTTGAGTCCCAAATAATTAACAACAGCTTACACAAATTTTTGCATTTTGATTGCAAAACTATATTTTTGGCCACTGTCCCACAGCAATAAGGATAATAATAAAACAAACAGAATTTATAACTTGTTAATTATTAATGACAAACTAATAATTATTTGAAAATTATTTTCTGTAGCATTATTTATATTCATTCTGATATGTCCAGCGGAAGTATATATTAGATTTTGAAAATCTGTTGTGCAAGATAAATTTTGATTTGCTGCCAGTCAATCTCAGGTTCTATCTGAGGTTCCTCAAGAGTTATGAATAAAACCTTCTCGTATTCAGTCTGACGTCAATACATTCTTGAAATTATACACATGGTTTTGGACCTCTGTCAAGGGCTCCCAGTCGTAAATCTCCCTCTCTGTTTCTCGCTGTATAAATACTCTTGTAAAATTCTGAATTTAAAATAAAGAGAGAAAAACATCTCAGTTAAGGTCAGGCTGTTTTAAAACAAGGCCCTTTCACATTTGGTCTGTTTTGTCTTAAAGGTCTGCATGCTGTTTGACCTGTCTGAGCTGTAACAACAGAAAAATATCCAAGGCTTTGGCCAAGTGTCCAGCGAGCTTCAGGAACCACCTTGAACTTTGGAGCCACCTGCTCGAGTAAATCTACCTCCCCAAAGTGCCATAATACACTGCCCTTCACCAAAAAGACAGACTTTAAAAGGTTTTGCTTTTAACATCCCTGAGGGCCAATCAGGTTTACAGCCTCAGTTACTGATCTTAGGTCAGCCTTTACCATAAAAATGACCCCAAATCCCGCCACTCTCCCAAAAGGAGCTTTACGCCATGGTACACTTACACTTAAGTGCCCTTACTTTGACTTAGGAGACAATTAAATCATTATCCTGTTAAGATAAATTAAACAGATTAATCCTAATAAGATTTTCCAGCGCTGATCTGATTAAACCCAAATTGGCCAACATGGTTTCGGCAATTGATTACACGTGTATAATTAAATGGTCACAGACTGTTAGGTAGTGCACTCACCAAAATACTTTCTTACACTAAGGTTATTTTTTTTATTAGTGTTGGCAAATATTAGACTTTAAATTAGTGTGCTAATTTATATGAATGCATTTTTGAGGACAGTTTTGAACCTGCTACACCACCTGTGGATGGCTGATGGTTTGATTCTTACCATTTTGCGCTGGTTGCTGAGGCAGAAGGTGCAGATGTGTTTAGGCTGTGTAGACTGGTCTGAGCCACGGTTCGGGGAGGAGTTAACGTGGAAAAATGGAGGTGAGGGGGCGTGGCACGGTTGTCCATCATGAAGCCCCTCCCCCAGCAGCAGCACGTTGCCCAGGTGACTGATGTAACTGCTTGCCAGGCGCAGTGTCTCAATCTTTGACAGTTTCCTGGATTATTAATACAAATGACAGAGACGTTTCACTTACTTGAATCTAATGGTATAAATGGTTCCCAAAGCCTAGTACAAAAAAATAAATTAATTAACTAATGAACTCATTTTTTAATTTAAAAACTTAAAGTAAACTTAGTTATATAAATTATATCTTAAAATATTTGGAAGTTGTGAATTCTTGTATATGCTGTGAAGATCCAACTGAAAAAACAAATAGTGTGTTTTAGTGTGTACCTGTCTGCAGGCTCAGTGGGGATGAGAGTGCGTAGAGCGGTGAAAGCAGTATTGACAGAGTTGGTGCGGTCCCTCTCTCGTGCATTGGCAGCTGTCCTCTGGCGCACTTCCCCGACCCCATTTGGAGAAGACCCCGGGGGGCCCAGTCTCCCCAGCATGGCCCCCCCTCCACCTGAACACAGCTTCCGCTTCCTGTTCACTTTGATATGAAACGCAGAGGGCGATGAGGATGAGAGGCGGAAAGCAGAGTTACGCTCATCTGAACCTGACCCCTCGCTGCCGTTCTCCTCATCGTCTTCAGACAGCAGAGCAATGTCGCCATACATGAAGCGGCCTGCGGGGGGCGCTGTGCGGAGCATGGCAAATGTCATCTTCACCAGCAAATGAGAAGACTGTCAAATCCTTGTGAGAGGTCCAGTTGTGACAATCTTCTGAAAATGACAGTTTGAAATGACAGTGTACAGTCAAAAACTCCAAACTTGCACAAATCCCTGGGATGCTAGTTCAGTCCACAGGATGGCTCAGTCACTATAAAGATGAGTCAGTGATCCAGCTGTTTCTAAAATAGTAACTTGACATTCCAAACACTTTTTATAATCCTTTGAAAGATGCTAGTATTTCACACCGTTCAGTCCTTAGACTCTAACCTACAGCTCTCTTTACGTGTACTATTATGATTTGAGTTGGCGCTCCTATTCTCCTGGTCCTTCACAGCTGCAGCCCCTCTCGTCTTCTTGCGTCGGCTCCACGTGTGCCTGCTGTTGGAGTGTTTCCGTCTGCCTGTGGTCTTATAGGCGGTGGGAGGATCAGGGCAGCCTGCTCCGCTCCTCCCCCTGGGCAGAGCTGGTCCCTGGGCTGCTGTCGAGAGGCAGGCCAGAGACACCGGAGGCAAGAGGCGCACCATCAGCCGCAGTTTGTTTTGGCCACACGCTGCAGTGTTTTCAGGGGGAAATCCACCCAAACACACAGTGCTGCTTGCATCACTCTTCTCATTTAGTGTGTGGGATTGATGACTTTTGAGGACAAGGAGCCGTCTGAAACAGATAAACACAAATGTTGTAAATCCTGCGATATGTCAGTGCCTCAGAGCAGACATTACTCATTAATCACAGTGGAATACTCTCCGAGAAACAGCTGCTGATACTAGACAGCACAGGACGCTATAGTGTTGTATTTTTATAAATCTGCACCATTTCAAATTGAAACAGAGCTAGCACAGATACTTCATCTAAAAGGAGATAAAGAAGTCTGTAAAAATGGGTCTTCACTTATTTCTGTGACTGATTATTTCTTTCCTTGTGCTTTTGCAAATACTTTAGTAATATTTTCAATAAACCAGCCAATGTTCAAATATATGCATCCCGTCAACTGTCTTTTGGGAACTATTACACTTTCTTGGAGGAACACATCTCAGGTGCTTTGTATAATTTAAAATTATACTTTTGAATCGGGCTGTTAAAGATTCACTGGGTATGTCCACTGGCATGACCTAACAGTCCTCCTTTTCAGTTTTTCCATGCTGATCTACATGTCTTTAAATAAACAGCATATCAGACAGAAACAGCCAGAGGGAGGTACGACCTGTGCTCTGTTTTGGACGTGTTTTGTTTAGTTCTTTTTCTTGCTGCCAGACCCCGAGAGTTTTCCTCTCCCCTGTATCTTCTTTGGTTTTCATCCAGACTTAGGTACACATGACTGACACCTCAAGCTGGGAAGTAGCCACAAACGTAGACACACTTGAGGGAGGGAAACGTAACTTTTAGGGAGGAGAGCCGCTAATTTACTCACTAACACTCCCGTTAACCATCTGTCTTCGTCCCTAAAACTAGAGCAATGGGAAGAGACAGTCAGGAGAGGACAGGGGAGGAAATGAAGACAAGGGAGTTAGGGCTTTAATGACAGGCTGAGCTGAATTGTCTATCTATTATACAAGACATTCATACACACTTTCTGCAATACCTTACACTATAAAAATGTCCTTACATCTTGAAAACGTCAGCTTGACCAGAGGTATAATACAGACCTCAAATTCAAATGTATTTTTCACTTTGGGGATTTGATTATGTGCAATTTACTTTCCAAAGAACTGCCTGACCTTGTAGTTTCCTGTTTCCTGTTTCGAGTGTGCAGTGGTTAAAGGTTGACAACCTCTCTAATCCCCAGCTATGAAGTCTGTAATCCTCAGTAGTACATCACTGCAAACCCAAAGCCCAGCGGCAATACCGGTATGCCTCCATTGTGTAGATTGGCAACCGTGAGCTGCTGCTGCTGAAAACCGATCGCACGGTGAATAATCTGTCAGACCTACACAATGTAGCAATCAGAGCTGATCCATCTTTCGCCCACTCGCACTTGTCTAAAACTCAGGCGTCCTGTTTGTTTCTTTTTCCTTTGTATCTCTACCCTTCAATCAGGGGCTGTTTATGCCATTGGCTGTTTAAACTCGAGTATGTGCTTTTACAAAATGGGATGGAAATTATTATAAAATCTTCAATGTCTTGAATTGGCATGTTGTGTTTTTCACAAAGCACATTTTAGTCCCCAAGTCTTGTCTGGTGACACCCTGCAGTAAACGCGTACTTGATCCTCTTTAAGTCAAGTGTTTCAGATAAAATGCTCTGATCTTTTACAAGTCTTATAAGTGCTAAACTCTCATGTAAAACATTCGATATGAAAAATAATACACTGTAAATCACAAAGATTCGGTATGCCTTGCCTCATAAACAGCAGTTCCATATTTGAAAGCAGTTTCTTTGACTGTGGTCCATCGTTAAATGCGTTTGCATGATCTTCCTCTGATTTGCATCTCCTTGGAGCCTGTTCTCCTCTATATCCATTACCCTGTGAATCGCTGCCCCCAGGCTGAAAAACATTTCATACAAAATCGAAGTTAGTGGTAGTAGTGGTTTTTCACAATCACAGATGACTTTAGCCAAAGAAATCACGAAAGGAAAAGAAAGAAAACAGCAATGTTTTTTTTTTTACACAAAGCTATGTAAAAATGTTACAGTAATATGATTTCACATAATATTAATAAATAGTAAATTATGCTTCAAAATTTAGTATATGTAAAACCAAATTTGATCTTAATCTCAACATCAGAGTGAGAAGTCACAGAAAATCTCCTCCCCTTCAGAAAAGAAACTTACAGCAGGTGCATTAGATCACTAAGCACATTTATTGAATACATGGGATTGTTTAATTGTTTGACTTGTGCGCCCTGTGTTCGTGCGTATGATTAAACACATTGTTTGGGTGGGCTCAGCAGGAGCCTTTAACTGAAGCAAGGTAGAATTAAAGTTATTACTAACACCTGTACACTCTTATTATGACACAACCAAAGTGAAACGTCTGCAGTGAGTAGACTACAGAAACAACGCTTTTACGGATTTCCTTTTAGCTAATGGTTGAATAATAACACAATATGAACTTAGCCCAGAAAAATAATGGTGAACATTTATTTATTCACCATCAAAGTGATACTAAAACAACTGTAATACTATAACCAAAGGGTAATTAATCAAATCAAGCTTTTGACAAAGATGGATTACTCTGACTTTTACATTTGAATACAACATTTTGATAAGGGCAAAACAAGCAGTGAAGTCATAAATATATTAAGATGAGATGCAAGATGCGGATATAAACATACACAAGTTTTTATTTCATTATTTGAAAAAAGTGCAGCTACAAGGCAACTACTATTGCAACCAATACTAATTACAATAAAAAGTTACTTGTGCAAATATAACTTTTTACCGCTGTTCTCATCCAACCACTTAAAGACTTGACGTGATTTGTAATCTTTAATAAGAACATTAAGACAAAAGTTTGAATCAGTCCAGATAATAATAGATGCAGTATGTGCTTTATCAAATCAAAAGGTGTTCTTGTGTAGAGACAAAGCAGCGGCAGCAGCAGCAGCACAGTAGTACAGACCATCTGATAGTCATTAGCCTTTGCTCGCTCCTCCTCTCTCGGCTGCAGCCTGATACTCTGCACTCAGACGTATTATTCATTAGTCTGAGGAAAAACACCCACCAGCTCCAGCACCAGGCCAGGCTCAGTCCGCCCCCGTATCCCGGCCCACAGAGCCTGTCCCGGCTGCACCACTCTGGTGTGGGTCATGGAGCTGTCAAAACTCGGAAGCTGGTCTAGACCTGATACGGCATGAGATCTGAGCCATTTATCATAGTCCTAGTGAAGACCGCTGTGCTCACTCTGAGCACAAAGCAACAGTAGGGGATAGGGATATAGATGTGCCAATGAAATGTCAATACTCAATACTTCCTTTTATCTTCTTTTATACAATAAATGCACCCACTGCAGTGAAGTTGCATATGTTTTTCCATATGTTACATTATTAGATTAGATTGGTTTATTTGAAAGGGAACAATACAATTTCACAAAACAAATGATTAAACATGAGTAACAAAGCCAGAATTAGCCAAGAGGGGCTATTTTTCATCTGTAGCCCCCTGGGGCAATAAAAAAAAGATAAAATTCACAGGACAAAACTTTTTTTTGTTTGTTTGTTTGTTTTGGCTCATCCCATTATTTGGGCTTACCACCAAGTTTTTATTTTAAACATTTACCAGCAACAGACTGGTGTGATGTGGGTGAAGAGCCTCATGTGTGCAAAAATCCAGTTTATCACTGTTTCCACCATAGGTCTACATATTAATATGTACTTTTTTTTTTGTATTTCTCTTTTCACTACAACATAAAGCAAAATAAGGTCAATGGACATTTTGTCATTTGTATAAATTATTATTGGTGTGTGTTTTAAATGTATTACTACTGTGATGCCATGAGATGGAGTACACAGTGGATAAACTTCATCCATTCACTAGTTAAAGATGACACAAGTACCTGTTCCTCGAACAAATTTCATAAAAAATTATTATGAACAGTTTTTGGACACCACTCCACCATGGTGAATAGTAAGTAAGTCTTTATTTATATAGCGCTTTCACAGACATTTTCTGTCCCCAAAGACGCTTTACAGAGCATTATTCAACATTCATTCATACAGCATTATTCATTCACTCTATACACTGGTGATAATAAGCTACTATGTAGCCACAGCTGCCCTGGGGCACAATGACAGAAGTGCAGCTGCCATGCCACTCGGCACCATCGGTCCCTCCGACCACCACCATCACTCACACACACACCACTTTCATACTAGGCAATGTGGGCGAAGTGTCTTGCCTAAGGACACAATGATTGAATTGACTGTATTTAACTGACCATGACTATCAACTGTTTATGGAGACCTGTGTAGCATGTTTGGGTTGATGGGGGAAACCAGAGCACCCGGAGGAAACCCATCCAGACATGGGGAGAAACATGCAAACTCCACACAGAAAGGCCCGGGCGACCCAGGGATCGAACCCAGAACCTTCTTGCTGTGAGGCATGAGTGCTAGCCACTCAGTCACCGTGCCACAATTTAAGTAAACCAGAAATCCCTCCACAGTTAAAAGGTACATTGGGACATCTCTACTGTCTGGACTGGTCACTGACCAAACATTGTGAGGGGCCATAACCATTAATGATTTGCATAGTGGGAAAGAGCGTAGGAGGGACAGAAAGTGCAGAGGAAAAGAGCTGGGCAGGAGGTAAAGTGAGAGGCAGAATAAAACTGTTGTGGTTAAGAGAGAGAGAGAGAGAAAGAGAGAGAGAGAGAGGGAGAGAGAGAGAGAGAGAGAGAGAGAGAGAAAGAGGGAGAGTAGGTGTGCGGGAGAGAGAGAGAGAGAGAGAGAGAGGGAGAGAGAAAGGAGAAAGAGAAGGAGAGAGGGGGGAGAGAGCATGTAAGAGAGGGGGAGGGAGAGAGGGGAAGGGAGAGAGAGAGGAGCATTTGGCTGCGGCTCCAGACTGCATGGTGTACTGCATGGGGAAAACGGTCGGAAGTGCTGGCCCCCCACCACCACCACATCCAGCCCCCGATCCAGCCACACTCGAGCGTGTTTCCCCAGAGATCCAGACTCTACAGCTGGCCTTATTAAACTGCGAGAGGCGCACAGACCCAAAAAAGAGGCAGAAGGAAGGAGAGGTCAAACAACTGGAAGACATCAGCTGAAGTGCGCTCGCTCCCTTCGTTTTTCCGTTCATATAGCATTTTATGATAGACTTTCTCACAAACACGCTTGCGGTGCACTGGGTTCAGACACATAGTAAAAGAGCTATTGTTTGATTCAACATCCCTCAGAAAACGCAGTAAAACAATGAAACAAATGCAGGGAAATTAAAAGTCTGTGTGACTTTTATCTTGCTGAAAGCTGTCGTCGTTCAGCCCATCGCCTCTGCAGGAGGGTGGCTCCCCCAGTTTGTTTGGATCAGAGCTGTATTTGTGCACACCACAGGCTAATAAAAGCACTTTGGAGATTTAGAATCTGGGATTAATCAATGATATGGAGTTCAATTTGAATTTACTGCTTTATACAGCAGTGTGTCAGAGATTAACTTTATATTTTCTTGAATCTTTTATACATTGATGCTATAGTACAGTATTTTAAGATTATACTACAATTAGACAAGACTGCGTTCTCCCATTAAAAAAGTGTCTAAATTAGGAAATGGTGGTGTTTTTACACAATTCACGGAACACAAAAAGCTGGGAACACAACCGGGGAAATGTCTAGTTCAGGGGTAAATGTTCTCTTTACAGTAAACCACAGTGGTAAAGACTCAGGACATTTTTATTACCGACTCCTTGTGGCTGGAGTTATTATAATCTTCTCTCATGACTCTGCTTAAGCTTTTTCATCGTAACATTATCATAAAGAACAACCAACCAACTGCAAACGTATTCAAGAAAAAATTTGAAATACAACAGCAAACCAGCAAGTTACAGTGCACCAGCTATGTCTTTAAGTCATCATGTACTACTATTATAATGCTGTTTTGTAGCCTGTAACACATTCAGTAGACATCTAGCATCACGCTGGATCTATAAAAGAAAGCGGCATTAGTGAGGGGTCCCATATGAGTGAACGAATGTCAAAACAATCTGCTTTTCCTCACAGTCAATCACTGTCGAAGTATTTCTTTATTATTACATGCTGTTCTCATGCGGCTCGGGCCTCTGTTTTGGTTTGAATTAATACTGGACACAAATACATAAAGAAGGTAGGGGAATGTTACTGCTGACTAGCTGCCATTTTGGAAGCACTGTCTCACCTGTGGGACATTTGTTTCCCTTGTTCAGTAATTTTGAACAGTGTGTAGATGTATTAGCATGAGCCATATTCTCTGGAGACGCCGATAAAAGCTTTGCTGAACAAAATCAGTTCAATTCAGACATCTGTGACTCGTAGTAAATTCGCAAAAGGGAGGAAAAGTGAACATAAAAAAAAAAAATCAAACATACTTTTTAAGCTTTCTCTTGAGTTGAATACATAAAAGCTAGCTCCCTGGACAGTTTGAAGCCAGTAGCAGAGTAGGTTTTAGTGCAGTCAAAAAGGACAGAGAAGTGGTGTGGTTGTAGTGAGCGGTGATGTCATTGCTGCTAATGAGGTGGCAGTAGTGGACCACCTGAGCCTCTCACCTCTGCGCCTCTGTAATTTTAACTCACTTTTCTCCATCTGCCAACATCAAGGGCAGCCACTTTTTCTCTCAGTGGTTTGACAGTTTTGCGAAGACAATCTGGTTGGCTAAAAATACAAAACACACAGAGAAGGTTACCGAGGGCTAGTTTTGATCACGTGAAAAAACAGTTCATTTTTAAACTATAACAGATGATAAAACACTAACAAGGACATTAATGTGGTCCCTTTCAGACATTAGTTAAACAACTGACTATTTTCTTTCACACTTATTCACTTCTTTTGATTGTTTGCCTTGATTTTAGTAACATTACATGTACAGTATATGAGTTATGATTTTTATAACGTAGAATCCTTTCTAACACATATAAAAAAGTTCTCTGTGTTGAAATTAACACTGAGAACTAAGATCATAATTTTTATATAGCTTATATAGCTTTTAGAATGTGTTTTGAATAACTTTATGCCTGCCTACTAGGGGTGTGCAAAAATATCGATATATCATATTGTTTAATGTGATGATACAGTATCAACATCATGAGCTGCTGTATCAATATATCACCAAGATTATTATTTGGTATATTTTACTCAATTATTTTGTTACAGTGCTACAGTTTTGTTGCTTGTTTAGCAGAAGGAAACTCATTTATGCAACACATTTGACATTTTCACTGTTTTGATGAGTAAAATGGGTTTCATATTAAATTTGCAAAAGAAGTGGTTTAACAAAGACTTTTAGTATCACAGCCATGAATTAGCCTTTATTTTTTCTGTATCAGATCGATTTCAAATATACTGTATCAAATGAAAAGTGCACTGTATCAGAATATGTATCCAATGTATCGAGGTATGTATTGTATCTTCTTAATGATACCCAGCCCTACTGCCTTCCACTCTTGTACACAAAATAATGTACATTTACCTGATTATTATTTATCGCATTCAGGGTTTACGTATAAATCTACAGAGAAACTACGTCAGAGAAGCAGGTCCTCTCTATGTAAATCTGTGGTCTGCTCTGTTCCATACGGTAATGGCTGCCTCAGATGCCAGGCCGCTCACATCACAGCAGCCAGAGGGTGGTACAGCCCACTGGCACCAAACAGCCCCCAAATCAGAAACACTAACTGGTTTATTCAACTTTAATAAAGACAGAGTAACACCAGAAACCAGGAGTAACATTTCGAGCCAATTCTCCGACTTTTATGACCTTCATGTTTTAAATGACTGTATTTTCTTTTGGGTAAAGCTACTAACCGCTAAATGACAAGCTGTATCTATCTTTCAGTGTTGACTCTCTCAATGTTGTTAACACCATACTCTTAAATTATACTTGGGGTTGGAACAGAGGTGTAACACAAATAAATATTAAAGAGCAGAAGCAGTTTTATTGTCGGGTCAAGTACAAACATTTTATACTTCATGCACAGTTTTATGGCTAGTCTACTGTGGTGCTGCGGGATGGCTACTTTTGCAGACCAGAGGAATGAAAAATAATCTGTCTTTAAAACTATCATTTAAAACAGAGGTAGGAGAAGGAAGAGTTGTTTGCATTAAGCTGTTTTTGGAAATGCATTTCCTTATTTAGAACAGTATTATGGTAGATGGTTCAGTCAGTGTCTTAATTTTAAGTTTATTTTATATTATGACATTTGGGATTCCTTCAGGACTAAACCAGGACTATATCTGGATTGACCCAGCTCTGACCTGCTGTTGTGTCCTTGGGCAAGACACTCCATCCACCAGGCCTATATATGAATGTGGTGTGTGTGTGCGTGCGTGTGTGAGCAATTGGTGGTGGTGGACGGAGGGGCCAACGGTGCATACTGACAGCCTTGCTACCATCAGTCTACCCCAGGGCAGATGTGGCACTGGCTACTGAAGTACTTTACCACCACTCAGCATGAGAAGTGAATGAATACTGCACAGAATTGTAAGGTGAAAATTATTTTAACTATAATAATGCTGGCATGACTTAAGCCTAACCCACAATGCCACTACAGTGTTTCCTGTCAGTAGCTGTAGGTGTGTGAGAACTGCTTAGAGAGGCAGAGGAGGAGTTCATTTGATGAACTTGTTAAGGGCGGCTGTAGGTTGAAGTGAAAGCTGTGTGAAGTTAAACCTGGGAGTGTTTGATGTTACAGTCTTGTAAAGTAACAGCTGGAAAGGGGACGTCTCAAGAGAACACCGCAGCCGGCCTGTAAACCACACACACTAATACACACTAATGCACACACACAGATGAGGTCTTTAATAAAGCTATTGCCGGGGAAACACGCCAGACCCAGCCAATCACAGCCTCTTTTAGGGCGAGGGTGAAACGGTCACGCTCACAGTCATGCACTTCACATCCTCTCAGCCTGAAACAAAATGATGAAAACCTCATTATTCTGGCCTTTTTACGACGGCAAACCCACCAGTGAACTCATCAGACGACAATGGTGGAAATATAGAAATAAAAGTCTGTCACAAAACGTTTTTAACTGGTGCGTGTACCGCGATCGTTAAGTATTTTGTCTGCATGTGGTTCTACTGTAAAACTGTAAATGTACTGTAAAAGTGGATGGCCCAGATGTGAGTTAGTAATACAAGCCACACCAGGGGGCACACCTATGTGCAGTGCAGTCAATAGCTCACCAAAGGAAGGAACAGCTGTGAAGATAGCGGACAATTTCACTCATGTTATTACAGCAGTCTAAAATACATCACTGTAATCGACAACAATTTATTTTGATTAAACTACGTAATCAAATCCTACTTTGAACATGGCCTCAAACGCCTCATTTAAGACAGGCTAGCTGACAGTTCAGATTTTATCTCTTCATTCATCTTCTGTAAATTGTCATACAGCCAAGACTATTGCCAAAAAAGCTGTTCAGGTCTATTTTACTACTATTTCTTTCTCTTTCTACTATACATGCACTATGAGAAAGTACCTATATCATGTAAATGAGGCCATCATATAAAGTGATAAAGTAATACAGCTAACAGACAAACCATGCTCAATCTTGCAGTGGTACAGAATATTGCTGAAATTCAGAAATATCCAAATAAAAAATATATTCTTTCCAAACAATAACAAACAACCCAGAGTAAGCAACCACAATGGGAGGTAGGATAAGTAACAAATGACACGCATTTTCATACATAACAATAAAAACAAACATCAAAAACAAAATGGCTGAATGAATATAAGTTAGGAACTTTTTTATAGAGGAGAATTTTTATAGACCACTCGGACTGGTTTAGAAAACAAGAAGCAGGTGCATGACTGTGTTTATGGTGTGGCTCTGTGTAGACAAACAGACAGAGACCCAAATTAGTCTGTGCCACAAAAATCTCAACGTTTATAGTAAAAACCGCTGCTCTTTGCACATTCACATGTCATCAGAGGCAGTTTTTTGGGTCTTATTTGTAGGAATTATATTGGATGACCTCATGCTGCAGCTGACTGAGCCCAAAACAGTTACAATTTTAGCTGTGGCCGGTTTCCAGGGAGATGATATAACGCAGTCCAGATGAGTCTCTCCAGAGATTGTCTCATTATCACACACCGCAGCTGCACGACCACTGTTTAAGAGCAATGTGTGTGCCTATACAAGCAGGCCAAAGTATATGTGTGTGTCTGTGACCATTTAAACTCAACAGTACGTGCAGTCAATTACCAGAAAATGACTTTGTGTGGACCATTTTTCCCTCCAGAAAAACTAATTATATGTTATGGGTTAAGGTTAGGATTGGGGTTGGGATCGGAGGAAAGTCCTGGACACAGCTTGTTCCATGTGCATCAAGTTAAGAAGTCTAAGAAGCCAGAGGCGTAGCTGCCAGGGCGGGACTGGATAACCTCCAGATCTGATAGTTAGCTCCTCTATGAGTACCACCCCTTAGCTTATCTGGACTTTGTATTTTTAGCTTCAGGACCTATTAAACTGAAAGACACCCATCATAAGATTAACTGGTTTATGTATGAAAAACTAAATGACTTCAGATGTCAGTCTATACTGATAGTGCATGGTACTCCAAAAGACTAACAAATTAAAGATACACTATGTAACTTTTCTGGTGCAGAGACAAGACCAACCTGTCTCCAGAGATGTTATTGCTTTCCCTGGAATGTTCCATAGTATGACACTAAACTTGCATATGTATCTTCATGGGGATAAGCAGGTGACACCATCTGGCCAAGTTACAGGTCAAATCTGTGGAGATGCGAGCATGCTCACAAAACGAAAGCGTTTTTCAAGATTTTTTTTTATTAATGTAAGATTAGTTGCCATTAGCACATTCCAGGCAAAGAAATAACATTTCCATAAGGACAAGCATATCACCAGAAATGTGACATTGTGCACCTTTAAACTGGCCACTAAAACATAAAACGATGCCAACCCCGGAAAATTAACTCAACAAATTCATTCAACTTCAGACAAACAGCCACAACCGCTTTATTGGGTGTTTGCACTCATTATGGGTGAAGGAGGAATTTTAATGGCTGAAAAGTCTTGGTGTTAATTCTTTGAAAGTTATGTTTCCAACCACATTTAGCATAACATTTTACTAAATAGTTATGTTCTTTTTCAAACACAGTTCAGTTGTGTGTCTTAGCATAACTGCAACTTTTGATTAATGAGTAAATCAATATTGTTTATGGAATCATTTGAATTGGTAATGGCCTGCAGAGCACAGGATCGAATGTTATAAGCTATACATTAGTGGTGAGACCATGGCCAAACGTGCCAAACATCTACAAAGATACAGTAGGAAGAAAAGTATAAAAAAGTAAACAAAGAGCCGTAGAACAAGCCAATACGCTGCTGGGTCACTACTGGTATATACATCTATCGCTCTTGAATGAAGATTAATTTTAGTATTTATCATCTTAAAATCTCCATTTGTTTAACATATCACATATAACATAAAATTATATGTGTGATGTCTGATCCCTATTGTAACTTGAATGTAAAGTACAGTGTAAATGATTTGTGTTTAAAGTGTATTGTGTATTATTGATGATTTTAAAGACATTAACATAAAGAGTATTTATGTTCTAATACTATATTTTATAATTATTAAAACATTTTGTGATTTATAACTGATTTTGGTTGTTGTTTATTTTTATTATTAGTTTTTTTGGTTAAACAAAAAAATGCACATTGAGGTGGCTGTGTGGGGGTTGGTTTTCCGACAGTAGCGCAGACCTGACAGGTTCCCTCATATCCGACTTCATTCAGTCGTCCCGCTCAGGGAGCGAGCACATGGTAAAACCATCACATCACATGAACAGCCTCCCACTCACTGTCTCCAGCCCTGGACACATGCATGTTCCCCCAACCAGGAAATGGCTTTAACTGCTTTTCAAAAACACAAGATAATGAGAGCAAAGAGAAGCCAATATAAAAAAGATGGATAGTTTTAACAACTTAAAGACAGGGGGGAGAGGATGGTTTATATTGTGTTCCTATTCAATTTGTCATTTTTAATATTTGATATATTTTTCCAACAGTGGATGGGCCCAATCTTTTTCCTAAAGTCCAGAATTTCTTAGTTTCCTCATATTTTCTTCTTTATATTCAGGGTTCTACATGTGTCTTTAAAACTACTGATTACTACAGTAGCAATAAAATCCACAGTCATAAATAGCTAGATAAGAAGAGGACTACAATATGAATTATTATAAATTCAGTTGAGTTGAGACAGTCTGAGTGGTTCACCTGCATACCAGAAATTGGAATATGGGTCTCAAAATAGTTCTTGCACCTTTTTTGTATTAATCTTAAATGTAAATATAAAGTGTATATAAAACTTTATGTACATGTTTATTTTTTTTACTGGAAATATTTGTTCATATACTAGTAATCATAACGTCACCTACAGTCATGGCTTTATGGCACAAGCACTACCCAAAAACCCATTATTACGACAGTGAGGAAGAATGTGCATTTAACTCAGCTGGTTAAAGGAGAACCTGATCTGAGCTCATTTGGATGAAACCCAGAAACAGATGTCATTTTGTGTGCTGCCACTAGAGGGGGCGAAAGGGGGCCAAACTCCTGCCCATAATAACCACCAGACATGACTCATTCAGCGTGGAATACCACAGCCGCCACAGACAGGTCTCTGGCAGACAGCAGCAGAAATCTGACCCGCCAGAGTTTGTGAATGGGACAGAAATATGAAAAAACAGCATAAATCAGAGAGCACAGCTAAAAAGTATCAAATATGTAGTGCTAAAAATCAGCTATTGCTTAGTTTGGCTTATTTGTGAGAGGCAAGAGGCTAAATGTAGGTTTATAAAGATGTACAACTCACTCAAGAACTTTTCTATATAATTCCCAATTGTAGCAATAATTCTTTTGGCCAAGCTCCCAGCCATAATACCGTCATGTAGATTGTCCAGAGAGTGCGGAGAAACTACACATCACCTTGTCAGACGTGATTGCAGCTCTGATGGTCGTCAGTCCTGCCCAGACGTCCCCCTGCGGAGAGCACCACTCAACGTGAAGACTAACACATGTAGCACTGTCCCGTCAGTATTTGCTTTTGTGGAGACTGTCCAAAGATGCAGGACCCATGAGCCAACAGCCTAATCTGTGGGCAAAAGAGGAACACAGAAATCACATTTTGGACAACTGAGAGTACAGCAGGGGAGCAAACGGTGCATGGTCATAGAACATGAAAACAGCAGGCAGGAAGTGTTTTGCAACAGCGGAAAATCTTCAGGTCCAGTCTGACCACCAGACGGTCACACTTCATCGGGCCTTAGACTGCGGTCTGTGGATACCTTCCCTACCGTACGGCGGGTAATGCTGTCATACACCAGGCAATTGCCCCTTTTCTTTCCATTTGGATTTGCTCCCCTCTGACATCTCCGACACTTATGTAGAGCTCGAAATCTCTATTCTTCTCACACAAATGTTTGCCTCATGTGCCTCTCTTTAGTACAAACCCAATTTTATCCCTCTCTTTTACCTATTTGAAACTTTCTCCTCCCTCCCTCATTCTCTGTTTGTGGTCAGTCACACTTAATCTAGCTCTATCCATCTGTTTCTCTTCATTCGTTTAGTTGGATCTGTTTTCGATTAAGATTACATCAGGCTTTGACCTATTAGTGTGCTGTGATCCTTTTGAAGTCGTTTTGTGGTT
Organism: Boleophthalmus pectinirostris; assembly: GCF_026225935.1. Classification (NCBI taxonomy): domain Eukaryota; kingdom Metazoa; phylum Chordata; class Actinopteri; order Gobiiformes; family Gobiidae; genus Boleophthalmus; species Boleophthalmus pectinirostris. Next base: position 21,192,921 of record NW_026571447.1, on the reverse strand, counting down.
ACAGGTTAAGCTCAAAGCCCACCACTCTTCTAAGTCTACATAATACAGACACTATGGCACAGAGAAAATGTGTATAGTTGCAGTGTATTAGGCCCTAGTCTGTGACCAATAGCACTTTTTTCTTTCTCATACCCAGGATCATTAAATCACAAGAGTGTTCCTGTCATGTGGAGACCTGCTATGAGGTCTGCAACCCATTTCGAGCCCTAACCCATAATCCGCCCAAGCAATCTGTGAACTGGAATATATTGTTCATTTAACCTCACATCCTGAGAATCGTGATCATATTTTAAAAGTAACTTTCCCAGCAATATCGTTTCTGTTACATATTAGCGTAACCGCTTTTTGTTTTAACTATAGGTTTCCCCAACGCTGCACTTAATAATACTCATTTATCTTAACAGCATACATTAGATTTATTATAACCACCTTTGTGACATAAAATGTGCTTAGTGATGGCTGATCAAGACTATGATGATCAGAAATAGACTAAAATTCGATTATATTGAGTACTTATTCCAATGTTTTCTAATAAGTCAAACTATAGCATAATTTCCAGGTGCACATCATCATAACTCTAAACCTTGATATAACCTCTCCTCTCTTTGCCTGCAGAGATTGACTCCAACGTTAAACAGTGCAACCTCATTACTCCTGGGTCAAAGCAAGGCTAAGTAGCCAATTGGCCGCATCATGACGGTAAACTGACATGTATTGGCCAAGCTGTGGCAGTGTAGCATGTTAAAGTCATTTAGACTCATCAGACTAAGTGGACACAGTTGAGTGAGAGGTCTCGACCCTCCTCATGTCTGCTTGTGGCTGCATTTCTGTGCCAACGACTCCCAATTACAGAAGTGTATCGAAGAACGAATATGGGGGGTTGCCTATTGGACCTTAGTACTGTATATCTAAATCTTGCCACATTTCATTAAAGGATTTAAAGATGAATTTACAATAGTTTATGATATTATTATCAAAAGTATCCAAAATAATATCATCATGTAGTTTTACCAATAATACCAATAGTAATTTAAAATGTTACTTTTTATTTTGATACTAAGGAAAAGGCTTGATATTTAACACCAATTTTTTTATATAAGTATGTGGTCTTCAATTCAGATATAGATCAAGAGCACTCTAAAAGTTTATATGTTTTTTTAGTATTGATACTTGTTCATATGAGATCTAGTTTTGATTCTCATTTTAGTTTTAATCATTATTTATTAAAAAGTATGCTGACTGATGAAGAAAACACTGTAAATCTGATAGCTTGCTGTCTGTGTTTAAAGCTAAGAATAGTTTGGTAAGTGACACACAAAATATTTTAAGAACTAGGAAGTCTGAGAGTCATATGATTAGATAGTACATTTTTAGAAGGAAGTGGAAAAGTGAAAATGTAAAGGTTATTAACCTTATTTAAAACTCATCCAAACACTCCCTCTTAAGCTGGCACCTGACTCCTCCCCCTCCTGTTACTACACTGTCCTGACCTTTGTGCTGCTGTCATCAATATAAAATCAGCTCCATCATCGCCCCATCAACCCTCTTCTCTTCCCAAGGCTGCTGCATAAAATTACCAATAGAGGTAAGTGATTTTAATGCACTTGAATTCATACCAAAACATCTGTTTTGACCGATTATTGATTGATCCTCTACCTTTACTCTTCTTGCATTACACACAGTGGCTTTGTCAGCGGAGATGTTGGCAGGTGCAATCGTCTTGGGCACCATTCTTTCTTCTTTACCAGGTAAGAAAATGGGAGTAAATATACAATGTATGCAATATTTTGTTTTACTAATTTGAAACTACTTTGAAATTATCTTTTTAATATATAATATTGAAAAAAACAAGATAAAACTATAGATAGTGCAATTATTTTATCACAATTTATTTATGGTTATATTAATTCTAACATGAAGGACATATCATATATTTGGCTCTATAACCAGGTGCCCTTGCTTTACTCAGTTTATTTATAAGTATTGATTGTCTTTTGTGCAAGGTAGTCATCCGGACTGTCATCCAGCTGCACAAGAGGACACTGTAACAGCCTTAACTCCACCATATTTTTCTGTTTAATGGTTTCTATGGTCTGAATTGTGGTTTGACAACTTTTATAGCATTGGATTTTCAGAGAGGGAAATATTTAGTTCTTGTACAAAATTAGATTTGGTATATTTTTCTGTCTCATGACAGGTTTTTCCTAATCCTATTCTAAGTATGGAAATAAAAGCTGGAGTGGCTTTGATCATAATAATTCTTTTCCTACCACTACCATGATATTTTTGGGCTTATAAAAATGTCATGATTCACTTTTGTTTGGCCAAAACTACTACGAAATCACATCATTTTTTAAAGAGAACTAAAAGTCAGTAACAATGATTTTCTAGTTCTAAATGGTCTCATTTCTAGCTTTTGGTATTTGTTGTATAGTACTAGAAGCATTGTTGTTCACTGTGTGACTGACAGGGGTCCAGGGCAGGTGGAGTGTATCTTTTTCTAGAAAAGAAATCTGCGTTTGGGTGGGGACCACAGTCACTTTGCCCTGTCGCTTTGACTACCCATCAGGTAATTTACATTTAACTTAATTACATAGTAAGGTCACCATAGTAGTGGTCAATGATAGCTTGATGTTATTTTCTTGTTACAGTGATGATTTCTTCTTATGTAGTCTTTTTGTTGTAAATTCTATTCTTCCTTTTGGCGCTGCTTCAGGCCACACCGTGAGGAGAGTGATGTGGTTTCGAGTGTCAGCTGAAGCTCGGAGAGAGTTCGCTCATCACAGTGACCCAAATGAGATCAGCCTGTCGTATCGGGGACGGACACGGTATTGGACACTGCTGCTACCGTTGTTGTCAGATTCTAACCATTTTCAATTACATATAATTGTCAATAATTCTGCAAAGACTGTGTGAATTAATATTAATTAAATAAACATACAAAAAGAAACTCAACAAATGCTGAATCTTTACTTTAAGCGGCAATGTCCCATATCACACACCATGTAATCAACTACATCACAAAATCTGCGTATTATCAATAATTATTTTTCCAGTAGGGTTGTTTAGTGTTTCCTGTTACTATTGTTGAAAAGTACAGTCAGTCAATTGTGCTGAAAAAGAGCTTTCTAATTGTCACTGATGTCTAAATCGGAACTGACTATTGACCATCTTCTTATAGAAAACCGTGGTTGAGAATTAAGTATTGCAAGACTAGGGTCTAGGAGTACAGAATGTTGTGATCTCATCTGTGGTTGTCTTTCAGATACATCGGCGGTAGTTACTCAAGCTGCTCGGTCCAGATTCGAGGTGTAAAGTTGAGTGACGCGGGACAGTATCACTTCAGGTTTGAGACGAACCAGCCTCTGGGGAGATGGACCTCCCCTGACACCATCACGCTGGACGTTACAGGCAGGCTCACATTTTACCAATCACTCAAAATGTCACCACTTTGTTGTAACAGCTGTGCTCTGTGCTCATGTTGTGCTGCTGTGTCTGTGTGTACCAGACCTACAGGTCCAGGTGCATCCAGCCCGGCCCAGGAACATGTTCGCTTTTGGGGAGACAGTTTTCGTGGGTTGTCAGGCCACAGGGTGCGCTGCTCCAGGACGAAGTCTCGCTCTCTACAGGTGAGATACAAAAAGAAAGTTTCATTAGGGAACTTTTGCCAATTTACATTCACATACAGTTAAACTACAGAGTGACAGAGGAGCTCTTTCTCCAACAGCTCTGCTCAGACAGTAAGAGCTACAGGACTACATTCATACCATAATCCATATAGCTGTACAACAACTTACTAACTTAAGTAACAGATAACCCTACGTCCTGTTCTGTCATCATCTTATCATCTTTGCACTGCTTTTCCTTCTGACCTCTTGTATATAGATACATTTCTAGCAACTGTTGCACTGTAATTGCAATGTAATAATTCACAATTTATATTTTCACCAGGAATGGGCTTAACCTGGGCTCCTATGAGAAATGGATGATCATCAACAGATTTGACAAGCCCCACAGTGGAGCATACACTTGTCGACCTATCCCACCGCAGAATGTCCAGTCCCCACCTGTCTCCTTAGCTCTGGGATGTGAGTCACTTTAAAGAAATTAGTTTTTATGAGACTCGTTCATAAAAACAAATTCAAATTCACTTTCTGTTAAAATTACAGATGGTCCACGATTCACAACTATATCAATGTACCCAACTGGGGAGGTGACAGAAGGGGCCTCTGTCACCCTGACCTGCAGCAGTGATGCCTCCCCGCCTGTGGAAAGCTTTGCCTGGTTCAAAGGTACAGGATGAAAAATGAAAATGTATTTAGTTACAGCATAGCCTACTGAATAAATACACAAATTAAAGTAATCAGATACATGGTGCACTCAGAGTATTGTATTCTGAATGCCTGAAATACTTTTATGTTGAGTCGCATTATATTATAGTAATAAAACATGTCATATAAACATTAACAACTTCATTTTTGTTGTTATGCATCAATTTGTGTCTCAACAGAGTAAAAATTTGCCCATGCACACATTAGAAGAGCTGTTTTTCATTGTTTTCATTAATACCATGCAGTTCAAAGTTAAAATTACATGATGTAGTACCACCATGTATTCCCTTTAATTTAGAAAAGTAACTGTGTTCAGAATACCACAAAAATTAAACAGCAATTGTACCGGAATACGGTAACTGAAAATTAGTATTCGGGATATGTATTTTCGTAACATGTTACTTCCTAGCACTGGGTACAGATAAAGTCATAATGATAATGTTGACAATATGTGTGACTAATTTGTTTTTCTGTTTCATTAGACATGGACAGTGGCAGCATCCCAGACAGTTTCAGACCTCAGCTTCACCTGCCCAGTCTAAAATACATAGACAGAGGAGAGTACTTCTGTGTGGCACGTAACTCACTAGGAACAGACCGGTCAAGACCACTTCTGCTCAATGTCACATGTAAGTTAGTCTTGTGTTGTTCTAATGTACTTATGGCCTGTTTTGACTTGCTTATATGGAATGGAGTTGTCTCTGTGCATTTTCTGGTTCAGTCGTGCTCTGAAGCCTACGCTGCTGTGTCTAGGGCAGTGGTGGGAGAATTTCTCAAATGTGTTACTTAGTAAAATACTCAAGTAAAAGTATCACATGAAAAAACTGACTTATGTAAAAGTATTAAAGTGCCCGTTTACAAATGTATTTAAAGAGTAAAAGCTTTACTGGATCACACATTTTGTGATCCAGTAAAGCTTCAAATGTAGTGATTTTGATGCAGATTTGTGCTGAATTTTGCTCAACTGATGCCTACAATTAAATAGTTTTTTTCCAAGCTGTTTTTATTTGTATATTTATTGTTCAAACTACAAATGTGTTAAAAATAAGCCTCTCGCACCTTTACTTTTCAGTCCAGTTCAAAAATGTAGTTGAGTAGAAAGAAGGCTATAGATACCTGCTCTCAAATGTTGTGAAGTAAAAGTAAAAAAATATGCACTTTTAACTTAAGTACAGTATTTAACTACTTTTACTTTAATACGTCCCACCACTGGTCTTGGGTAAGTCATCTTAATCACTTTGTCAAATGTTGAAGGGTTGAAGCGCAGATTGGTAGCAACCAGAAGCTTATTACACTGAATTATAAATGAATAAAATAGGGTCTAGTCTTGATCTGTCTGATAAAAACAAAAGTCAGTGCAACATTAGACCACCTTACCATGCATTCAATAAGTGCTGACGGTATTATGCATAAAGAAAGTAGGCGACTATGCGCAAATATCATCCATCGTCTTCCGCTTTCCCGGGGCTGCGCCGCAGGGGCAGCAGTCTCAACAGGGACTGTCAGGCTTCCAAACAACACCTTTAGCCTATTTATGCAGTTTCTCATTTAAACATGGCGAGCCTGTTATAGTATCAATTACATTTAGACACTGAATATTCATTGAACTGCACTTCTTACCTCGATCCTGTCCATGTCATGAGGACATGCAACAAACCAAGAAGCAACAGGCTAGAAGTACAAGCAGTGGTCGGCAACCAATTTATTGCCATGCATTAACATTGATAAATCACTGCAAAGCATTACTAACACTGAGGACAAACGTAAAGAAGTGTTTGGTTTACATACTCAAAATCAACAAAACTAGCATAACTTTACCATGCTAACATTAGCCAAACAACACACCCCATGGAGTTTACTGGAAAACTCCAGACTCATCTGTATAACAAATACAGACAGATATCCTTCTGGATTTCCAGGCAACTGTTGGAGATTTCATAGCCCCAAAATTAACTGAACTCTGGGGCCGTCAAGACACTTAATAGGCTATTTGCTTGCCTTATATTTAGATTAAGCTCCATCTCCAGCCTGATGAGTCAAGATTATTATATTATATAGTCAATATATATTTACTGGATGCTCATAATTATCTACTGATTTCTTATCTTATTTCTCCTGACTGACTTGATCCTTCTTCCATGTTTAGTCCCTCCCAAGAACACTCGTGTTGTGGTATCTCCTCCTCGGGACATTAGAGAAGGATCCTATGTTAACCTGAGCTGCAGCAGCCAAGCCAATCCTCCTGCCAGCAGGTAGGTACATAGTTGGTTGATTGACTATAACGTCTCTAAATGCAGATACATTCCATTTGCAAGCTGATCTGACAGTTGAGTGCCCTCAGTCCAGCACCAGACCAGGAATTATAGTGCACCTCTTTGATTTCCTTCTCTAGGTTTACATGGTACCGTGTGCGGGGCGACCAGGCGTTGGTTCAAGGAAGTGTCCAAAACCTGACTTTCCCCTCAGTCCGTGCTCATAATAGTGGACAGTACTACTGCACAGCATGGAACCCATTAGGATACCAGACCTCCCCATTCACCACACTGACCATCCTCTGTGAGTGGCTGTAAAAAGCAAAAATCTGTTATACCATAATTATAAAACCTAATCTTTAGCTATTGTTTCCTCAGATCCTCCGAAGAACACTTCAGTTTGGGCCCGTCCTTCCAGTGTGGTGGATGCTGGCCGACCCCTGACCTTAACCTGTAGCAGCCAGGCCAACCCAGCGGTGGACAACTTCACCTGGCATCGCTTACCTATGGAGGGAAGCTCTGGGCATTGTGAGCATGAGAGAAAGGGCTGCATACTACACATCAACTGTATTATTACCCCAAACATATTTAAACACAAAATAGCATTGATAATGATTGATATTGATAATGGCATAATTATAATAACAGTCCCCCCAGTAAATCTTTGTAATGGCTGTTTAAATTATTTTTCAAAGACAGCCTCCTCTCAGTTTGTAGAGTCCTTATAGTAAATGTTGTAATATAATTTTAGACATATATTCTGCTGTTCTTTGTATTTGTTCAGACCTCGTTTAGTACTAGTTTAGTACTGTTTCAGATATGGATCAGATCTTGCGGTACTCAGCAGAAGACTTAACTGCTTTAATATAACCCTGGTTTTGCTTAAGTATATTTTAGTGGGCACATTGTTGTCATTGTTATCATTTTAGTCACTGTATGCAGTTCATGTCAGTGTAAACTCTAAATCTAAGAACACAATTTGACCTTCTAGCTCTTCTGTAGCTCATTTGTTCTGTATTTGCAGCATGGGGCATAAGGTCTGGTCCTGTCTTCAGCTTCTCTGAGGTTGGTCCTGAAGCGAGTGGGCGGTACTACTGTGAGGCCAGGAACCGAATTGGAGCCCACAGCTCTCCTGTTCTGACCGTGAGAGTCCGAGGTGGGCACTGATCCTGTTCTGTTTGGGCTTGAGAAACATGGTCCTTTTTATAAGGTACTGAGGTTTCCCTTCAAAAGCATACTGGTGTTAACAGTAGTAGTAGAGATGAGGTGTTGCAGAGTGGTTTAGTATAATGGCTTCATATAGCTGGTTTTGATTATTTATGTAAAATACATTTTCTCTGTAGTTTTTACTGTATTATTTCACAATTTGTTTTTTTTCACAGACCTAGCACAACAAGATGAGATCCATCACATGAATTCAGGATCAGAGTTTAAATTGGCTCAGTTCAGAAACCAGTAAAAGCAATATTCATTTGTTTAAATATGCCTGGCCAAAATTGGACTGAAGAAAGAAAAATAACATTTCTTATATAAAATTGCATGTAAAAGTATACATGAAAAGTAACTAGTAATACAAATATCAAGTAATACAAATGGGAAGTGACTCTTTGCTGAACACCTATGGCTTATATTTTCAGTAAAAGGTGATGAAATGTTTCTGTCACATTGAGGTCCATTTTCTGGTCATCTTTGTAAATGTCGTGATGATTACAGTGTTGTTTCTATGAGTCATGGTGCGTCCCATTAAGCCCTCTGAATATGAGGGGAGAGAGCGCGAGGTGATGAGGTGTTGTGGAAAACTGCTATTTGAGTCTAGACAGCTAAAGAAGTGGACTTAGGTTTGGAAATCACAAGTGGAAACACGAGTATCAAGTCTAGACACCAGCAAGAGGATATCCCATTTTTCACTTTCTCTGTTACCATTAATACATCTGCTGTATTTCTATTCAATATATTCTTACCCAATTTCCTCTATAGTCAACCTCATAACCTTTTTTTTGCTCTGTTAGGTCGGCTAAAGGTCATTGCCCTCGCCTCTGCTGTGGGTGTGTCTGCAGGACTCATCACACTTACTGTAGCTGTTATGATAAGGTAGTTATGCATACTAATGCCTAAATGCCCATACTACACTACATACTGTTGAATTAAATCACTATTCAATATTGTTTGTGTACAGTAAAAACATGCACAGAGTGGACATAGAGTCTGCAGAAGTTCCAACAAAGGTATATGCATTTTTCACATTGCAGTTAGTCCAAAGGAAACTTATTTATATTCACAGTTTACTTGGCTGTTTTGGCTTGCTTATTCTGGCCTGGAATCACATTACAAAACATAACAAGGAATATTAAACAATGTGTTAAAATATCATTGAACTTTAAGCGTAAATTTTGATGTTCCATTGTTTATAATACTGTTTCTATATTAATGATGACAGCTTTATTTTCTGTCAGGTGTGAAAACATGTTTTATAGTCATTATTATTAACTAGCAAATGCAATGTATGAGGGTTAGTTGTATGAATAATTGACTTGTCTTCATGGTTTTGTGGGTCCAGCGCGCATCAGTCACAGCTGAAACTATGTTTTATGAGTCACCCCAACACCAAAAGAGAAGAGGCAGAATGGACAATATCCCGGTATGCCATAAATAATACTTAAATTTTTTTGTCTAGAGTTTTAGTTGATATGTGTGTTTGTCCGAAAGGAAGAACCAGAGGACTTCAATGATCGTTCACACCCGGACATTGTTCCTCTGAAAGATGCTCCACCGGTCACTAATGTCAAGGTCCCCAGCTGTGCGTCAGATTACATCACAGTCCATTTTTCCAAAGCTTCCAGGTCTGTGAACTCTTTTTTTCCCTGTCAGATACTTCTATGCTGTTCAGTATTGTTAATAACTTTATTTTAAGATTTTGTTTTATTATATTCATTTTATTTTACAATTAGTGGCCGTACCACCTATTGCACTGTTCTCTTTTAGCACGTACCCTTCCATCAGTTGCACTTTTTACTGTTTTCACTCATTTCATATTCACTTTCTCCATTTTACTTCTGCTCTTTGTGATGTCTCACACCCCTGTTTATGATCAGACTATAAATCTTATCTCAGTTATGATTTTGAGTTCAAAATGTGATAAATTGAACCCCTGATGATCTGAGTCAGATGTCCAGACAAGCTCATATGGTTTCTGTTTGTCATTGTGAATCTGTTTAGTGCTGAACAGGTGCACTTCACCAACATGCCACTAGGTGGAGACAGGAAAGCTCAGGCCTGTACAAAAGTCGTTTACTCCTCGCTGCCTCAGTTTCGCAACTAACTGCAACTTACTGTAGGTGAGAAAATGTAATATTGCACCATTACTCATGAATATAAATTTCCCTTTAATTACAATAATTAAACAAAAGTTCAATTTTTTCCAGATTTCTTTAATCAAGAGGATGACCACAAAGAACCGATGTGCTTTGAGGACAAGTTGATACTGTGACCTTTGACACTATTAATAAAATCTGCTTATTCTAACTTTCAATTTCTTTGTGTATGTTGGTGACAGATAGAAAACTGTGATTTGTCATAACAGTACTTGGCATACAAATTCTGTTGTTGTGCCCTACAGTGAGATAAGAACTTTGTAGTTGTCCAGTAACTGCAGAGATGTTGACTAAACTGAAACTTTTGCAAAAAGGACATGTCTTGCCCCAAATCTGACTTTAAGCAAATTTAGCCCTCAGAAAATTATTAATATATATATATTTTTTATCTGATCCATCTCAATCACAACTGGAGATAGAAAGTTAACCAGAGAGCAGTTCCTTAAAGCTAACCAATTTTCTAAAATTTTGACTTTTTGGACCCAGCCCAGTCTTGGATGTGTGTGTCTCTGTTTATATATTTCATCTCAATCACAAACCCCATAGGCCCTGTGAAATGTTAATAACATCATAAGAACATAACATGCCGACACTGGCCAAGACCTCGACTCTGCCACTGTGTCATTAAAAAGTCCAAAATGTCCCTGATCTTTTTTTGTTGGTCATTGAGAAAACAACCTTACTATAATGTGTGATGTTTGGCTGGTATGTGGTATGTTATGGATAAAATAATTCTATTAATATTGGAAATATTGCCATGTTGACATGGCCCTTCAGTTACAAAACACTTGGTAATGTTAAGTTGCATTAAAAATAAACAACTAGTGAAACTGCTGAAAACTGAAAGGAAATTATGCAAAGCATAATGCAGCAGAAGAAATTGTGGAAAACACACAGTTACTTCTGCTTTTCACTTGACAGTAATAGTTTTAGTCTGGTGATCAGATCTAGTGGGTTGAGTCCTTCAGCTGAGCTTCAGGTTTAAATATTTAACAACATTTTTAAGGCAGAGGATTTTCTTTATGGAGCACCTTTTCCCCATTGTTCTCATATTTATTCCAGGTAAGAAAACACTGCATTTGTAACTGTTAGTAAAAATTAACAATAACATTAATCTAACACAATATTTTTTCTCAGGTGTCTGGAGTGGAAACTGGCAGGTGACAATGAAGAGTCTATGTGCTTTCAGGGGGTCAACAGTTACGATACAATGCTCCTATGACTATCCTTCCTGGCACTTTGTCAAAAATGTTAAATGGTATAAAGGACGCTGGGTTTCAGGTCATTTTACTTTTGACCTTTTGACATCACCACACTTTGAATATGTTGGTGACAACAAACATGACTGTTCCCTGAAGATTAAGAATATTCAACGAATAGACGAAGGACCATACTACTTCAGATTTGAAACATATTTGGACAGATGGAGGAGTGAGGCTGTCTATTTATCTGTTGATGGTAATATCACATGATTCCTTTAATGTTTTATTTAGTTAAAGTTCCATTCTATAATGATATGTCTGTTTTTTGTAGATTTAATTGCTTCTATAAAGTCACCAGTGGTAACAGAGGGAGAGACCGTGACACTGACTTGCCATTCAGGGTGCCACACAGATAATCAGTTTGTATGGTACAGAGAAGAACAGAAAGTGACACAAACACGTTTCATAGCGATGAGAGAGCAAGCTGGGAGGTACACTTGTGCTTTGTTGGGACAAGAGCATGTCCAATCTTCAGTATCTCTAAATGTACAATGTAAGTAAAGGCAGAATGAAATACACATATTCACTGCAGATTATTATAACTATTGTGACTATCTCTCAGATGCACCAACAAACGTGAAGTTGTCCATAAGCCCATCAAAAGAGGTTATACAAGGCAGTGCAGTTATCTTTACCTGCAGGAGTGAGGCCAACCCCAGAGTGACATCTAGTGGCTACAGTCTGTATAAAGATGGAAGTGTTATCAGTTTTGGACCAAACCACACAATTTCTGAGGTTCAGCCCAGTGACAGTGGACAGTACTACTGCCAGGCCTGGAATAACATCACCAGGGCAGGCAGCAAGCTTTTCCAGTCCTTTAAAATCAGTGTAAATATTTTGTGTAAGTATAAAGCAAATACTACATAAATCAGTATTACTAATATACTTTTATATTATGGTTTATATTAAATGTACAGTTATTAAAGCCTATTAATAGCATTTAGCATAGCATAATAAGTGATTTCTTAATCTGGGATCACGAGGTGCACTATGTACGTTATCTTGTGGGGTCCACCCGTGCTTGTCTCTCTTGCTTTGTCTGAAATATTTTACAGTATGGTATAAACTTATATATGATTCAATTGTAAGCATTAAAAAAAGTCATCTCCATAATTACAGGGAGAAAACGTACATAGAGCACTTTTAACTGCATTTAGCAAAACATATTACGAACCCAAACAAAGGTGGCAATTAAAAAATAAAAAATAAAAACATGACATAATAATATTTGCATCTCCTGGATCAGTTATCTTGTATTTTTACAGATCCTCCCACAAACATTTCTATTTCAACCGAGTTAACAGAAGTCATAGAAGGCAGCGATGTGAACCTGACTTGCCACAGTATCGCAAATCCCTCAGCTGTTGGTTTCGTTTGGTATAGAACCAGCTCCTCCTCTGTGGTCCAGCTGGGCTCTGGGCCAGTCTTGTCTTTGTCCCCTGTGGAAGCATCCAGTTCAGGACTTTACATGTGCCAAGCATCAAACAGACTCGGAGAAAACAACTCGACTCAACTGCTGCTGTCTGTGAAATCCAAATACTGTATGCTATATTTATGCACTGTATTTAAAACTGATACCTTTACTCGTACTGTAGAACTAGGACTGTGTAAATAATTGAATTTCAGTCAAAATTGTCAAGGATCTGCTTGGGCTTTTTCATCAGAGGTCCACAGCGAATCATCTGTCAGTAAAAGTTTGCATTTTAAAGCAGAATTCAAATTTTGAAGTAGTACAATTTGCTATTTTATCTGTTAAATTATTAAATGTTTAGTTTTAATAAGAAGGAAGTGCACACTCATCATATTGCTTTAATGTTCTCAATGTTGTCTGTTTTTAGCTGCTTCTTCCTTCCCCATCTTGGCAGGAATTGGTGTGTCCCTTTTGTTTGCATTTGTGTTAGCACTCCTCTTGTACTGGTGAGTCAAAGTACTGAACTAATGTTTCAGATTTTTTTCATAAATAACGTAGTTTATGCATAATGAAATACTCAATGTTGGAATTACAGGAAAAAACAAAAGAGGAACCAAGACGAAGTAAGTTAGAGCTGCGGTGACGACAGTGACGTGAAACAGACTTCCACAATGTAACCTGAATTTTTCAGTCATTTAACTATTTTGTCTTATTTGCTCTTTAACACTAAATCCCAGAGTCAGGAAACATCAGGATTAAGTGAAGGAGACAGTTATTCAGATGCTATTAACACTTCAGACAATATTTACGCCAATGCCCTCATGTTTCAGACGCCTTCATCTAAAGAAGATGTAAGGAACCACGTTATTCAGTTTTCAAATGTCCAACATCCTGCTCATCATTATTTTCTCTCCTCTTAGTACTCATCTTCAGAAGAGGTTTTTTACACAACAGTGACCATCAGACCCAAAAAGCCAACTTGCCAAAGTCACATAAAGTAAGCTTTTTTGTTTTTGTTTTTTTGTTTCATCTTATTTATTTTTTTGAAAGATTTAAGAAGCTCATACAACTCATCCTTACTTCACAGAACAACCCCAGAGAAGGACTCTGTGATCTATGCTACAGTTGCTAAATCTAGCTAAGAAATAAAGGTTTGTCAACAATGTCAACAATCTATCAGTGTATTCAAGTCCTAAAACATACAGTTTAATGTATAATATTTTTGTATATATAAGTATTTATGTTGTAATACATTTTAAAATACATTATAAAATGTATTGTATTAAATTCTGTGGTGCAATAAAATTTAAATGACAAAAAATTATTAACAATTTTTTTTTTTTTTATTAATACAATGCAGATTTGTATTTTACATTTGATATATGCACATTCTTACATTCATTTGATTTTAAACTAGGAAGAGCAGGATAGGTGATTTTTGTCATTGTATTCTCTGTTGCACAAAGTTGTTTTCTTACACAAGACAAACTAATATTTACAAAACTACAAAAAATACTGTTTTGAAAACCTCACAGAGTTATGAATCAAGCATTTTAATTTTTAGGCACATAACATGGCAGGAACAGACATCCTAACCAAGGATAAATAAGGAATAGTGGCTTTAAAAGTGGCTGTGTGTTTAGGATAGTACTGGCTGTCTTAAGGGGGCACAAAAATTTACATTTTTATCCTGAAAAAATCCTTCACAGTTTGTAATACAAGACACACACACAGAAAACATTTGGTTGCTTTCATTTGTGTCTTCTGTATTTGATGCAGCAAGGATCAAGAGTCCATCAGGAGTTTGATACAGTTGTCAAACCAAGTTTGGTTTGGGATTTTCAGTCCGGGCCATTTTGTGAACTCCTGGTGAGTTGTAATAATTCTGCAAGATCAAAGTTTGCAGTTTGTTAATAAGAAAACACTCATAAACTCATAAAATGTGAGTCTTACTGACCCTCATTGCAGTGGATATCCAGGGTAGGAAGCGGGACACTCTAGTGTACACTCCAGGTTTTTTTGGCATCGCACAACCTGTTCCCCAACTCACCACCCCGAGTAGACGATACCGACTTGTCTTGGAGAGACAGTCTTCAGCCACAAAAGGACCACCACTGTCTCCCTGAAAACACAGGAGATCAAAGATCAAACCAGACTTCATTACATGCTTTAAACTACAGAGCACTTCTGACCTGACAGGCATCTATGCCCCCTTTCTCAAAGCCAGCACAGAACATGGTGGTGGTGATCTGGTTGTCATAATAATCTGGAGCGTTACACACAGTGTCACTGATGATGGGCACGTGGGCCTCCTGAAGGACATCCGCCAGATGACCTGAGTGTGACCCCCAACATTTATTCCCAACTTTGTATCAAAAATATTGTAGTATCAAGTCATGTTACATGGAGGCTGAGGACTTACCATAGTACCCCACGTTTCCCCAACCTGTGACCGTCCCCATTTGACCGTCAATTAGTCTTTGACCATAAGTTGGCAGGCACACAGGCTGGATGTATTCTGAACACATATGATACATAATGAAGATTCAATAAAGTCCACTGCCTTTTAGTTTGACAAATAAAGCAGCAGACACAAAAAAAATAAGAATAAACTGGCAATTAAAAAAAACTACCACTAGATGTCAGCCTGGATCTACTTTTATATGAGGTAGTGTGGGTGTTTAAGTGGACCTCATTTTTAGAGCAGGGGTAAATGTCATGGACACCTGAGAACCATGATTACAATCACAGAAACATCCAGGACAGTTGTCCTGTGCCACAGGGACAGGGAGCAAAATTAGACCCTATCATTTTATTATACTCTAATGTGGACTCCTCTTCTAGATATTGTCCAGGGCCTCATCAACTTTCACAAAACATGCTAGATTACAATTAAGTGGTCATAATAAAGTATGTTTTGTAATTCAAGACAGCCAGCATAAATGCAATGGAAGCATCTTGTCCAATCTTGATACTATTGTGTGGCATAAAGAGCTACTGTCCAGCTGACTTTTGTACAAGAGTCTGGAAACCTGAAGCTTTTAATTGACAACAATTGTCTCCACAGTATGTCACGTTTCTCAGTCTTGCTCTGTAAAATGAACCACTGGAGGTTAGTTCTGTATGTTGCTATTTTACCATTGAAAGTCAGAGGTTGAGTCAGAGCCAGGACAGCGATATCACGGCTGTTGTCATCGATGTTGGAGTCGACAAATGGCAGGTAGCTGCTGTGATACACAATGGTTTTTACTTCAGCCACATTTGCGTTCACAGGTTTATTGTAGATGGACCCCAGAAGAACTCGCCAGCGGTTCACAAAGCGATATCGCCTGCCAACAACAAAAAATCATATGTACAATAATGAAGCCTGATAATAAATTTATAAATGGTTTATTTAAAAATTAATTTATAAAGGCACAATTTAGGCCAGTTTCCAATCTGTATCTCGGGAGCTACTAGTAGCTCTCCACCTCCTTCCAAGTAGCTCACCAAGGGATTTCTGAATTATACGTATTGCTCTAAATAACTCAGATTTAACTGATTAAACGCCTATTTCCACTGTGGATGTATTATTTTGATGCCTAACTTTGTGCACTAAAAAAAGTTAAAAAGTTAATAATGGTGTATGTTTTATAGGCATTTAACTGTACCTCTTCTATGATTTGCCATGACTCTTATATTTACTTAATTTCTGGCAAACGCTAAAATGAGTAGCTCTCTTGTATTTTTATTTTACTAAAAGTAGCTCACAGAAGGAAAAGGTTGGAGAACCTCGATTTACACAAATATTAGTATTAGTATATATTATAGTTCTATAGGATTCCTTGAATGAACATGAGTAGAGTTGGATTCTACTTAGAAGTTAGATAATAAAATATATAAAAATAGGCTACATTATTTACAAGTTGTATACGCTATATGCCATCATATTTATTTGACCATTTAAATGGAGATTTGACTAAAAATGACAAAAAGCCCAATGCAACTTAATGGCCTTATGATTGTACAGCCTTGTTAAATATCTGTTAAGGACTCACTCGGGAAAGCAGTGAGCAGCCGATACGATCCAGCGGTTGGAGATTATGGAGCCTCCGCACTGGTGCACCCCGTCATACTGCAAACTGACCTGCCATGGCCAGCTGCCCTGTCTGCTGTCCAATCCCCCCACAATACGGTCTGCTGCAAAAGTACGCCTCCCACAGTCTAAGGCACAGATAACAATCAATACAAATATTGCATACAGTGTTTATTGGTGTACAAATATTCTTGGTGTTTTGGTTTTGAACACACCATTACAGTGGATTACTTGTATGTGTCAAGTTTATTATGTATATTTCCATTGGTGGATGAAGTACTCAATTCTGTTACTAAAGTAAAAGTACAGATATCAGGGCAAAAGATTACTTAAGTAAAAGTATCAGATGTATCACAACGTATCACAAGTATCACTACATAGATTTTTTTTTTTAAGTTTTAGAAC